>NW_004444133.1:944390-1031556 GCF_000243295.1 Trichechus manatus latirostris | reverse complement strand
GATGGATCATCCCCTTAATCATTATATAGTGTCCTTCTTTGTCTTTTATGGTAGATTTTGTTTTAAAGTCTATTTTATCTTAGATTAAAATTGCCACTTTTCTTTTTTTTTTTTTTTTAAAGGATTTGCATAGCTATAAAAAATCTTGTCCAAGATATTTATTAACTACAAATGGTGTGATAGTAATTTTACAGCAGAGAATCGTGGCATATGCCACCTTAACCGAGCGACCAAAGTTAACATCACCAGTAATAAGACATATCAATATCATGAAGCCCTAGATATGATGCGCCGAAAAGGATTCAACATAATTCCTATGTCATTTTTGCCAGTCATGAGAAAACATCAGACAAACCAAAACTGAGATAACGCCTACAGAATAATTGACTAGTATTTCTTAAAAGCGTCAAGGTCATAAAAGACAAGGAAAAGTGAGAAACTGTTACAACTGGAGGAGACTAAGGAGAAATAACAAATAAATGCAATGTGTTATCCTGGATAGGATTCCAGAACTGAAAAAGGACATTAGTAGAAAAATTGGTGAAATTCAAATAATGTTTGTAGTTTAGTTAATAGATTGTACCAATGTTAATTTCCTGGCTTTGATAACTGTACTACAACAACGCACTCAAACATACCACCGATCATGAAGACAGCACAGGACCAGGCAAGGTTTTGTTCTGTTATACATAAGGTCATCATGAGTCGGAGCTGACTCTATGGCAACTAACAGCAACTATGGTTATGTAAGATGTTAACATTAGGGGAAGCTGGGTGAAGAGTATATGTGAACTCTCTGTACTATTTTTGCAACTTTCCTGTAAGCCTAAAATTAGTGCAAAATAAAAAGTTAAAAAACTTTAAACACTGAAAATTGTACATTAGTATCTTCCTGTAATGTATAGAAGTATAGCTGGTTTAATGGCTCATTCCCTCAGCTAAACATGTTCACCCATGCTAAACAGAGGGAATCTGAGCAGGCAGGATGTACCCTGTAGTGTTACTTATATATACAGTTTTATAATTAAAAGTTAGTTAATCTTTAACAACAAATCTATGAACTGCTCCCCTTCAATTATTTTGAACCTTTCTCAACTAATATGTATAGGAAGTAGGTTTTGTTTTGTTTTTTTCTTATCATAGGTAGAATGGGTTTCACATAATGGCTTATACTAGGCTATAACTCTAATGTAACTGGTCTTGTTTATTCACCATTTTATGAGTAGCGTCTGGGGTCTTAAAAGCCTGTGAGCAGCCATCAAAGATACTCCACTGGTTTCTTCCCTTCAGGAGCAAGGGAGAGTGAAGAGAACAGGATACAAGGAAAAGATTAGTCCAAAGGACTAATGGTCCACAGCTACCAAGGCCTCCACTAGACTGAGTCCAGTATAGCTAGACGGTGCCCAGCTACCACCACTGACTGCTCTGACCGGGATCACAACAGAGGGTTCTGGACAGAGCTGGAGAAGGATACAGAATAAAATTCTAACACAAAAAAAAAAAGACCAGATTTACTGGCTTAAAGGAGACTGGAGAAACCCTGAGAGTATGGCCCCCAGACTCCCTTTTAGCTCAGTGGTGAAGTCACTTCCGAGGTTCACTGTTCAGCCTGGGATTGGACAGCCTCATAAAACCAAATGGGACTAATAAGGCACAGCAGTCCAAGGACAAGGACTATAAGGCAGAAGGGGACAGGAAAGCTGGTGATAGGGAACCCAAGGTTGAGTAAGGATAGTGTTGATGTGTTGTGAGGTTGTTAACCATTGTCATAGGGCAACATGTGTACTAACTGTTTAATGAGAAACTATTTTGTTCTGTAAACCTTCATCTAAAGTGAGAATAGCAGCACAATTGGAAGAACATAGTCAATGTCACTGAACTGTGCATGTAGAAATTTTTGAAATGGTGCATCTTTGCCTATGTATATTTTCACCAAAAAAAAAAAAAGAGGTCGAGAAGGGAGAGGGTTGACATGTTGTGGGTTGTTAACCAATGTCATAAAACAGTATGTGTACTACTGTTTCATGAGAAACTGTTTGTTCTGTAAACCTTCACCTGAAGTACAATAAAAAAATTGAAAAAAATTTTAAAAATAAAATTCACCATTTTAGAGTCTTAAGATATAAACAAAAGCCTAAGCTTCAGGACTATGAGTACCTAACCTATTTTTCATGCTCAAGAATGAAATGAGAAAGGGAGAAGTTCCCAAGCCATTAAACACAACAATTTCTCTATTAAAACAACAACAACAACAAAAAAAACTATTTCCTTACTTGGAATATGCTGGAGAAACCCAATATGGGTTGTCTTCAGCTGCTTTGGCATGCCGCAAAATGGCTTCCCGGGGATTGCTGTCATCAGTCTTGTCCAAAGCAATGTTTTTCACAATGTATGAAGACAGAGTGCCCCCATGGGTTCCAACTCGGCCACCACGACCTGTTTCAAAGGAAAAAAAGTAGCTTGTTAAAGGAATGACTACATCTTTTTTTTTTTTTTTTTAACGTGAAAATTTACAGCGCAAATTAGTTTCTCATTCAAAAAATTTATACAAAAATTGTTTTACGACATTAGTTGCAATCCCCACAATGTGTCAGTACTCTGCCCCTTTCCCTTTACAACTGGGATGCCCGTGTCCGTTTGTCCAGGTTTTCAGTCCCGTCCTGCCTTGTCATCTTTGCTTTTAGACCCGTGTTGTCCATTGGGTCTCCTACACTCAATTTAACTAAGAAGCACATTTCTCATGTGTGTTATTGTTTGTTTTATAGGCTTGTCTAATCTTTGGCTGAAAAGTAGACTTTGGGAGTAGTCTCAGATCTGAGTTAGCAGGGTATCCAGGGGCCATAGTTTTGGGGGTGCCTCCAGTCTCTATCAGACCAGTAAGTCTGGTCTTTTTTTGTGAATTGGAATTTTGTTCTACGTTTTTCTCCCACTCTGTCCAGAATCCTCTATTGTGATCCCTGTGTCTGAGTGGTTGCTGGAGGTAGTCGCACACTATTGTTTCTTCTGGGCTCAGGCTGGTGGAGGCTGGGTTCATGTGGTCCATTAGGGAACGACAACATCTTAACTGGCAGAGTGGGGCCAGAATTTCAAGTTTACTAAATTTTTGTCATTTCCTATGAAAATGACATTGGTTTGAAGTATGCAAGTCTCAAGGTTACTTGAGAACGGTCCTTTGAACTTTCATTTATGATGGTCACAACCAAACCACCAAATCTTAACTTGCCCCATATTATTTCTAAATAGGAAGAGATATTCTTTAATTGTTATGTCTTTGTTACATAATTTACATAATGATGCCAATGTAGGAGGAATCACAAATAATTTGCCATGTGTATGCCTTAAAAAATTCCTCAGGCGTGACTATCTGAAAGTCAAGGAACAAAAATAACAGATATGCATTAGATGCTATTATAGTTTCCAACAAATATATCTTAGGGGTTACCATTTTCCAAGTACCTCATGGGTATTTTCCTGGGAATTATGAAGAAAAAAAAAAATAGGGCGAATACACTGATCCACATATTTTACTGTTCCTAGTAGACAGGAAGCTCCTTAAGGGCAGGGACTTGTTCCCTGTTAGATCCCCAACCGCTAGCACAGTACCTGGTACTCAAAAAATGTATGACGTTTTTAGGGAGGTAAAATAAATACAGAGAAAGCCAAATAGTACTAAAAGACCAATTTCATAATTCAAGATAAGAAAAGAATTAAAAAGACAGGAAATAATTCATTGCCAAATAATTTGTGTGGCCAGTAACTATTATAGTACTTAGAGAAGTGAGACAGCTCTTCAGGCTCAGGTGGTTGAGGGGGTCTTTATGGAAGACATGGGATTTAAGCTGAATTCCATTTGGAAAAGCTCAGAAGACAGAGACGGTTATTTTCAATGAGCAGAATGGTTTAAATAGTAAAGAGAAGAAAGTTCAATGAGTATTGGGGAACAGGAGTGAACCAACAGCCGTATCTGAAGATCAGAGTAAGAGAGAAGTGAGGTATAAAGCTACAAAGGTGAGTTAGCGTCAGACTTTAGAGAACCTTAAATCCCTGGAAATGCAACTGGACAGAGGGGAGCTTATGAAGGTTTGGGGACAGTAGCAACATGAAAGCTACAGGAGTTAGGGATAAAAGCAGTATGTAAGATGAATGGAGGCAGGTGGGGAGGAGGGAAGTGACTTAAGGTGGCTACTTAGAAGGGTTTTGCAATAATCAAGGCAAGAACATTATTTAGGAACTTTATTAGGATAGTGGCAGAGAGAATCAAAAAATATTTCAGACAGATACGCGAGATGTTCTCAACACAGAAGAGGCCAAACAGATGCAAGTCCAGAACTCAGATGAATGAACAAGTTAAAAGCTGTAGGCTTGGGAGCCTAGGACAAATGGAAACTACACAGGTGATAACAGAAAATGGAATTCTAGCGAAGGTATGTGCTGTATACTACAGTCAATGCTGCCTTGCTTTTTCCTGGTACCTACTTTCTTAAAAACCCTAAGAACTTTTATTCATCTTCTAGTACAATGAGAAGCTTCATTTTATCAACACAGAACTAAATGATGGCTACTTTCTTGCCTTGTGTGAAACCTAATCCAGCCTGGATTCTAGTCAAAATGCCCAATGTTGTAAATTCTGCCAATACTAAGTGCAATGGTTTTAAAACTGGGTTTCAGGAGACTCAGAGTTCCACCAAGGTTACCTAAACAGCTCAAGTTGGAGACCAAGCAGGCAGGGCTCCAGGCTTCCTCCCTACTTCAGCATAGCAGCTCCATTTTTATCAGTTTTATACATTGGGATTCTGATCAGATCTTTGCTTAAGAAAAAGTTCCTTGCTAAAAAGAAAACATTTGAAAATGACTATCTAGAAAGATCTCTCTGAAGACAAAGAAGCATCCAGGTCCAAAACATCTTTCCAATTCTATATCAGTCCACCACTCCAGCCCTCCCCTCATCCCCCTTTGCAGGTTACTATTTGGATCACAGTCACCTGGGCCTGCTACAGGAGGTTCAGGCTTGTGAGACTTCAGGGGATCCAGTCTGTCCTTCTCCAGCTGTTTCCTTGTACTCCGCTGGCGGGGCTCACGGAACATAGGCAACGCATGAGCTACAAGAAGTTACATTTGAAAAATTTCATTATAGTAATAATAACCTTTCCATCCAAAAACATAGCTAAAGCGTGACTAACTGAAAGACGAAATGGAAGTTATAATGACAGCCCTCATCTAATAATAAAAGACAGTCTTACTGTAACTAATTAGCTAATTTTGTTTGAGACCAGACTTAATGTTCACCTCTTCTAGCAGCTAATGGCACTCGGGAAATACTGCTACATACTATCATGGAAACACTGGTGGGGCTCCCCATTTCCCAAACCATGGGCAGTAGTAAAAACTTAATTTCTGTAGTTTTGAAAAGAAACAGTTAATGGGACTGGCTCTTATTTTTTCTTACATGACCCAAATGTGAAGAATGCCAATAGTTACATGGCCAACAGCTTGCCTGTCAGTCCTGAAGTTTCCTCAGATGTCTCATAAACACAGGAATCACTTCACACGTTTCTGAAATGTGACCACCTCTCAGGAGGAGTTGACAACACTGAGTAACCAGAAGGGAGGAGCACTTATCCCACTGAAACTGGGATAAAGGTTGCCTTGAATGTAGACGGATGCCTGACTCTCTTGGCATGGTAACTTGATGGGGACTTATCTCTACTTCTTGTACATGGTGGACAAAACACGAGAATAAAAATCAAAGTAACATTTGTCCACTCACTATTAGTTGTTTACTCAATGTCAGAGTTAAATCTCAGAATATAAAAGAGAAACCATGTAATATTCGGTGGGGGGCATTATTGGGGAAATAGTAAATAACCCTTACATGCAGATTAAAACCTCTTTTAAAAGGGAAAACTTTCCCCAGGGGGATGAGAGAAGGAGGGTCAAGGAATAATAGAGGTTTAAAGAGATTTCAGAATATGAATGACTGAAATGTCTGTAACACCTCAAAAATTCTGCCAGCATTCCCCCCAACTCTCTACCCTGCTGCCATCCGGGGCCAGGCTCATATCATTCACCAGTAAAACAGGCCTGCCTTGTGTGAGGGGAGCTGAGAAACACAGCCACTCGTCATTCTGTCAGGCAATACAGTATTTTTAGGAGGGGGGAAAAATAGCTTTTCACTTCAAACGACTGGAGGAATTTAAGTAGGCCGCATGTAATTACATGAGCTAGACTGGTTATGACACCAATTTTAACATGTCTACTCTTGCAAAAAGTGTCCTGGAATCGCTTTACTGATCATAAGCTCCCACCACCAGGAAGAAAACCCAGCAGTACAACATGCCCTGGGCTTTGGACTGAGAGGCCAATAAAGTCCTCAGGGGTATCTTCTAATGACAAGTGCGAGGGCATCCAAGATTTCCTTTCTAGCCATCACCTGTTACAGGTCTAAGACAGTGTGGCTCTGGGAAGCACAAATCTGCCAGATTAACAAGGTTGTAGGACAAACCTGAGGGAAGTCTCTCCACCCCAGTAAGATTTCTCATCATACCCCATGTAGCTGATTTTATATATAAATATCTCTGGATCAGTCTACCACATGGCCATAGAATTTCAGCGGTAACTGGAAGAGATCCTTAATCTAGTCTCCTCACTTTCCTGAGGAAGTTCCGTTGTTCAACATCTCACTGCCAGTCAGCGGTACAGCTGGATAAGCCTAGGTCCAGCACTCTTTCATATTTATTCTTAGAATGGATTGTTATTCCTTAAAAGCCTGCTATGGAGTAATGCATTAGGCTCAGATAGGCTTTTCTCTTTTGGGTTGAAAGTTACATGAAATAACCCTGTCTCTACAATGAGTCACAGAAGCTAAAGGGTTTAGCTATTACATGACTGGTAGTCCCGTCTACATGGATGAGATGTTTTGTAATATATGCCTGAACTTAGAGGGCTTATTCTGCCTCTAAATCCATGCAATCAGCACCACATGAGAGTAGAAAAGAGACACATGATTGAGAAGCCATGCTAACAACTTACGAGTGATAATGTAGTCCTGGGTTAGAGTCTCAGCTTGTTTTGCCTTTCGCTGTGTTTTAACCACACATAATTTCGCTCCCCTGGGAGAAGTAAAAGCAAATTATTTCCTTTATTTGGTCTCAGAAGCGGAAAGTCTATGTCGAAAGCATTGGATACTGTCAGGAACACACTCTGTGCACCATCTTGCCAAATCCTTGACTTTCTAAGTGATGGCAATAGATAGGGCCTCAGTGATAAGGGATTAAACTTATAGAAAAGCAAATCTGCCATTCAATGGTTTCAACCAAATGAAAGGGCTGGAGAGACAACAGGACAACAGGACTCTGGCTTAAAAAATCTATAGAAATAACTTTAAAAATTAAGATCTTAAAGAGACACTTAAAAAATTATCCAACCTTTTCACCTTAAAGATCACAGGGTTAAAACGTTAGCTAATGTCCCAGTTGAAAGCAACCTGGGTGGTCTATACCCCAAGTGGCATGTGTCCACATTTCAAATACAAGAGTACAAGTGGCTGGAACCGAGTCTGATTGGCAGAGTTGCTAAAGAGCTATATAGCCCAAGAATGTGTGGGATTAACCAAAAGTGTGCTTAGGACATTTCCTTTCTCCACAGCAATACTGACCTATCCCTTTCAGATGGAGCAAATTCCTTAAATAAAGATTGCACAGATAATGTCTTCCAAAAGGGTGCTATTAAATGAAATTCAAAATTTTCTGAAGTAAAACAGACTCCCTCTCATCCTAATTACACTAGCATTTTCAATTTCTTTATTAAAAAAATAAACAAAATCCTATTTATTCCTATATACCATAAGATATAACTATTTTCTAGGGCAAGTGTTTCAACCCTAGTCCAGAAAGCTGTGAAGGAAGTCAGGGCTATGTTTGTTGTTGCTGTTGTTGTGGTTAGGTGCTGTCGAGTGGATTCCGACTCATAGCGACCCTACAGGACAGAATAGAACTGTCCCACATGGTTTCCAAGGAGTAGTTAGTAGATTTGAACTCCTGATCTTTTGGTTAGCAGCCAAGCTCTTAACAGCTACACCACCAGAGCTCATGTGTGTTTCCAGCCAGAGTCAAATTATGGTCGATGAATTATCATTAATAGGGATCACTTTCCTTTCCTCAGGAAGAATATGGGACCTCGAAACAGGTTTATGAATCTTAATACTTGCTAACCGAGACATACTCTAAAAAAGAGCCAGTCAGTCACTGATCTTTAATAACTAGAAACAAAACCATCCTTTTTGGGGTGGTGGCATACCTTCACATTTGTGCCCAAGGAAGAGGGAAATAACTGAGGGACGAACTGAGCCTCTAGTGAAGTTTTTGGACCTCTGGAACACACTGGTATGCTTAAGTTTGACATTTGGGGTGGGCAGAGAGGTGAGAGGGGAAGTATTTGTGTCGTCCCCTTCTGCTGGTAGACAACAGCCTTGCCAAACATCTAAGCTGGTAACTGGAAAAAGCCAAAACAGAAAGGGAACGAAATGGACAAGCCAATTCCATTTTCTGTAAGTAGCCAGGTCCCTGCTTTGTTAATCCCTTACAGGCATTACTGCTAATGCCACCGCCCAGGGTGGTATGCAAAGTGAGCATGACTGTCTCCCCCCTGGCACTCAACATTTCAGCTAAAGAACTGCAAATCCCCAGGAAACTTTCCCTTTGAATTCTGTACAGATCAAGGGTGATATCCAAATCCTCTCTAAAACACAATACTAGGGGCTTGAGGTTTACTCTGTACCAGCTGCATTTTCTGAAAGGGTGGATCCCCATCAAAGAGGGAAATAAATAAAAGCAGAGGTGAAAAAAAGCCTTCCCCCCCACCCCAGTTGTTGTCATCCATCTTAAATAGGCAATACTTAGGGAATACCTCTGACTCTTGTTGGGGTCGTAATACACTTTAGCCAATCCATTTCCAGTTCCAACCATGATCTGGTTCAGCTTTGGATGCCACAGGCAACGAACAACACTCTGAAAAGGGAAGACATGGTGGTTAACTGAAGAATCCGAATTAAGATGGAAAAAGTCCTGCTTGTATACTGATGGTTAGTTAAATAAATCAAATATCATTCTGATGGTTATTTGTAGCCTTTAAGACACTTTATACTGAACTATAAAGTTGTGTTACTGAGGTTAAGTTCCATTCTATCACTTATTACCTGTGTGATACCTTATGAAAATAAAAAAGATGTTCCCTTTCTAATATTCCTCTTTCTCGACAACCTTCAAACCACAGAGTCAGCCTTTCCCGGCTCCATTACCATGTGAGGCTGGCATCTTGGAATGCTGAACCCACATAACTCAGTTATGCTTACCGCTGAAGCAGATTTAGATCTCAGTGTTTCATGTTTTTACATACACAATATGTCCCTCTGGACGGCAGCTTCAGGCCAGGTGGTTATTGTTTTAAGCTCACAGAGGTCCAAATCTCATAAAGCTTTTTCAGGAACAACACATATTTGCAGGCATTTAATAATACCCTCTATTTCTGAGATAAAACAGCAGGACAATAGAAGTAAAACAGAGATACAAAAACTTGACATTAACCTGAATGGAAAACTGTTTAAGAGAAGGTTCATTGGACGTTATGATCCTCGGAATTCATTACTGGCGAAGAAAATTGGTGGTGCTCTGGGGTCAAAAAGGACCAAGAGCTCTCATTAAGAACTACAACCTGTTTCTAATTTTTGTCTGTAGCAAGAGGCAGAGATGGGAGGGACAGTAGGGACAGAACTAAGAAAAAAAGATGATGCAAAAGTTGGCAGGCAGAAACATCATGTACTAGTAGGTTCTGCAGAACTTACTGTGAGAGAGCAAGCAATGAATGGAAGTTTCATATCACTTTTATTAGGAACCTATCACATGCCAAACAATGCACTGGGCACTAAGGAAAAAATGATATAGTACAATATTGTCATTTCACAGTTTTAATAACAAAATCAAAACTATGGAACTTCTAAAACTATGTTGGGCTGAATTTCTTTGTTTCCTTTTCCCTAATTATCTCACCCTTTTGTTAAGACAGAATATCTGGAAATCTCCAAGATCCCTTTTGGCAGAAGTTCTGGCTCTCACATGACTGTCAAGAAATATGCATTTAGTTAAATGGCTACAGGTCCTTCTCTGAGATTCCTGAGGAACTAGAGAGGAAACTTAAAAGATTTTACAAGACTTCTCTAATACATATCTGACAATACCCTAGAAGAGCGGTTCTTATGCTATGTACTGCTGAGGAGGATAGAGATGTTCTACTGCTAATATCAAACAATAATGGTGGTGTTTTCCTAGTCTGTAGGGGGAAAAATTAAGTTAAATGGATAGGTTTCCAAGATTTTCAGTTTTCTTTCCACAATTTTTCTTTATGGTGCCTGCTACCCAATCTCTGCCAGCAAGTGCTAAAAGATGACAAAACGTATAAAATACTGAGTGAATATTAACAGAATAACTTGAAAATAATAAATCATAATTAGTTTGACGGGTTTTTAGGGGAAGGCATTGTGGACGCTACACTATGAAAATCACATTTTCTCCTAATATAACTGCTCCTGGTTGTAAGATGGAATTAAGTACAGCAATATTTCATGGTCTGCAAAGCACAGCCTGACTTTCAGGTGCTCCGCCACTGAGACTAATTTGAGACCCATGCTTAGACCACTGGAAATTTCCAGATGGTCACAGCCAGGTATATGGAAACATGAGTGGGCTTACAAACATAACTTCATGAAACCTATCTAGAATAAGTTCGTCTTAGCCAAGATTCATCTCCTTTAAGTCTTTGCCTAAATGTCATCTTATGAGCTACCCAGATCGTCTTATTTAAAACTGCGCCCCAACTCCTCTCACTCTACTTTTTCTCTTTTTTCATAGTATGTATCCCCTTTTAAAATAGCATACAACTTATTTATTGATTCTGTTTATTGCCTGTCTCTCGCACTAGAGCGTACGTTCCACATGGGAAGAGATCTTGGTCTGTTTTGTTTGCTGATGTATCAAGTGCCTAGATTAGTGCCTGGTACTCAATAAATGTTTGCTGAAGGAATGAATAAAAAGTTATAGTTCACTCATGCCTAACAGCTTGCTGTGCTAGGCAGAGTCAGAGATAAGTCTCGGGTTAATATCATTACTATCTATGAGAATAATTCAATTTCTCCAGATCATTATTACACTCAGTTATCCTACAAATGCAGCAGAATTAGTTCCCTCCTAATGAGGTCCTAGAAAGAGGGATGTGCACAAACCAGAGAGCAAGAGCAAGAGAAGACAGAGGCTTGCAAGCGCCTTCAGAAATCTCAGCCACTTGCAAGTGGCCCCAGGACAATCTTCAGGGCATAATATTAGAGTTATTTCTCTTCCTCGGTTCTCTAGAGGTCTGGCTGAGCAGTCTAAGATTGTTGTTGTTGTTGTTAGGTGCCGTGGAGTCAGTTCCAACTCATAGCGACCCTAAAGGACAGAGTAGAACTGCCTCATAAGGTTTGTAAGGAGCAGCTAGTGGATTTGAACTGCTGACGTTTTTTGGTTAGCAGCCGAGCTCTTAAACACTATGCCACCAGGGCTCCTAGTCTAAGATTACTGGTTCTCAAATATGTTTTCAAGTGAGCAGGGTACAGAATTGGAAAAGATCCACAATGTAGGCCTGATAAATTCCAAGACACGCAGCCAAATAGGCAGTTTCCAGGGGTAGCAGGTTACTGTTATTCTCTCCCTCTGTGCTGAGGGTGTAAATGTTAGAGGGAGGCAACTGCCCAGGCCAACAGACCAATGTCTGACTGCTTTCCAGGGAGTCCAAGCTCGGGGCCCTGAACCTCTATTCCTATTCACATCCTATACCTGCTAGAGCTCTAGTCAAGCACAGGGCAGGCCAGCATAAACTCTTACAGAGAAGCACATCTATCTTTCTTTTCACACTGAAACAGGGAGAAGGCAAATAAGACTCCTTGAACTAAACAGTCATTCCAGAACTCCATCCACTGCAGTGATGAGTCACCAAGGCAGCCAATGAGGGGCCTGTAAGCAGTCTGACTTAGGCAAAGGATACTTAAGGCTCAATTACCCTAAGACTGGTTATTAATCAAATAGTAAAGGGATTCCAAAACACAGACCGAAGAAACAGAATTCAAGGTCAAAGGTGGGTGGGCCTTTTTTGTTTATTAATATTTATTGTGTGTGTTTAGTTAACCTTTGTAAACTTTGCAGCTAATGCGACTCCACACTTTGTCCTGTCAAGGAAGTGCATCTTATAGCAGAGAGCTGGCCATCTGCCAAAGCAAACAATCCCTGAGACGGCGGCAGTGCTGGGGAGCAAGCAGAGCTGCCACGCTGCTAACTTGTCAAACACACATACTGGGCTTTACTTAACAACAATGAGACACGTGCCTGAGAGAAGCCCAAGCACCCATCAGAAGACAGATGAGCTAGAAATATGTACTTAGAAAGGGTGCATTCACTCAACTAAGCATCCACCCAAGACTTCCTTCCACCTCTGCTCTTGAAGAGCTGCTTCTCTGGCTGAGGGCCTGACACACTCAGACCTGCAGATTTACTGACTGATGGAGCAAATGAAAGATAGTGAGCACATCTGAATCCAAGGACCAGAGAAAAAAGTCACAGTGTGAGATCTGCAAGGATCAAAGAGAAAGCCGTTGCGTTATACTGAGATCACACTGAAATTCAAATGGCAGAAGGCCAGTGTAAAGAACTAGATTCTGAAATTAGTCTTCATATTTTAATATGCTGCTTTGCCCCATTAAATTGATAAAGTGTTTTATTCTTACACTAATCTACTTTATCTTACCAAAACATGTGGGTCCAAAAACAGCTTCCCCTAGCTGCCTAAGCTGAACTCCATTTCAGCATAAAATTAAACCAAAGCCCAGTTTCATTTTAGCATGATAATTTGGCAGTGTAGTGTAACCACAAACTGGCCAAAAAGTACTTAGCACTAGCAGCCACTAAAAATGATCACTGGGGTTGGAGATCGCAAGTAAGATGACTAGGAGTTATAAGATCATAATGTGCATAACACAGAGATCTTTCCTTCCAGTAAGAGACCTAAGAAAAAAAGAGGGCAGTGGGCTGGGGAAGAAGACAGTACTGTATACAACTAGCAGTGTCAAGATTCTGAAACAGGAATTTTGGGATCAGCCCTTATCAAAAGTGAAAAGACTACAAAAATTTCCAAACAATTTATTTCTGTGGTTTTTTGGTTTGCTTTAGGTGAAATAATGAGAACTAGTAAGGGGGCTAGGAGAGGAGAAAGAAGCCAAAGAAAGAAATGAATTTACATTTTAGGACACGGTGGGAAGGGGATTATTAGGTATCTGGGACTTTATATTATTTAGCATAATTGAATCCTCACAATAATACTATAAAATTAGTAATTTCATCCCTGTTTGACAGATGAAGAAACTGAGGCTGTAGGAGTGGAGGTGACTTTTTCGAATGTATAGCTTGTACAACAAAAGGTGGGATCAGAGGACGTATTTTTCTGATTCCAATGCTCACTCTCTTATACTACTTAACCATACAAAGCCCTGTTTCAGAAGATGAGTGAAGAAGGGAGGTGGAGGTGGGAGATTTTTAATCATTTCCAAACTCACCTAACCCAAAAGTAGAAAGCTTAGCAAGTTTATATTTAAAAACAGATGGTATCATTAAAACCATAAAGGAAAAAGCCCACTAGTACCCAGTTCACATATGTTACTATAAAAGAAATCAGTGCCTGTGCAACATCTTAGGCGCCTGTAACACACATATCCAAACACCACCCTTATTCTACTTTATATGATAAAGGAAAAGAAGCCCAACATCCTTCATAATTTTATACCTTAAACATGATTATGTTGAAGCTCCATTTCCTGATCCTTCCCAGCTGCTGACCCACACTGTAAACCAAACTCCATCTGGTTTTTACATATTTGGTTTTTGTCATACGGTACAAGAATGGATAAGCTAACTAACTCACTGACTCCTTGGGACAACAAGCACTTTTCCGAATTTGCAAATCAAGAGCCTTATACCTGTTTGTGAAGGAGACTGTCACACAATTTTCCAGATTTATATAGAAGCAGCCTTAGAGTATGGAGAGTATGGACACCCTCAGGATGGTTCAGTGCATTTAAATGGCTGTGCGTGAACTGATTCCCACAGCTAGGAATATAGATCAAGATATGAGTTCAAAACAAATAAAAAGAAGGCTGATGAAAATGGGAAGGTACTGGGGAAAGAACTTTCTTCAGACCTCCATAAGCCCAAGGTTTTTTTTTTTTTTTTTCTCACAGAGAAAGAAAAATTGCTTTCTACATTAAAATATTGGGCCAGGTAGATAGATGAGGAAGATGGGAATTGTTTCAACTTTTCCAGGCTATTTGTCCTGTCCCCATACTCTCCACTCTCTCCCAAAGCCTTGCTCTTCCCAAATGTGGGATGGCTTTGCAGTATGTATAAAAAGGACCATGGGGCTTGGCCTTGTCTGTCTGAAGCTCATGACGCCGACCTGGTGAATAAGCTTCAATCTCCAATAAATAAGACTCCTCAACACCCACTTGAGCTCTGTGGGGACATCCTTTGAAAGGAAAAGATTAAAGACAGACATTTCCCTCTGCTTGTCTAAGTAAGCGCACACCGGTCCTTTTTCCTCCACTACACTCCTCCAACTCCAAGGAAGTTCTACCGTGGGGCCAGACTTGTAGCAACTGCCATTCTTTGCCAAGGATCTTCTCTATCTTCCCCTTTCCCTGCCCCAACTAGTTCTCTCTTATAAACTAGAAAGAAGCCCAATGGTGAAAGGAAAAAAATCATAGCACTTTTATAAATGGAGGAATTGCTGCAGAAAAGCAAAACACGAAAAAGTGTTGCTCTGCATCTGCCATAAACATTTGGTATGTATGCAAGGATTAGGTGTTTTAAGAACTGGCATCTAATTATCAAATTAATTCCCATCAAACTTATGGAAACACATTTATTAAAATCAATAAACAGTTTATGCTCTAAAATTAAGGTAATTACTAAGGCAGAAAAAATCTGGAACCCTGTAGTTGTCCTTGGCACTAAATGAATCACATCTGTATCTGATAATACACTTGCCTAAAGAATTTTCATCACAAGAAAAAAGCTCTCAGAGAAAATGGAAGGTCTCTAGGAAAAGAAAATTAAATACAATTTTCTTCATCTAATACAAAACACTAAATGTTTTTCCCTTCAATTCTGTTATTTGAGAAGAATTTACAAAGGCAAAGAAAGCACAAATAATGATTGAAAAAAGTCTGGTCATTATTGTTATTAACAAATGGTCTGGGAGTAGGAAACAAACAGGAGGCTGGAAGCTGGAGTCCACAGGGTGAATGATACCAGAGGTGAGTTTGTCCTGCAAGGTACATATCCCAGTGGCCCCATACCACAGTGAGCCACTGAGGAGCAGCACTTACTCAAAGCACATTCCCAAAATTCTAGCAGAGTTTCCATCTGATGGGCACAGAATGGGTTGCAGGTGTGCCAGATATGGAGCACCCACCCCCACCTCAGCCCTTAGGCCTGAGTGGGGTCTGGGGCTCTGGAGCCTTAGGCTAGTCACTTCCAACAAGGAGTAGCCTTATCTGTTTCTGTCACAGTGCCATAAACACATTATCATTCATTATGTGGACCAGGTTGTGAAAACGCTTGGGAAGCACTATCTATGGCCATCTCTCTCCATCTAGTTCTCCACAGACCTGGGCCCCTTTACCATTCTTCATTTATCAACAGTTAGGCTAAATAAAGATAATATCCATCAACCCTTTGTTTATATGAATAAACAAAGCACAAATGAATAAAACTATTAACTCTCTGACTGCTAGATAAGAAATACATCTCTATGACCTAACTTTGGAAGTCATCAAGTATGTAAAACCAAGGAAATACAGGGAAAGCTGAATCTTCAAAGATGAACCATGCAGGATATGTAAAACATGATTTGTCTTAATGTAGTACAGGTAAAGATGTTTTAAAAATCATACTCTTTTATTTAGTCCTTTGGGAGGTCTCATAACCCCTCCGCATATAAGAAATAGTATTATCTATCATTCCAAAAAAGGAAAAAGATATCCTGGAACGTGTGTTAATTATAGACCTTTTTCTTCCCCATACTATATATAATTGTGAAAGTTTGGCCAGAGTTCTGATACAACAGCTGGAAAACTTGTTACCAAAGACCATTCATCAGATTTAGGTTGGAAGAGGAAAAACTGTCAGAGAAAATCCTGCAAGACATAAAAAGGACTTTACTTGGCCCATCAGTGGGATGTAATGTGGTGTTGAGGTCAGACAACAGAACACTAGTCATTACTATATTATATGTTCACAAATTATATAAAGAACAGTGTGTCATTTTGAACATCTTTAAACATCCATAAGATCAGGTTCTCCTTTTCTGATATTTCATATAGGAGTTAAACATGTTCCTCCCTGAGAATTGTATTATCTACTGGCTGATTCTTCATCCAGTTTTGCCATGCATGGTAATCATGTCTATACAAGGAAATGTAGATAAGCTTAAATGCTAATTAACTGAAACACAAACTCTTGGGGAGACAGGGAAAAGAAAGTTTCTATTTGCTCAAATGGGAAACACTGTTTCTACTGTTTCAAAGGACTAGAAATGGAAGTCAATGAGTAAACAGAAAACATATTCTTGAAACTACTGACCAAGTAAGGGGTGCTTTTAATACATTGCTTGTTATAGAGTTCAATAACACTACAAAATGGCAAGACTACTAAACTGGAAAATCCCTCCTTGTGCTCCTTATTCTTTGCCTTGAATGATTCATGAAGTCTGAGGAAGCATGTGGTTGGCCCTTCATTTCATTGTAACTTCCAAAATCGGCTCACTGTCAAATAGGCAATGATAGGAAAAGAAATCTCACTGTAGGGTTTGAATCAAGGAGATGTGTCTGGATTCCTACAGTAACCATTATTTCAAAGAAGAGAATGTTGAGTAGAGAATCTAAATAACTTCATCTGAATACAGTCTACTGGTTAGATTTATAAATTTGTTCTTTTAAGAGAGATTGGAGGGAAAAAAGAAGTGATAAACATATCAGAATTTGTCTTTTCAGGGAAACAATGATTAAACTTTTGATAAAATATAGTGTCAAATTCCAACAAAATAATTTTTACTTCAAAACAGAGTGTTTTACAAAACAGATTTAGTGAAGAGATCATATTTATTAACAGTATAACAACCAAAACAAATTACATTCATTAGAGTTTTAAATTACCAGTATTTTAAGTATCCACAGTAAATGTGTTTTCTCCACTGAACTCAAAACACAGCTATTTTTAGTAACTGTAAAAAAGGATTGTCTCAAGTTTGAAAGAAGCAGACAATTAAAATGAAACGTGCACTTCTTTTGTCAAATCTAAAAGAAAACATACTTATGCTCTAAACTTTCAAATTAATTAGAAAAAATATTAACAACAACAACAACAGCAACAAAAGAGAAGGTAGTAGAGAAGAGGTCATTACAGTAAGTCCCAATAAAAACATAATAAAATGTAATAAAAGGTAAAGCAAAATTACCAAATACATTTTTATCAAACACCTACTATGTGCCCAGTATTGTGCTAAGTGTTAGGAATATAATGGTGAATAAAATTGTCCAATATATGTCCTTATCACCCACATGGCACCTTCAGCCCCAATGACACCCTTACTAATTCCAATTTGGTCACTGGAGAATTTAGAATTGGTTGAGAAGAGAGTATCAAAGATAAGTGTTGAGAAAATATGACCCACGGGGAATGTTTAAAAAAAAGTGTAGGTTTGGTTCACTTTCACAGAAGAAGACTGAACAGTAACTTTATAATCTTCAAGGAAATAGAGGATGTTGACCAGCTGTTCTCCGACTCCATGAGGACTAGAGTAAAGGATGTGGGCTCTAAGCATAAGAATGTGAGGTTAGGGGGAAAAAATGACTTGATGGTAAGGGATTTCATGCACAGGAATGAACTCTTCAGGGAGGCTGTAAAATCTTCTGTTAAAAGTAAGTCCAATTTTCATAAAGGATAGTTAAGCCATAGTTTTCCAGGTAGGCAAGGAGATGGTTTCTGGAGAATAATATTGAGAAACTGAGGAAAAGTATGCTTGATACCAGATGTCAGCTAATTAAGCAAAAGCCAGTGTTCTGCTTGTGGCATAGTATGTCAAATGGAACATATCACCAGAGTTAAGAGACGTGACTCACACTAGGATCAATGACATTATTTTATTTCCTACAACATGAACGTCCCTCCAAATGTGCAGCTAACTGAGGAGCTTCCTCCTAGGCACAGCTGCTGCAATTTGTACTGTTTCATTTTGTGTTTTCCATCACCATTGTAATTTTTTCAACTTAAAAACAGTAGACTTCTGGTTCTGGATACTATAGAGTAAGCATACTCTACTCACAGTCTCTCTCTCTCTCTCTCTGGATGCAGCTATAAAATCTGGACAGAATGCATGCAGCACCTATATGAGGACTCTGAAAAGTAAATTGTTAGGTGTCATCAAGTTAGTTCCCACTCATGGCGACCCTATGTACATCAGAACGAAACACTACCCAATCCTGCTCCATTCTCACAATCGTTGCTATGTTTGAGCTCACTGTGGCAGCCACTGTGTCAATCCATCTCGTTGAGGGTCTTCATCTTTTTCTCTGACCCTCTACTTTACCAAGCATGATGCCCTTCTCTAGGGACTGGACCTCCTGATAACATGTCCAAAGTATGTGAGATGAAGTTTTGCCATCCTCGCTTCTAAGGAGCATGTTGGCTGTACTCCTTCCAAGACAGATCTGTTCACTCTTCTGGTAGTCCATGGTATATTCAACATTCTTCGCCAACACCATAATTCGAAGGCATCATTTCTCCTTTGGTTTTCCTTATTCATCATCCAGCTTTCACATGCATTTGAGGCAACTGAAAATACCATGGCTTGGGTCAAGCGCACCTTAGTTCTCAAAGTGACATCTTTGCTTTTTAATACTTTAAACAGGTCTTTTGCAGCAGATTCGTCCAATGCAATACATCGATTGATTTCTTGACTGTTGCCTCCACGGGCACTGATTTTGGATTCAAGTAAAATGAAATCCTTGACAACTTCAATCTTTTCTCCGTTTATCATGATGCTGCTTACTGGTCCAGTTGTGAGGATTTTTGTTTTCTTTATGTTGAGGTATAATCCACACTGAAGGCTATATAGTGTTTGATCTTTATCAGTAAGTGTTTCAAGTCCTCTTCATTTTCAGGAAGCAATGTTGTGCTATCTGAATACTGCAGGTTGTTAATGAGTCTTCCTCTAATCCTGATGCTGCATTCTTCTTCATATAGTCCAGCTTCTCAGATTATATGCTCAGCATGCAGATTGAGTAAGTATGGTGAAAGGATACAACCCTGATGCACACCTTTCCTGACTTTAAACCACACAGTATACCCTTGTTCTGTCTGAACGACTGCCTCTTGGTCTATGTACAAGTTCCACATGAGCACAATTAGGTGTTCTGGAGTTCCCATTTCTTGCAACGTTGTCCATAATTTGTTATGATCCACACACAGCAGTAGGAAAACTGGGAAGAAGCCCGTAATTCAAAGTAACACTAAAGAGAAGTGAGTTTACCATTTCCCCATTCTGGTCCTCACCACCACCACCACCAACAAAAAACTTTGATGAACAAAATAACAAATTTTTAAATAAAGACAGGATCAGCACAAATGATTTTTCTTTTTGCCTCAGGGTCCAATGTCACGCAGCACGGCACTGGTACTGATTGCATCTTTATTAAAATTTTAGTATTTCTTTCATCATGGGTTTTTTGCATTAATTTTGATTTTTTATAATGTAGTATTAAAGTAATATTTACCATGATTACTAAGTTCTTTGGCACCCTGCTTAAATTTTGTGCCTGAGGCAAGTGCCTCATTTGCCTCACCATTGTCCTGGTCCTGCCTTGGACTACACCTCCCTCTGTTACACAAAAATTAACTCAAAATGGCTCACAGACCTAAACATAAAGCATAAACTATAAAACTTTTAGGAAAAGAAATAAGGGCAATTCTATTCTGACCTACATGGTCACTATGAGTCAAAATCAACTTGACAGCAATGGGTTTTTTTTTTTTTTTAACTGTGAGAGAATAAATCTCTGTTTGTTAAAGTCAAAAAAAAAAAAAAGAGAAATTCTTCACGATCTGGGGTTATATGGGGAGTTCTCAGATGTGAACCGAAAATATAATCCATAAAAGAAAAATTAATAAATTAGACCTCATCAAAATGAAAAACTTTTGTTCCGTGAAAAACGATTAAGAGAATGAGAAGACAAGCAATTGACTGGGAGAAAGTATTTGCAAAACATATATCTAACAAAAAATTTGGTATCTAGAATATATAAAGAACTCGCAAAACTTAACAGTAAGATAACAACCCAATTAAAAAACAGGCAAAAGACTTGAACAGAGCACACAAGATATTCAACGTCATCAACCATTAGAGAAAAGCAACTAAAACCATGATGATATACCACATCGCACCTCTTAGAACAGCTAAAATAAAAATGCTGGCCATACAGAGTGCTGGTGAGAATGCAAAATGGTACAGCCTCTCTGAAAAACGGTTTGGAAGTTTCTTGTAAAAATAAACATACACTTACCATATGACCCAGCAATGGTGTCTTGGGTATTGACTCTAAAGAAATGAAAACTTATGTTCACACAAAGACCTATTTACAAATGTTTATAGCAGTTATAATCCATAATTGACCAAAACTGGAAATAATCAAATGTCCTTTAATGAATAAACAAACTGCGGTACATCCATAAAATGGAATATGCTCAGCAATAATATGTAAAAAACCATTGATACTCACAACAACCTGGAAGAATCTCAAAGGTATTCTGTTGAATGAAAGATGGTTACATACTGTATGATTCCATTTGAGACATTCTTGAAAAGATACAACTACAATGACAGAGAAAAGATAAGTGGATGCCAGGGGCTAGAGGTGGGGGGCGAGGAGAGTGTATGCATATTAAGGGATAGTACAAAGGATTTTCGGGTGATGGAAGTGTTCTAAATCCTGACTGTGTTGCTAGTTACATGAATCTATCTTGTATTAAAATTCACATGGTTACATAAATCTACACTTGTATTAAAATTCATAAAACTTAAATACTTAAGTCAATTTTACTATATAATAATTAAAAAATTTTAAAACTACTACTAAATTGGAAAGTTATTAATAAACTACTTCCTGCCATTTTCTCTACCTATAGCATTTTAAGACTTGGTAGGTCAGTTAGGAACAGTTAAATCATCATGAAGTTGGTGGCTTCTTTTCCCTCTATTCTCATGTGCCTCAACTCTCAACTCTACTCTTCATGAGCACTCAAATCATGAGAACTACTGTCCTGGTTACTCCATAACGTGACACTCGTCAACACAATGAGAACCAAGAAGGAATTTAATGAAGTTTTACTGATACCAGCAACCCTTCTATAGTGTGAAGTTCATTTAGTAGGTGCCGCCAGCCGAGTTCCATTTATTTTTTTCATTGAGCTCTGATATGCTCAGTGCATGATATGTATGTATGAGCTCTCATATACTATGTATGCTGCTTGCTTCACGAAATCCCAAGAAAGGGTTTAGTATCTTCATGGTGGCCTCATAATTCAAATTATGAAGGCAGTAAAAATCCAATGTTTTCACCAGATCCCACTAGCATCTCTTTTCTTCAGTGATTAAAGAAAACACTCCTAGAGAAGGAAGTACTGACTGGCAATCTGTAGAAGACCTGCTTCCTGACAGCAAAACATTGTACTCATAAGCCATACTGGAAGTTGGCTCTTGACCCTGGAAAAGGCAGTGATAGAGAAAAAAACACACAACTGCTGCACTGGCAGATTTACACTAAAACTCCCTCATCTTCTGCTTACTCCTTTCAGTTTCCATATCAAATATTCACACATTTCAGAAAATCAGGAAACAACCAGTGCTCACATAATCTGCCTTTCTGTTCTCAATGAGCAAATGCTCCATATACCTATATTGAGTAGATTGTCCTATCACTTGGCTGTAGGCACATATACATATTTTATTTAATACAAATAAGT
Source organism: Trichechus manatus latirostris (assembly GCF_000243295.1). Classification (NCBI taxonomy): domain Eukaryota; kingdom Metazoa; phylum Chordata; class Mammalia; order Sirenia; family Trichechidae; genus Trichechus; species Trichechus manatus. The sequence goes on along the minus strand of NW_004444133.1, from coordinate 1,009,408 downwards.
TAAGCAGGCTCTACCCAGGATCTGCATTGCTTAATCCTCCCAAGAAAGTGAATTATAGTAAAATCTCATTAAGCTGATATCATTTTATTCAAAATAATACATAATTCAAAGCAACTGTTATTCCCCAGTCAACCAGCTGCCTGATTGCTCTTTAATAAAAATCAGATACTAGAAAGTTAGTTAATTCAAAGCCCATTTTTCTCCATCTCTTCGTGTTTCACATTAAGAGGGTTTCACCATATTTTAGAAGGCAGATAAATGCCAAATATAGTCTTTCTTTCAACTTTATTTTCAGTGGGCATTTGCTCTGCCTACAGCTCAAGTTACCTCGATGAGCTATTCCTTATATGCAGCCTGACTGGGCAAAGTCTAGAAAACTTTTAAGGAGGTGCAATTCTGCCTGAGCTGGTGCTTTTTATCAGTAAGACAGATGACTAGTCTATTCCCAGTATGAAACAGAAGAAAAGATGAGTTCCTCAACTTCTTCTGAGTCAAGTTTTCACAGGCTTCATTATTTTGTTTGAAGTGAATTCCCAGATCAGATATCTCTATACTCAAATGTAAGAACAAAGATACATTCCAAAGCCAATTCTGGAATATCCATTAATTTGAATTACCTTTCTGCTCTCCTCCATATGTACAAACAGTGGAGGCTGGCTGCAGTTGGAATACTCAATGTGTCCCTTACTATATAAGAGCTAGTCTCATGAAGGATCTATTATTTCATGGCCCTTTTAAATCTATTTATTCTTCTTCTTCAATCTCTTTAGGTTTAACATACCAAACGTCTCTTCTAATAAGAACAACAAAAAAAATTATGTGGAATAAAAGTGGTAACTCAATGCCAAGTTAATATATACAGCAATTTCCTTGGACATCAAAATTTATTAATTTAAATGTCATATTACTGGGATAATCTGTAGGTGGTGGGATTAGACATTTACATTCTTAGTTATCTTTTCTACATTTGTCAATTTTTTAGATTTAATATGTATACTTTTACAATTTGAAAAATATAATTAAAGTTAATTTTAGATAGTCCTCATAGAAATATGCATATGAAGAATCAGATCTTACAAGGTGGGAAAATAATTTGAATTCAAACTCTCTTCAGAACTTCACATAATTAAATGAAGAAGAAAAAGCAGTTGGTACTTTCATGGAAAAAATCATTTGTTTTAAAAGAAATCTTTTTTACATTATATGGACCTCACTTTCTCCTTCAGTTTATGTAGTAGACTATATAATCAGAGAAATGGGTCCTAAATAAGATTCCCTCCCGCCTTTTTGGTAAATATAAAACTGTTGTTTAATTAATATAATTTTAACAATAATTATATTTTTCAACAATTACCCATGACAATAAGGAGTGGGAATACAGCTTATATTAAATACATAAATAAGCAAATAAATAAATCTCCTATCTCACTGTGGAAACATTTCAAGTTTCTCCCTATCTTTTGGAGGAAGTCCACAGTTAATAACAAATTGAAAAGTCATTATTTTGATTTCACTTTCCTCCATTTGATGAAGATGAAAATAACTGATAACGTTCCAGGGAAGTAGATCCAGAACATAGACTTTCTCAAACTGTAGAGTTAGCTCCATAAAAAAGCCTCAAGATTTCAAATCGATAGAAGACCTAATAATTCACATTCCAAGTTTTCTTTTTTAAAAACATGAATAAGGTGTGCATAATCTAAATTTCATTTCTCAGGGAGAGGGGATATCCTGGGGAACAAATAGTGGTGGTAGTTATTGTTAGTTGCCATCAATCCTTGGTCTTTGCCACCTATTCTTTTCAGTGAGTACAAAAGGAGCCCTGGTGGTACAATGGTTAAGTGCTCAGTTACTAACCTAAAGGTTGATGGTTTGAACCCAGCCAGCAACTCCAAGGGAGAAAGACCTGGGGATCTGCTCCCACCGATTACAGCCTAGAAAACCCTATGGGGAAGTTCTACTCTGTCACACTGGGTTGCTATGAGTCGGAATCAACTCGACGGCACCTAACAACAACAACAAAAATAATCAAAGGTTTTTTAGATAATCATAAATATTTTTTTTCTTCCTGAAAAGACATTTACCATTATGTCTTATGTTGGTGCTAGGATTCTCAATCAACCTTGATAAAGTAGTCTAGCTGAAATTACCAAAGCAAATTTCCCTTCCCTTCCTTTCAGAGGCCATATGCTAGTTCAGTTGTACTAGATGTTACAGCCACATTTTTAAAAATAAAGGTTTAGTGTTTTTCTTTCTTTTCCTCATTTTGCTCAGTCAGTGTTTACAAAAAACAGAGGTTCCTCACCAAAGTATCTAAACAAAAAAACAAATCAGAAGAGAATTCAGGCTCAGGTGTGAAATTTATGGCTTTTTTCCTTCCCACTCTTTTTCCCTTTACCCAAGAGAATGCCTGTTATCTCTTTTAAATTATTGCCAAAAGCAACTGAGGTGAAGAGGCCACCATCTTAAATAATACTAGCTCAAAACAATTTTATTTTACCATGCTTGGGTTAAAGAGTATAAATGCTAATAAACTAGTACAATTGCATAAGCCGTATCCCCTGATTTATATTAGTTAAAAAAGAAATTCTATTAGCTATTTTGCAGCAAATTATAGTCTGATGAAAAATTACAAAGCCAATAATATTTTAGAATGTTAATTCTGAGTATTTCCCTAAATAATTAGGATTTTTAAAAGGTTTAAAATTTTTTATGATTTTCTTCTAAACATGACTATTTTTTTTAAATGATATGCCATCTCCGAATTATACTTAGTTTAGCCATTCTTTCTCTTCTATGCTTATATTCCCTAATACAGAGTAAGCCTAGGCTCATCTCTTACACAAAAACAAAAGTAAGTTTGTGAACTCAAAATGTAAGTTATGTTCTAGAATTCATCTTAGAAAAGGGGCCAAGCACACTAATCAAATCACAAAGAATTAGATAATAAATGAAGAATATGACTGTTTTCTTCTTAAATTGAGGAAATAAACTGGAGTACAAAGAAAACACCTAAAAATAATTTTAGCACAACTGTAAAAGGTATGCAAATATACAGTAAAAATCGTAAATGTTAAACATTTGTCATCTCATAGTGAGGAAGGCTGAGAGTCTCTACAGTCTAAACAGAACTGAGAAAGAAAAATTTTCAGAACATATGACAATACAGACCATGGAATTAAAATAAGTTTGTTTTAAACTTTGTATCAAATATAAATATGGAAAATGAACTTGTTATATTTTAAAAGCTGTTTTTGTGAAGACTGTAGGTCAGTTTTGCTATTAGGAAATTACTTGCATAATTAGTTAACATCCTCTGACTGAAAACATCCCATATACATGTTGAGCTTGACGTTCTGGAGTATAACTATCTAGGGTTTATTTTGTTTCGGAAGTAGGTATAATACGGGAAGAACAGAATCAATTACACTTTAGTGAGGTAAATGGACACATTTAGGATAAACCTAAAGCCATCACTGTCTGTGCCTAGTCAAACAAATACACTACCAACTGTTGACAGTAAGAACATGAGATCTTGCCTTTTATGTAAATTAAAACTCAACAGAGTAAGTACCTTACTACCACAAAGTGTGCTACTGCCAAAAAAATTATCACTATTTTAACTTTTAATACAAAACAATAAAATAAAAAAGGTGTTTTGGGTCCTTTTAGCAAATTGTCCACCCTTTACCCATTCCAAAGAATGTATTTGTTTATTTTCCTACATTCCAATAAGACTTAAACCTTAAAACAATAGGTCAAAGGGGCAGTTTAAAGCCCCTTTAACATACAATTCCACTGTATAAACAGAAAATGTTGTCTGATGTTAAGGGGGCAAAAAAACCTAATCAGTGATTGAAAAGCCTTTTTTAAAGTACATGGTTTTTTCTACTCATCTCTATTTGCAGTTCTTTACTTTGATTCATCCATTTATTAAAACGAATTTCAAATTCTGGTTTCTGATTTTTCTTAGATGACTCTCACTATTATGCACGTGTGTGTGTGTGCGTGTGTGTGTGTGTGTAAACCAAAACCAAACCCATTGCCGTTGAGTCCATTCTGACTCATAGTAACCTACAGGACAGAGCAGAACTGCCCAGTAGGGTTTCCTAGGCAGTAATCTTTACGGAAGCAGACTGCCACATCTTTCTCCTGTAGAGTGGCTGGTGGGTTCAAACTGCCGACCTTTTGGTTAGCAGCCAAGCACTTAACCACTGTGCACCACCGGGGCTCCTCGGGTGTGTGTGTGTGTGTGTGTGTGTGGGTGTGTGTGTGTGTGTGTGTGTACCTAAATATATAGACACATACACTCTGTTTACTAGATGACCCTTCTCCTTTATTAGCTTCTCTTCATTTGCTTATCCTTTGTGTGCTGGTGTTTCCTAGGGCTCTTTTTTTCTGTCCTTTATGCCCCTTTTCTTAATCAAACTCATCATCAGCCACCAACATTTCAACTATGAACTGTAAGTGCTTCTCCCAAAACTATGTCTGTTTTCTGAGCACCAAACTCATTTACTCATCCTCCTACTGAGCATCTCTACCTAGAGGCCCTGCAAGCTCAACATGAAAAACAGAACTCAGTCTTTCTTCCCAAACCTGCTTTAGTGCCTATATTTTCAACCTCAGGAAACATTAATCCAGGCTCCCAAGTTAAAAACTTTAGCCATAATACCCAAATGTTTACTAAATCTTGTAAATCCAACCTTCACATTTCAACAAGAATTAACTGTTCTAGAACTCAGATCTGAAAATGTCACTGCTTTGCTTTAAAAAAAAAAAAGGTAAAGTCACCTTCTTATTATGGCATACAAGGTTAGTTTACTATTCCATCTCTAGATACCTCTCCTCCTCCCTCCCTGTCTTAGTCATCTAGCGCTGCTATAACAGAAACACCACAAGTGGATGCCTTTAGCAAAGAGAAGTTTACTCTCTCACAGTCCAGTAGGTTACAAGTCCAAACTCAGGGCGTCAGTTCCAGAGGAACACTTTCTCTATCGGCTCAGGAGGAAGGTCCGTGTTATCAATCTTCCTCTGGTCTGGGAGCATCTCAGCACAGGAACCTCAGGTCTAAAGGACGCGCTCTGCTCCTGGCACTGCTTTCTCGGTGATACGAGGTCCCCATGTGTCTCTGCTCGCTTCTCTCCTTCATATCTCAAAATAGATTGGCTTAAGACACTATCCAATCTTGTATACCTCATCAGTGTAGCTGCCGCTAATCCGTCTTATTAGATCATAGCGATTGAATTTACAACACATAAGGAAATCACATCAGATTACAAAATGGTACACATTTATACAATACTGGGAATCATGACCCAGCCAAGTTGACAGATATTTCTGGGGGACACAATTCAATCCATGACACTCCCCATCCAAACACACACTGTGCTCTACAACATGTATTACCTGCACTTCCTGAGTATACCATCACTCATTCAACAAATATTGATTAAGCACCATCTACGTGCCAGGCACTGTCCTACGCACTGAAGAAACCACAGTGAACAAAACAAAGTTTCTGCCCTCATGGGACTTACGTCCCTGGTGGAAGGAGACAGAAAAACAAAAACAACAACAAACAAATATATATGAGGTTATGGTAAGACAATAAAGCAGGGAAAGAGAGGGCTGATGGTGGGGAGGAGGAGGAGGTTTCGTAGAAGATTGTCAGGAAAGATCTAGCAGATAAGATGACATTTGAGTAGATACCTGAAAGGAGTGAGAAAGCAAGCCATGTGGATATCTGGGTACACAGTGTTCCAGGCAGAGGACAAATGTAAAGGCCCTGAGGTGGAAGCCTCCTTGTATTATTGGTTGAACACAAAAAGATCAGTGTGCCTGAGGGGTGGAAAGTGGCAGGAAATGATATCAGAGCGGTAGCAGGTAGCCAGATAGTAAAGCCATAAGTGAGGACTTCAGCTTTAGTCTGAGATGGACAACCCCTGGAAGGTTCTGAGAAAAGAAATATGTTCATCTAAATATGATCACTCTTTTCTGCTGTATGGAGAACAGATTATAAGGCAGCAAAAGTAGAAGCAAAGAAATTAGTTTTCAGGCTACTGCAGTAATCCAACAAGAGATGATGGTAGCTTGCACCAGATGGTGACAGAGGTGGTGAGAAGTAGTTGGATTCTGGACACATTTTGAAGTGAAGCCCAGAAGATTTGCTGATTGATTGGACATAAAATATGATAGAATATATCATGCACTTTTTTATTTCTATCTCTTTCTTCAGGCCACTTGCAAGTTGTATGACCTTGGTCAAGTTCCCCCTCTTTCATTTCTGGAGCCTTAGCACAGGTCTTCCTGACCCCTCCCAGGCCCCTCCTCCTAAGGTTACTGCAACAAGCCTCCAAACTCCTGATATCTCTGCCTTTAGACTCACTTCCCTCTAAAACTTTCTCCAAACTGTTACCAGAGTAAGCTTCCTAGATTCAAGTATGATCTTGCCTATCCTGTCTTAATATCCTTCAGTGCTTCACCAGAACCTTAGGAGAGCATCCAGACTCACTGGCATGCAGCATAAGGCCCTTCAGATTTGGCCTTGATTTCCATTGCCAGTCTCCCCTCCCATCCCTTCATCTCTCATGTGCTGTCCCACATGCCACCACACCCTGTACAAATGTGCACTTTCTCTTGTTAGAGACAAAAAGAAAGTAAGTTTCTCTTAAGTAAGACCAAAGGGATGGAAATATTCCACAATTGCTCAGGTGAAAGGAATTTCTTCTTACAGTCTGATCAAACATCTAGTTTTTACAGCTTTTTCTTAGTAGGTTCATTTTCAGGTCAAAATTATTTTCTCTCCCCCCCCCCCTTTCTTTTTGTAGAAAATGGTCTTTAAATATAGTCATTATATTGACAGTTTATCAAAAGGAAATAGAAGAATTTGGACATTGCACAGTTACTTCATATAATTTTGAATTGTCCATGCAACTGCTACATGCCCAAGAACCAATGACAATGCAAAGTTAAACAGATGTAAGTATATATAATACTATATTGAGATTTTTGAATTGTGTCATATCTTTCTGTTCATTATCTAGTTTATAACTGCCCCTGCTTTGACAATCAGTACTCCCATGGTAGAAAAGCAAACCAGTTACACAGGTCCATTTCAACAGTGAATGAAGTCTATCACCAGCACCCATGTTCATCTTCTGACAGAAACATCTGACTTACTCCACACCACAACTGATACCAATATGTGTGCATATTACGCACAGTGCAGCTCACACAGTAAACGCATACTATTGAACACCCTCCCGACACTCTTTTCAAACCTTGAAAAAGGCTACTATATATCCCCGTGAAGTAACGTTTAAGTTCTAGTACAGTGGCAAAGCCACAAAAAGCCTGGAGTGCGTGCAGGGAAATCGTGCTCCACTGTTTTACAAAAGTCTGTCACAGGACAATGGACGAAAACCACAAGTTAACTTGGGTCACAAGGCCTGTTCTGCTGTGATCATCCTAAGATCCACACCAGTTCCCCCTTGACTAAGAATAACCCAGTCACTTTCTGGTAAGGCAACTATTTTGCTCATATTGGCTATACAGGTACAATGAATCACTTTTATATGGCCTTTATAGCCATGGGCTTGTAACCACCACAAAATCACTGGCTGGGCCACAATCTTGCAAGGGATTGGTTGATTTACTATGCAAACAGTAGCTTGAAAATCCACCCAATAGGACTGAGACCCTTGAAGACCAGCTAGGGCACTGATTGGTTTTGCCATCCTGATGGCTTATATAAGGGCCAATCCCACAGAGTTTTGGGGGGACCTCATACCATCAAGAAGAGTATGCAGTGACACATGTCCTTTGGATCCAGGGTCCCTGTGCTGAGTACCTCCTAGACCCAGAAGAGAGAGCTCTAACACCGAAGACAGAGAGACAGTGGGCTGGTTGGCCCACGGAGAGAGCTGGGTGTCTCCGTGCAGAGGTTTGCCTGCTGCTGAAGAGCTGTAACACTTGCCCATGCAGGGCAGAGGCCTGAGTGTGACATGCCTCCACCCTGGGCAGCATGGTGGGAGCCAGGTGGGCCCTCAGCCAGTGTGGGCCGGGTAATGTTGCAACAAGAGAGAGAACCACACAGGCCTGGGTAGCATGGCAGGAGCCAGTGGCAGAAGCCAGGAAGGGCCTGTTGGCAGAAGCTTGGGAGATCCTGTGCAGGGGGCTTCCTGCCTTCGAGGCAGGACCCAGCCAGTTCCAGTGGCAGAGCAGAAGCCTCAGGAGATGCAGCCCACCCAGCCCACCGGAGGCAACGGTGATGTGTGAACACAGCATCTGGCCTAAACCATGGTGCACCTACCCAGTGACATAAAAACGGTACTTATGTACTTGAGTACTCTGGGAAAGGGTAAGCATTGCTGCTTTGAAAATCTGTTGTTACTGTTTACCATTTGCTTTCTATAGATAATAATAATTACTTTCATTTTACCAACACTGTTTAAATGTCTGGTAAGTGCAGCTTGATCACAGATGAACATAGCCCCTATGGATGATTGATGCCAGTGGGTTTATGTGCCTCATTCCTAGTAGTCTTATGGCTGCCTAGAAGTTTGAGGTGCAGTCTGTCCGCATATGCAATGCAGATAGAAAGATATGAATACAGGCTGGAAGCAGGTATATTAAAAAACAAAAAAACATTATGTTGACTCGATTCCAACTCATAGCCATTTTATAGGACAGAGTAGAAATTCCCCATAGGGCTCCCAAGGTTATAAATCTTTATGGAAGCTGACTGCCACATCTTTCTCCCTCAGAGTGGCTAGTGGGTTTGAACCGTTGACCTTTCAGTTAGCAGCCTAGCACTTAACCACTGCACAACCAGGGCTCCTTAGGAAGCAGGTATGAACAAAGAAATCTGTCTTGGAAGAAGTACAACCAGAATATTCCTCACAAGCAAGGATGGCAAGACTATGTCTCACATACTTCGGACATGTTATTAGGAGGGATCAGTACCTGGAGAAGGACAACATGCTTGGTAAAGTAGAAGGCCAGTGAAAAAGAGGACAACCTTCAACAAGATAGACGGACACAGTGGCTGCAACAATGGGCTCAAGCACAACAACGAATGTGAGGATGGCACAGGACTGGGCAGTGTTTCGTTCTGCTGTATATAGGGTCACTATGAGTTGGAACCAACTCAGTGGCACCTAACAATAACAACAATAACAATTTCAAGTTAATGATTTGACTTTCTGGGTTTATCAATTGCACCAATACTGTACCCATATTCCAGAAGAGGCATACCGTGATGAGGAAGTTCCAAGGAGACAGAAGTATACGGCAGAAATACAGGATGGAGCACTAAAGGGAAATGTGTATGAGGCCCTCAGTGGAAGATGTGGCAGTTCTGGGTCACAGGCAAGGGTCACAGGCAAGTAATGATTCTGGAGTTGTGACATCAAATTTCTTGGTTACTTTGTATTTAATTTGGAGCTCTGTTAGGACTTTCAAGAGAGTAAAAAAAAAAAAAAAAAAAAAACCAAACCCATAGCTGTCGAGTCGATTCCAACTCATACAACCCTACAGGACAGAGTAGAACTGTCCCATATAGTTTCCAAGGAGCGCCTGGTGGATTCAAATTGCCAACCTTTTGGTTAACAGCCGTAGCTCTTAACCACAACACCACCAAGGTTTCCAGTTCTAGTGAGTAGAAAGTGCTACTTCAAAATACACAAAGCTGTTAGCAAGAGATCTAGATAGAAAAGCAACTCAGAGAACACAAATTTATCACATTATGAGACACTGATTCTTCCAGCAAACAGCATGTTCTTCCTATACTACAGAAACCCATGTCTTTAAAAGTGCAATCATACGTCAGCATCCCTTAATTTATTTACATTTCAACTTAAATTACAACTTAATAAAACAACACCAAGAAAAATACTGAAATGTACAGTTGTTGAGAGGCACTGCAGAACACAGCTCACTTCTTCTGGTACAATCAATTATAGCAATTTTACTTTTTGAGATTAAAGTTGATATAGTCAAGAGAGTTTTTCTTTGACTTTAGTGTTTTAGCTGGCTCCTGAATGCATCTAAAAAAATTATTATTAGTGCTGGTATATTTCAAATTATATGAGCATCTATAAAACTTCAGTACTCATCTAGAATTAGTCTCATTGTTATTGTATTATCTCTACAAGACTCAACTAACTATACAGTAGTTTCAAATATAGGGCCTAGAAATTAAGATTCCATAGCATACTAGAACATTAGAGACAAGAGCTTTTTACTGATGGTTTAAAAACAGTTGTTCAATTGTCTGAATCACTTAAGTACATAATATGTCTCAATTGTTTACAAAGAGCTGAAACAACTGGAGAAACCTACATAAGAGCACTATTTAAGCTATAGAATATTACTAAAGGATTTGACAATAAGCCAAAGAAAATTTTTGACATTAATTGGTCTGTCTCATACTCAGAAAATTACAATGATTTGCCTCATCATCTAAATAATAATACATACCTTAAAAGACTTCAACTTTTCCTCCAGGAATTTTTACTATTATTGTATTGCATGTGGCTCCGGTATCAGGATATGAATGAATGAATGAATGCTGATGTTCTAGTGCTCATATAAGTCTCTAAAAGGAACTCAACAGTTTTTTAGATATAGAAGTTAAGTCTGAAATGTTTAAATTTCTAAGTAACTAACTAGAAATTAACTCAGTGAATGCTGAGACCTACCTCAATGACTACCACTCTTACAAGCAGAATCATGTCAACCTTTTCAGAGTTTAGGAAACAATGATACATTTCATCACCCTCTGAGGGTATAATCTTGAAAGAACTTCAACCCACAATCCCCTAGTCCTCACAAATATACACATTGTCAGAAGCTCCTTTCTCTATTTTACATGACGATCAGCTTCTGCCCTCCTTGAGGCTGGCAGAGACAGGAACACATCCTGGGCTCAGCTAAAATCCTAAATACAGTGCGGGCCCATAGCAAGTGTTAGGTCAGAGGGAAGGAAGGAAAGATTAGCCAGTCTGCAACATACTGATAAACATTCCTGTGTTATTAGGGTCACTGTGAGTTTAGAATCGACTCGACGGCAATGGGAATGGTATTGTGCTGTGAGGGCCTGGGATTATGTTCTATTAAAAAACAAAAACAAAAATGAAAGATGGTTAAGATGCAACATCATTCTCAAGGCTGAGGAGAAAAGAATATACATACCGCATCTGTAATGTCTATTTCATATACTCTTTGGAAAGTCCTGCGCTCAAAGAAAACAAGTTTGCCGCTGCCACATCCCCTTTGAACAGATGTACCGGTGACTATGAGTTTATCATCTGGACTGAAACAACAGTCAGTCCTAAGGACAAAAAGAGTTTGTAAATATAAGCTATGACACCACACGGTGCAATAATGAGTGAGTTAACCAAAATATAAGCAACCTCACTGTAGTAAGAGCTTACATAAAACTTACAATAAGCCAAGCATTGATAATTGATATTAATTCATTTAATCCTCATAATAATCCTATGACGCAGACATTATTATTATTATCTCCATTCTACAGATGAGAAAACCGAGGCAGAGGAAGGTTAAATAAACTTTGTCCAAATCACACAAGTGGTGCAGCTGGGATTTAAACTTAGGCAGTATGATTCTAGAATTCATGCTTTTAATTTCTATAATACTGTATTTTTAATATAAAGGAAGTGTGGGAAAACTTCAAACTCTTTGTATGATTAATGTTGAAGAAGTGATTATTCTGGTCATTTTTTAAACTATTCTTTACTATCCTTACCCACCCCCACCTCCAAATAATTTGAATTAGATCAGGTCAACCACCCATGAAAAGAGGGGCAGGTTGCATCACTGGAACCCAATTGATAATTATGATTCAATAGCTCTTTTTAATAGAGATCTGGCCACCTCCATCACTTGTGACACACTGATTGTGAATAATCTAAGATATGACCCAAAGAAGTTATGTTGTTGTTAGGTGTCATCAAGTCGATCCCAACCCATAGCAATCCTATGGGACAGAGTAGAATTGCCTCATAGGGTTTTCTAGGCTGTAATCTTTACAGGAGCAGATCGCTGGGTCCTTCTCCCACGGAGCGTCTGGGTGGGTCTGAACCACCAACCTTTCAGTTAGCAGCCAAGCACTTAACTGTTGCGCCATCAGGCGTTATGTAGACGGCATTAATTGTTGCAGGCATAACAGCTCAAAAAATTCTTATCAGCTACAAATTCATGTTTGTTTTCATAGATAAATGCCACGGGCAGTGGACAGGCTGTGTTAGAGTTTGTGCTCCATTTATTATACAGCTTCCTCCACTGACGCTTCCATTTCCTTCATGCTCTCCCTGCTGGTTATTAGTTGACACAGATGTAAAATTTCATTTCCACCAACATAGACAAATTTGTCTAACCACTAACTACTGGGCTCAGAGGTCAAATCTCACCTCAACTGCCAACTTATATACAATCTTAGAAAAATCTTTAAACGCTTCAGTTGTCGACTTAGTAAAATGGCGGTAACAGTGTTCAGCTACCCAGAACAAGGTGGCCTGAACAACTGAAGAATACTGATTGATCAGAATGCCAGTAAGAAAAAAACTGAGAAAATGAGCTATACTGTAAATGTTCAGAAACTATTAGCAATTGCTTTGATAGAAAGAGGGTTCAAATTTTAAAAGACCACAAATATATAGGTTTACCCTGTCACTTACATAGTATTAGAATAATTAAATCCTTTAAAACACGTTTTACTACCTCAAGACCTGTGCATGCATATAGTATATACACACACAAACATGAACACACTCACACATAACATTTTAACTTCAAAAAAACATTTTTATAGCCTGAAGAATGTGCAAAATGAAAAGGAAAAATAAAATGCATCTTTCAAAAAACAGATTTCAATCACTTTCTCAAGTTCCTTTTCCAGAAGATCTAAAAAATATATGATAGAAATTACGACTAAGGTGAGCAATTTGTTTTTAATTCTCCTGTGCTGATCAAATATTAAAAATGTGCTACTTACATTGGGAACATGGTGGGAAGACCAGAGGCTGAAAAAAGTGGCTTATTAAACAGTCGAACATCCCATAATTTTAATGTATCATCACCTGATAGGGGAATGAGAGAGAGAGAGAGAGAGAGAAAAAAGATGGAAATGTGAATCATACAAAAAGAATTCTTCCAAGTTTAGAGATTGCTAAACTTAGTGGATAATTATTTTAAGAAGAAAGAAAAAGACCAGATGCACATCAGCATGTTTTCCTTTTTTAACTGTTCAGGGAGCTTGCAAGCAGTAGTTGTGAGAAGAGTAGAAAGCTCTATGATAATGAATTAGCTTTCTAGAAATTACTTGCCAGATGATGTAGCATCTCTAGGCTGAAAGGAACCCTGGAGAATCTACTCTAAAGCGTGATTTTAGAGCAGATGGTACTTCCCAGTGGTATATTTGAGCATAACCTGACTTCTCGAGAGGATCTTAATCTAATAACCATCAGGACTGAAAATGTTTCAATTCACAATAGATTCTCTTTTCCCATAGTGTGTGGGTAAGACCATCCATTAACGTTAATGAGGGTGAGCCATGTGACTCCCTTCCCTCCGGTGTAACTCTACCTGTGGCTATCATTCTTCACTTGCTGTGGAGTACAGCTTTTCCAAGCCACTTAAAGAATAATGAATATTCTTTTAAGAATTACTTTTTTATATTTCTATAGGGCTACTTACTAATTCCTGACCAGAACGAAAGCCAAAAACTCATATAAGTAATGTCTTTGCTGTTCTTTCTCCCCAGTGCCCACAGCTGAGATCTGCCTTAACCTCTCGGGTCCAACAAGGAATCAGTATCAGGTGCAAGTGAGGTGAGTGGAGAGTTCAATAAAAATCCCCATTCTCTCCCCAGCGACCCTTTCTCTGAAACCTGACTTTTGGCAGGTTAACCTACAACTAACTAGACTCTTGCACCTGCTTGTACTGGGAAAACTTTATAACATTCACCTTTGGAATGTCACTCTATTCTAACTAAAATCTTTACAAAGGTTACATATGAGGCTATAATCCTCAAACAATAGGAAAACATTAATCTGCACTTAATAGTTCAGCTAACCATCAGGTTCTGAAGCTAGCAGGGGTACCTTACAACACCCTGGGGACTCTTTGCTGAATAGACTTCCATCTGCCGAATTATATATGTCCATGAAAAAAAGTGATGGAATGCAGTATACATGTTATGTTGACCAATCAAGTCATCCAATAGCTATTATAGGATGGAAGGGGAAGGTAAGAATTTTCACCAAAATGGTTTTGATTGAAAATAGACTTAACATGGATCTGGTCCTATATTTCTAAGGCACTAGTTATTAAGTCGGTAGAGCCTGGCCTTTCTCAAAATCCTCTGGGAAGAATTTTCAGACCACACTCCCCTCTCACCCCCCTTTTCTCTTCCCACTCCACCTTGGGGATGTGGGTATACCACCCTAAAGATGCAAGCGTGAATGTGAAAATGTCTAGGTAGAGCATTTGTCATTTGAAAATTCCTCCCAGGGGATTCAGATACACTCCTGCAGTGAGAACCATTGTTTTAAGTATAAAATTTACATAGGTTTAATTAGGAGTCATCTCTGGATTCAAGTGGCAGGTTAGACTGATGGTCCAAAATACATGTTCTATAAAAGAAAAACCAAACCCCTTGCCGTCGAGTCGATTCTGACTCACAGCAACCCTATGGGACAGAGTAGAACTGCCCCATATAGTTTCCAAGGCTGTAATCTTTACAGAAGCAGACTGCCACATCTTTCTCCTGTGGAGTGGCTGGTGGGCTCGAACCAGTGACCTTTCAGTTAGCAGCCAAGCGCTTTAACCACTGTGCCACCAGGACTCCTTTTTATACATATCCACATTTCACCATACATACCATAAAAATGAAAGATACATACATGTGCTTTTTCTTTTAATTATGGAAAGGAGGCTATTTTGAATACAGTAGATAAGGTTTCCTTGAAGGAAAGGATCTGAATGGAGTTCTTAAGGATAAAGGACATGGACTGGTTAGATGGAAAGGAAAGCTGGGCCAAGTTAGATGGAAAGTGAAAGCTCGTCCCCTCCCTTCTCTCCCACTACCCTGTACACTAGATTGTAATTCTTTCAGGAAAGGGACCCTGTCTATGATGTTCAGTTTATACCCAGCACCTAGCATAATGCCTAACTCAGCATAGGTGCTCAATATACAGTAGTTGATTGAATGAATGAATGACTAAATATAGTGTTGCTGGATTCACCTACCTAAAGTGTAACTCCTTCTTTGGCCTAAAAATAAAGATTAAACTCTTTATGTAACACTGAAGGCCCTCTGTAACATGGTTCCAGCCAATTTATCCTGCTCTTTCCTTTCTCTCTCCACAAATGGTCCTACTAGAATATCATCAGTCATGTCCCACACTTTCAAATAATGCTTTGCTCATAAGCTGCCCTCACTATATTCACTCTCTTTCTGTCAACACGCAGCGTATTCATGTGAGAAAGATTCAGCAAAAAATTAGAAACAACCTATATCCAACCATATGAATGTGTATAAGTAAATTTACAATACAACCATACAGAACTCTGTAGCTATTAAAAATAACATCCAGGTATATAACTTTTTTGAACTGAATTGAGTTAATGTTTGAATTAAAAACAAGCAAACAAAAACAAAAAACAAACAAAAAAAGTCAACAAATAGAAGGCTTTGAAATACCAGACTCAGAATTGTAAAATGATACAGAAAAAAAGTAGACCAGCATCTGCAAAATTCCTAAGCTCATCCTTGGAGGCTTCAACCTTTTACGGAATTTGAAACTACAATAAAAACTAAAGCAAAAACAGTGCATATTTTCAAAATTTTTCTAGATAACTTTTAATACTAACAATATTGCCAAGTTGGAAATGTATTTTAATGAAAAAATTAGACAACAGAACATTAACAAAAACACAGCTAGCTTTACTAAGCACTGGGATATTAGTGTTAAACATTTGTTAGAGTTAAATATGATCATTTTATACATAAACCAAAAAACCCAAACTCAACGCCAACGAGTTGATTCTGACTCATCGTGACACTTTAGGGCAGAGTAGAACTGTCCCATAGGGTTTCCAAGACTGTAAATCTTTACAGCAGCAGACTGCCACATCGTTTTCCCACAGACCGTCGTCTGGTGGCTTTGAACCGCCGACCTTTTTGGTTAGCAGCCAAGTGCTTTAACCTCTGTGCCACATATTTTTAAAAAAAGTTTCAACCTACCTCCGCGAGAAGCAAGGACATTGCCATCGTAGGAGAACGCCACACAAGAAGTGTCTGTGCCTGGTTCATGAGCTTGTTTATAGTGGAATTTAGGATGAACCTGTTTGTGAAGAGAAGCAAAGTGTTAACACCTCATCTGAATTCAGTCGAGAACATTTTTGTGGCAATAACATTTCATTTTACCATCAGAAAATGATATGCACATATAGATAAGACACTAATTTCACCTGAATATAGTCTGCTTTCCTTCTGAAAAAAAAAATTCAAAAGGCTTTTTAAAACATCCATTTGTTTTCATAAGAGGAAAGAAGAGATAAAGTCAGCAGGAGACAATTTTTCAGACTGCCTGAGCAAGCTGTGAGCAATGCAAGATTGTCACAGCAGTTAGTTCTTCTTCTTATACTTATAAAGTTATTGGGACTATTTCCTGTATTTATCTAAAAGAGCAAAATATAAATAAAAATTACAAATAAGCATAGTATTTAATAACTCAAAAATATCTATCGTGTTCCTAGAATATGCCAGACACCAAGTACATGGTTGTACGTCTTTAACTATCTTTAATGTGCCCATAGGATAATAACAACAACAATAATAGCAGCAGCAGCTAACCCTTACACAGTGCTTATCATATTCTATGCGCTATATCCTTAACTATCTTGCCTATTTAATCCTCACAATCATCCTACCAGTTAGATTCTACTACTATCATCCTCATTTTACAGAGGAGGACATTGAGACACAGAGACTTAAGTATCTTGTCCAAGATCACACAGCTACTAAATAGAGTTAGGAGTGTGAACCAAAAAAAGCCTCCTCTCAAACACACTATACCCCCTCTCTTGCTGATACATGTAAATAGTCTTTTTACTTTTAATATCACTTCTATACAGTTAATGGCTTGCAAAAGGAACTCTGCTATACTAATCTCGCCACTCAGTTATGATTCAATGCCCAGCATAGACCAAAAGACTAGGGAGTCGATTATCCCCAAAAAGTATGGGCATAAATGAATGAAGATATTTGATACATTAAAAACATTGCCCCTACACAGCTGTCATCAATAGAGTTCCTGCTATGCTAGCAGAAACACATGTATGTGCTATGCCAGGAAACTGCTCAATGGTTCTGGGCCATTAGCAATTTTCCTAGGGTAATTCCACAGTGAGCAGATAGAGCCATTTCTAATGGTGACAGCATGTGGGTTTCCCCTGGGAGTCAAAGGTATAGGAATGCAAGTGACCTCATCTCCACTGGTCTTGCAGCAACCCTATCAAAGAACGAGTCATGAAACAGAGACTGTGTACTTCAAACTCCCAACAATATCCCTGACACCCAGTCACTGAGCTGACACTTGACAGCACCCAGTTGTGAGAATCACACGACCTCATTAAAGCAGTCCAGTCCATTTTTTCTTTTAACAATTTGTATAAAGTGAGTCAAAACTGGCATGGCCCAGTTCTTCTTCTGGGTGATGGTCCTAGAAATTTGTTTCAAAGACAGTTATCATGTGTCTTCCTTTCTTAGAATACAAAGCTAGGCGAATTCATTCACTCAGACTTTTTTACTGGGTATCAACTGTATGCCAGATACCATGTTTAGCAGGGGAAATACAAATGTGACAGAGGTAAACACGGCTCTTCTCCTCAAAGAAGGGATATGGATAAGCACACATATCTCTATACTTATCCATATGTATACTTATCCATATGTATGATATGTATATATCTATATATGTATGATATGTATATATCTATACTTATCCATATGTATCCATGTATCCATATGGATAAGTATATAATGGGGAAGTACAGAGTACGTAGTATGTGAGTACTGAGAAGGGGTTTGTAACCCAAACTTGGTAGGGGGTGGGGAGAAAGAGGGGTGAAGAGAAGAAATCAGAGAACTAATGGATAAAGGAAGAGTTAGCAGCTGAAGGGCCAAAAGGTAGGGGCCAGAGAGAGTATTCCAATCAGAGGAATACTGCATTGTGATAGGCCGAATTTTGGCCCCTACGACTTTTGCTTCCTGGCACCATGCCCATGAATGTGTTACCTTACATGGCAAAAGGGACTGTGCAGAAGTAATTAAGTTACTAATCAGTTGACCTTAAAATAGGGAGCTTATCCAGGATTATCTGGGTGGAGTCAGAGTAGTTACATGTACCCTTAAAAGCAGAACTTTCTCCTCGGTAAGGGCAGAAGAGGAAGCCATAGAGATGAGGCAGAAGAAGAAGATCAGAAGCATGAAAAGTATTCGATTTATCATTGTTGGCTTGAACATATGTCAAGGAAACAGGGACCTCAGTCCTAGAACCACAAGAAACTGAATTCTGCAAACAATCAGTGAGCTTGAAACAGGACCCTGAGTCCCAGATAAGAACCACAGCTCTGGCTGATACTTTGATTTTAGCATGGTGAGACCCTGAGTAGAGAATCCAGCCATTCCATGCATGACCTACAGAATTGTGAGATAATAAATGACTGTTGTTTTAAGTCACAAAATATGTGGTGATTTGTTACGCAGCAATGTTGTTGTTGTTAGGTGCCATCGAGTCAGTTCTGACCTGTAGCAACCCAGTGTACAATGGAACAAAATACTACCCAGTCCTGCACCATCCTCCCATTCATTGCTATGTTTGGGCCCACTGTTGCAGCTACTGTGTCAAGCCATCTCATTTGGGGTCTTCCTCTTTTTCACTGACACTCTACCAAGCATGAAAATAGAAAATTAATATTTAAGGGTCTGAAGACAAAAGAGCTTGCTGCAGTTAAGAAACTAAAAATTAACTATAGCTGTACTGGAAGGTGCAATGGTTAAGCACTTGGCTGCTAACCGAAAGGTTGGTGGTCTGAACCCACCTAGCAGCTCTGCAGGAAAAAGACCTAGCAATCTGCCCCGTAAAGATTACAGCCAAGAAAACCCTATGCGGCAGTCCTGCTCTGTCACATGAGGTCGCTATGAGTCAAAAATCAACTCAATGGCACCCAACAACAACATATTGGAGGTAGGAGCCCTGGTGGCACAGTCGTTAAGCCCTCGGCTGCTAACTGAAAGGTCGGCAGTTCAAACTTACCAGCCACTCCGCCTTGGAAACCTTATGAGGCAGTTCTACTCCAGCCCATAGGGTCACTATGAGTTGGAACTGACTCGATGACAATGGGTTACAGTTTTGTATGCAGGTAGGGTGTTTAGAAACCTTTACAATTAATTGTTTATAATGCAGAAGCAGTGAATATACGCCACAAAACAAGTCCCCTACTCTGTCTTTCTGACTTCCCACAATATTTCTATTGCTATATAGATTAACAAGGAGCCCTGGTGGTGCAGTGGTTAAGCTCTTAGTTGCTAACCAAAAGGTCGGCGGTTTGAAAACCATTGGCACTCCATGGGAGAAAGATGTGGCAGTCTGCTTCTGTAAACATTAAAGCCTTGGGAACGCTATGGGGCAGTTCTACTTTGTCCTATTGGGTTGCTATGAGTGGGAACTGACAAGATGGCACGGTTTTGTTTGTTTTTTTAATATAGATTTAGATCTTAGTGCAAACCTGATTTAAAGTAACTAATGGCTCCATATTAATAATTAAGATTTCAAGGGAGAGGAAGCGATTAGACTCAAAATAATGTAATTCATCTTCTCTTTTAAAGTGCTCTTCCATTATTAACTTCACCTTAATCAGTAACAAGTTTATTCCAATGAAATAAAATAGCCAAAGGTGATCCTAAATGTACATAAAACATCAACACTTGAGAAATCTGTGATAGCAAACACTCTCACACTTTGAAAACAGTCATCCTGACTGAAAACGCTTCTGACATAATGTGGTGAACCTAAAACTGCAACTCGTCCCTTTGACTCCTTTTATAATCATCCTCGGCAAAGAACACTGTTCTTCAGGTTACCTGAGGTTAGTAACTTCCTTACATGGGTTTCTAGTATCGTGTCGCAAATATTCATAATGATGGAAGATGCAAGCACAAAAAAACTAGAGTTTTAAAGGCCCTCTTTGAGATCATACAGTACAAACTCCCAGTCGCTAAAATTGTCCATATATCCCTTCTTAGTGGATGGTCACGGAGCCTCTAGTGGTGCAGAACTTATTACATCACTGTGACAAGTATGTTGTTAGGTGCTCTATCAAGCCATTTTTGACTCATAGCGACACCATGTGACAGAGCAGAACAATCCCAAAGGGTTTTCTTGGCTGTAATCTTTTATAGAAGCAGATCACCAGGTCTTTCTCCAGTGGAGCTGTTGGGTGGGTTCGAACCACCAACCTCTTGGTTAGCAGCCGAACATTTAACCATTTGTGCTACCAGCAGCAAGTATACGGTGTGACAATTCCACAAAGGGACTATAGACCTCTACAGGCTTAATCAAGTAGAAGCCCCAACTGCAGCTTCTGTGCCAAATGAGATATCACAGTGAGGGTAGATTAATAAGATTTCTAGGTAACTTTGGCTCAAGGACTCCCAATAGGCATAGCCAAAGCTTTCTTAGAACTGTGCTGTAGTCTGAGATTTCTATTCAACCTTCCTTCCTTCCCTCTTTCCTTTATAGGGGTCAGAGCTGTATCACCTCCTCTAGTTCCTTACTCACTTTGTCCTCACAGGCATTTATATAATTTATATAATTAATCTTACAGATCTAATACTGCCTTGGCATCTGCCTCTCAGAGAACACTAAATAATACAGGACATTAGGAAAAAAATACAAGCATAGGATTGTAAAGGCGTATACATTGGGGCTTGCTCTCTTGGTGCTTTCAGAACTCAGCTTCCATGTGACAAAGCTTGGGCTAGCCTTCTGGATGAGCAGAGATATGTGCCAGAGATATGGGCCTGTTGCCCCAGCTGACATCTAGCCAACCGCCAGACACATCAGTGAGGTCATCCTTAGATCATCCAGCCCCGGCTGAGCTCTTAGTTAACTGCAGATGCAACAGACAGCCAGTAGAAATCAGCTGAGCCAGTCCAGACTAAAAGAACTGGCCAACCGACCCAAAGAATCATGAGAAATAATAAATGTTTGTTGTTTTAAGCCACTAAGTTTTAGTATAGAGTACTTGGATGGTACAAACAGTTAACATGCTCGGCTGCTGATGGAAAGGTTGGAGGTTCATGTTTGTCCAGACGCATCTTGGAAGAAAGGGCTGGCAATGGACTTCCGAAAAATCAGCCATTAAAAATCCTGTTGAGCAAAGTTGTACTTCGACACATGTGGGACTGCTATGAGTCAGAGTCTTCTCAACAGCAGCTGGTTAAGTTTTAGAATAGTTCGTTATGGAACAAAAGCTAACTGATGCAACACACAGAGCATGTGAACAGTGCCTGGCACACAGTAAACACTATGTGTTTGTCATTATTATAAGTCAGGTGATAATATGAGAGCATTATTATCAGCTTTTTAAGAAGGTTGATTCCTTCTCCTCTACCTTAAATTCTACCTAATAATATCCATCATAAACTAGTACCAAGACCCTATAATTCAAATTTATTAAATTTTACCAGGTCTTGTGCTTTAAATAATCTCTTGCATTCCTCTCTTGCCATTTTACACCTGCCTGTGAGAACAAGAATTTTCTCTAGCAACGTTTCTTAATCCTTGTCATGGGTGGCTTTGGATAATCATTTTTCCTCAGTAGTTATGGTCCGTTTCCAACCATTTGCAGCCATTTCTTCACATTCTTTGACACCAAGTGAGACCATGATTCCAGCAGATAATATAAAAGTGAGAGAAGGGCTAGCTTGGAAATAGCTCCTTCTTGGAAGACATAGAAGGGAGGATTGTATTTAAGTTGCTTTTCTTTATGGTTGTAGGTGAAAGTTCTTTCTCCACATTTCTAATCCTTTCTTTCAAGTAGGTAAGGCTCAGATTATTTCTTTCTCAGGTATACCATCTCAACTCCAGGAACTCCAATGAAGATCTTAGAGTATAGTATAATATGTTATATATCACACTTCATGGTGATGACAAGAGGAGCTTACTTAACAATAAATACAGCAAATGAGTGTGTTTTAAGGAAGCAATATGCTTCATAAGTTAATAGTTTTCCAAGTTTCTAACTTAAAATCAATAATTATGTTCCAGCCAAGATGTTTTTCCCCTTTCCTTCTCTCTGTCTTCCTTTCTCCTTCTTTCCCTTTCTTCTCTTTAAAGGAATAATACAAAGACAAGAAGCAGTGCGATATGGCAACGGTCCATTCACCACCTCCCATAAAATAAAAAGTGAGATAATGATATTGTTAGGATCCGCATTTACAATATCAACCACATTTACTGAGGACCCATCATGCACACAACACTGAAATAGATAAATGAACAGAAGACATGGGATTTTCTTGAAATGATTTGCAATTTGAGAAAACGGGGAAAACAAGTAAGACCTCTTTTTTTTTTCCCAGAAAACTTTGCACCCACGATAAGCCAAGCATTGTGTCAGGTTTGGAGGGCACAAAAATGACAAAGAATTACCTTGTGCCATGACAGGGAAGCTCCCAGGTGAGAAAGAAAGAGAAAGTGCATTTATGACCACACCTGAATTCTCCAGCACTGTTTTCCACTCAGTCTCGGTTTACTATTGCAACCACTGGGAGGGATTTCAGCTAACAGCTATGACACAGCATTAATTTTTCATCTGTATTTGGCAAAGAGATAGTCCAGCCTTCACTCATAACTGGACTATGTTGCAATCATATGCCTCTTTGGTCATCTCAAACCAGGTGACTGC
This sequence comes from Trichechus manatus latirostris, assembly GCF_000243295.1. Lineage (NCBI taxonomy): Eukaryota > Metazoa > Chordata > Mammalia > Sirenia > Trichechidae > Trichechus > Trichechus manatus. The sequence goes on along the minus strand of NW_004444133.1, from coordinate 986,407 downwards.
AGTGTGTAACTACCTAGGGCTCTCTCTATCTGAGGACCAGCTGGAAGCTGCAGTTTCAGGAAAAAGCTCAGCCACTGAGATGTGTGAGTCACAGGCAGAACATGACGCCAGTGCTCTGGAATCTTCTGGCTCCCCACGTGCTTGCAACTTGGAATTCAAGGTGTTTACTTTAGTCTATAAAACAAACCCCTTATGGCTAGGGCACAAGTTACCTTCACATTAATCTCTTATAAATCCTAGCTGAGATCAGTTGGTACCAGTTAGGCACTGTAGATTTATACTACAGAAATCTGAATGCAAAATTTTTAAAGCCCCACAAAAGACCCAACCTTTTGGGATTTCAAGAAGGCATGAAATGAGACATCCTGTCTTTCTCGGACTTTGAAAGTAAATTTATAATCTTGAGACATTATACAAGATAATTTAAAGATGGGAATATTTTCTGATTAAAAAAAAAATCAGTTGTCATCGAGTCAATTCTGACTCATGGTGTCTATTTAAACATCTGGCATATTTTATTGTTCTGATTTTAAGCAAATTATAATTTTTTACTGGGAAAAAAAACGAGGTAACTAATACAGAAATCTCATCTGATGTTCTTTAGGTCTCTAAGTGAGGATATCACCTAAATCACCAAGAGGAATGATTTAAGAACAAAGTCCTTCCAGAGAGATAGCCCAAGAGCAGGGTTTCCCAGAGGATGTTTTGTGTAACATCACCACATCAGGGGACATTCTATAGCCAACCAAGCCTGGGAAACTAGAGTTTATTTGCATACCATGGCCTCATCTTGAAGATTCACAATGCACACTGGATTATTAAAAGCCAGAGTCTTTTAAGTAGTAGTCCTAGAATAAATCAACCTCTTCAACATTTTCAAAGATTATTTGACCATGGAATCTTTTTTCACATAGTACTTACTAACATAGATAGCACTAACATCCTATGGACCTTAATTGGGGAGACACGTATCCAGAGCAAGGGTTAGCAAACTTCTTCTATAAATAGCCAGACAGCAAATATCTTAGGCTTTGAAGACCATACGATCTCATTTTAACTGTTCACTTCTGCTGCTGTAGTGTAAAAGTAGCCACAGACAATATATAAACATTATCAGCTGCAGGTGCAAAAGGGATGCAGGTGCAAAAGAGATATGGCTGTGTGTTCTAATAAAACTTTATTTACAAATGAGATGGCAGGCTGGATTTGGCCCACAGGTCATAGTTCGCTGACCCCTGATCTAGAGAGAACAAAAAAAAAAAAAGCTAAAAAAGGGTACTTAATTTACCAAACTAAAGACTTTCTTGTAGTTCAATAATAATTTTAACTTGTCACATTAATGGTGATGGGAATAGTAACAACAATAATAATAGAGCTACATTTATTGAACATATTACTAACTAGTGCAGTAAAGCATACATTTGCTAATCTCACCCTTTCAGTAAGCCTCCTGAAGTGTACGTATTATTTTTGCAAACAAGAAAACTAAGGCCAAGTAAGGTAACTCACCGAAAGACATAAGACTAGTAAATTAAGTGCCAGAGCAAAATCTGAAACCCTGATTCTAACTCTAGAACTTTTCCGTACTCTTCACTAAAACACCCCTTTATTCATAAGCTGTATGTTTTACCAGGCTTCTTTTGACATCTATGGTAGATGGTTATAATAATGGCCCTCAATGAATTGGCAGGATAGTTCAAGAGGGATGGATAACATGAAATAACTGTTTTTCTCCCTCAAATTACATATTTTACACTATTAGGGATTTCAAAAAAATTCTATTATAAATTCAAACTAAGGCAGGAGCTAGCAGTCTTTTATCCATACAGGGGCAGTAAAAATTCACAAACCAGTCATTTCTCACCTCCGTCTAGTCCCAGTCAATGGGGGCTGGTACGCAATAATAATAGCTAACATTTATTGGGCACTTACTATGGAATAGGTACAAATCCAAAGCGCACGGTATATATGTATTAACCCCTTGAATCTTCTCAGCAACCTTATGAGACAGGAACCATCATCATCCCCACCTTCCAGTGAAGGTTGTTGTTAGCTGATGTTGAGTTGATTCAACTCACATTGACTCCATGTGTAAGGAGTAGAACTGCACCATACGGTTTTTAAGGTTGTAACCTTTTGGAAGCAGTTCACCAGGCCTGTCTTCCAAAGTGCCTCTGGGTGGATTCGAACTGCCAATCTTTAAGCTAGTAGTGCTTAACCATTTACAGCATCCAGGGACTCCTCCAGTGAGAGCATTGGGGTGCAAAAAGGTAGTTAGCTGCCCAAGGTCATGTGGCCAGTAAGTGGAAGAGCCAGGGCTTGGACCAGGCAACCTGGCTCCAGGGCCTGCACACTAAACCACCACTATGCATGGTACATACTAATGGCTTCTCTGACTCCAGGCTCCCTCTGCTCTGGCCTCTAACTGCAACTAAAGTGGGCCTGGACTCTCTTTTTGTGGCGCCCTTGCACTTTCCTTATTAGGCCAGTCCTCTGTCCAGACACCAATGGAGTTAGAAGGTAAAAAGTGGGGAAGTGCAGCAAAAGAGTCAAGTGTGGGATAGTGGGAGAGCACTACACCAGCTGCCGGAAACAGATATCATCATCCATTGTTAAACCTAATCCCAAATCACTAGCTACATTCAATCCATAAGTGTAGGCTGATTAGCCTTTACCCAAGAAGATCACACCAAGAGTCCCTGAAGTAATTTGAAACTTGGTAAGGGCAAATAGCACAAGTTACAAACTGGCAATAAGGAAATCACACTAACTACTATGGATCTCCTTAGCTGCCCTTTATATGATGTTACCTTTTCTATCTTTACTCTTAAGTTTGAGGTAATAGGGGATAGGATCTTAGACTGTCTACATCACATAAGAAACACAAATGTGAACACAAGTGCAGCTCCCAATTCAGCTCTTTAATTGAAAAGGAACTTGAAAGTCATTGTGCCAACACCGGAAGCACAGTGCCGTGGAATGACCTGCCTAGACGGGAGGGAAAGCCCAGCGGTCCCCCCTTTGAAGTCCAGCTGCCTGAGATTCACTGGCAGCCAATCTTCAAAGAGAGCCGATGCTTCCTTCCCTCAGCTTGGCCGCCAAGCTTCCCGGGCAGCTGGGCAGATTTAGCCATTCTCTGCCCAGCTGTCTGTGAACTCTGGCAGCCAGTTCAAGTAAGGGATAGAGAGGTGGTGGAGAAGGAGGGTGAGGAAGAGGGAGTGCTGGAGGGAGGGGGATGGCGGGCCCAGTGGCGCCAGGACAAAGAGGATGCTGGGTTTCCTTGGAGCCGACCTCATGGAGGTCGGTCAAAAGATTAAGCTTCCAAGGAAAGTACAATACAACTACTACAACACAAATACACTTTCCTTCAATACCTAAGTGAATCTCAAAAATCTAAGCTGTGAGTGACACTCTTCTAAAGATGGCCCAGTTACCACAGAAGAAAGTACAATCTCTACATAGGGATGTAAGGAACAAACCTATGGGTCAAGCACCAAAAATATGCAGTCCTTTACTGATTCTGATTTTCCAGCATCATGGGAACGTTTGGGGGTTGTTTGCTGACTTTGCTGTGGTAACCCTTCTGTTCCTCTGGCAGCCAATAACTGAAACCACTTTTGTTTTCTGCGCCTGTGCAGCAGATGCCTGGAAAAGACTGGCACGTTGTAACATAAATATTACCAATGTGTTGTTATGTTTATCCTCTTGAACCACATGGTTGGCATGGAGAAATGTGAACGTTATCAGCTGTAGGTGCAAAAGGATGCAGAATAGTTGCTGGTGTTAGAAGTCTAACCAAGATCCAGATTTCAGATTGAGTAAAATGGGAGCCTACTAAAATGACTCAAATCTAGGAGAATGGAAGGAAGAACTGAAAGGTCATAAGCAGAAGAATAAATCAGATTTGCATTGTAGATAAAGTTCTCTAGCAGCTATAGGGAAATGGAGAAGAGGAAAGTTGGCAGCCAGGAGAAAAATGATCATAAATTTCATGAAAATTTTCCCTAGTTTTGTACAATTTGGTTAGAAAGGGAATGCATGAATAAGCTTGTACCATACACCATGACAATATAAGGAAAAATATTCAGACAGACTATCTTTTAAGTCACTAGCTGCAAAAACATCCTCCCTGCTCTTTATTGTTGTTGTTGTGTGCTGTTGAGTTGACTCCAACTCATAGCGACCCTATATGACAGAGCAGAATGGCTCCATAGGGTTTCCTAGGCTGTAATTTTTATGAGACAGATTGCCAGGTCTTTCCTCCCTTGGAGCCAACAGTGGGTTCAAACAGCTGACCGTTCAGTTAGTGGCTGAGTGCTTAATCATTGTGCCACCAAGCTTCCTTCTCTGCTCTTTAGAGCTCCTTAAAACTATATAACACAGCAGCCAGCCTTAAGTACAGTGATTTTAAAGATGTACGATTCAAAATTTATAATCTAAATTTAAAAGTACAATAAAGAACCTATAGAAGATGCGTAATTAATATTTGCTGAAATTAGTCTGTTTATCCATTCATTTTACAAACATTTATGGAGCCCTTGCTATGCATGAGGCACTATGTTAGGTATTGCAGATACCACCAAGATTAACAAAGTGACTACCTCAATGAGTTCTGTCTAGAAAGGGAGGCAAACATAAAAACAAATATTTGCAACATATTGTGCAATAAATAATGGCAGTATCCACATACTATATAGTAAACCAACAAAAGAATAGTCAATTCTAGTATGATAGTGTACCTTTGGAACTACACGTGGGACGCAAGATCAGACCAGTAGCAGATAAGACTGAAGAGCCAGAGGTCAAATCATCAATGGCCTCATCTGCCCTTTACCTGTGGGCAATGTTGAGCTTCTGAAGGGTTTTAAAGAGAGAGGGGTGATATGATCAGATCTGCATTTAGAAAGATCACCCTGCAACAGTGGAAAAGATAAACTAGAAAAGGGAAGACTGAGGGCAGGGAAATGAGTTAAGAAGCACCTGCAGTGGTCTAAGACCACTGACAGCTTGTGAGGACTTGAGGCTGAGCAATGGAGGAGTATGTATGAGAACACTTTAAATTGTAATCGGTGACTTTGGTATGGGCAGTTTCAGTGAATTTGTAAAGAAGTGGGTAGAAAGCTGGCTATAAAAGAAGAAACAGTTGGAGATGGCCGTTATTAAACAAAATAAATAAAAAGCAGAAACTTGAGCATATTTTCCAGCAACCAATAGGGATGAAAAGGATACAAATACAGGAAAGGGAGTAACTGACAGAATTCTGTCCCAGAGGAAGCAGGAAGGATGCAATCAAGTGCACAGGTGGAAGGATTAGTGAGGAGCTAGAAGAGAAAGACCTCTGCCTTGGAGATTGCAGGCAAGGGGGCTGAGAGACCAAGGAGGCCTGAATGCAGAGACATAAGTATAGACATGAAGGTGGAAAGTCTGACAGAATTTCAGCCTATTGTTCTTTTTCTTCTATGAAAAGGACAGGAGATAAAAATAGGGGGTGGGGGGATATAAGGTGGGCCAGAGACGAGCTAGGAAAGTTTGAAAATACCCGATGAAGTGAATGACAGGGATAACTGGACAAGGAAAAAGGAAGTGATTGCTGAAGGCAAGGAAGATCCGTAAGAAAAGATAAATCATAAATCTGGAATGATACCAACCTTTCCAAACTATCAGTATTATCAAATTGCACTCAAGAGTGAAAAAGAAAGAAAGATATGATGAGGGTTGCAGGATAGAGAACAGAAAATAAAGTACATTTTAGAATCTTGGTAAAATTTATACTGCTGGAGTCAAATAATCTTTTGCCTGTTCTCCAAGGACTATATCCCAGAGTTAACTGGTTTAAATTTGCATTTTTTTGTCCCAAATGTTGAAGTTGAGGTCAAAGGGTGATGCAATTTTAACTTGGCAGCTCTATTACAAAAATTAAACTTTTTTCTCTTTCTAAATGTAAACTTCATTACAGAAAGTACTAATATTCTGCTTATTCTAAGCATTCCTGTTGCCGTAGTCAATTCTGACTCACAGGACGGAGTAGAATTGCCCCATAGGGTTTCCAAGGAGCCACTGAAGATTCGAACTGCCAACCTTTTTGGTTAGCGGCTGAGCTCTTAACCACTGCACCACCAGGGCCCCGTTCTAAACATAGCACTAACTTATTTCAGTAAAGCAGGAGTTCCAATTTCACACACAATGGCAGATAACAAGATTAACAAAATCAATTTGAAGCAAATGTTTATTGGTTGTCTTCTAGGTCCCTGGCCTTGTGCCATGCTTGGGGAAACAGATGCAAAAAAAAAAAGAAAAAAAGAAAGGAAACCATAATACCTGTCTTCAAGAAGATTATACTCTAACTCAGATCCTAAGTGTTTAATAACTTTTTTCCTTGTTATAAACTTCTCACATTTGATAATGATGATCTTGGTGGTGTGATCCTCTCAACCAAAACTACAAAAATGAACACTGACCAAGTAGTGACTGTCAGCGGAAAGTTAAAAAAAACTGTATTTTCATTTATTTTTAAACTGTAGAAGAAGAGAGAATACGGAAGAAGTTACTATGAATTTATAACAATCTATAAGCATTCAAGAAATTAGGGATATCCAGCTACTCCTAACAAATTAAAATCTTACACCATTTATTTCCACATTGCAACAGGCTGAGGGAAGAGACAGAGGCTGTCCTAAGGTAATATGACAAAAGAAGCATTATTTGAAGTAAGGAAGCTGTAACTCATTTATTAGTAAGGAATCATTAAATACAGCACAGGGAAACACTAAAATTATTTTTATCAAGGGAGGCCAGGTTGTTTCCTCCTTTGGGCAGACAAATATGTTCTGGAAATGAATACAAATCAGTGTTCATTAGGGATTCAAGGCTGAGATCTTTAAGTCTTTTCCATGTATTTAGTATTTACCTTTATCCTGAAAAAAGAGCTTGGCTGTTAATCAAAAGGTCAGCAGTTTGAATCCACCAGCCGCTCCTTGGAAACACTATAGGGCAGTTCTTCCCTGTCCTATATGGTTACTATGAGTCGGAATCAACTCGACGGTAATGGGTTTGGTTTTTTGGTTTATCTACAAAACTGTCTACCCCCACGAGCTAAGAATATTCTCTTAAACTCTCCTTTTCACCCAAGTTTTAATGGAAAAATCCTGAAACTCTGCTATTTACCAACACGTCAAGTTCTGAAAGGCTATTCATAAGTTCACTTGCTCCTCAGATCCTTCACACTATCTGTTGGTGACAGGCACAGGTGATGAGCTTGGCCGTCGCATGTTATTGTTGTTGTTGTTAGGTGTCATCAAGTCGGTTCCAACTCATACGGACCCTATGTACAATAGAACGAAACACTGCCCGGTCCTGTGCCCTCCTCATGATCATTATGATCGAGCCCATTGTTGTAGCCACTGAGTCAATCCATCTCCTTAAGGGTTTTCCTCTCTTTTGTTGACCCTCTACTTTACCAAGCATAATGTCCTTTTCTAGGGACTGGTCCCTCCTAATAACATGTCCAAAGTATGTGAGATGCAGTCTCACCAACCTTGCTTCTAAGGAGCATTCTGGTTGTACTTTTTCCCAAACAGATTTGTTTGTACTTTTGGCAATCTATGGTATATTCAATATTCTTCACCAACACCATAATTCAAAGGCATCAATTCTTCTTCAGTCTTCCTTACTGTCTTAGTCATCTAGTGCTATTATAACAGAAATAACACAAGTGGATGGCTTTAACAAAGAGAAATTCATTCTCTCACAGCCTCGTAGGCTAGAAGTCCGAATTCAGGGTCCCAGCTCCAGGGGAAGGCTTTCTCTCTCTGTCAGCTCTTGGGGAAGGTCTTGTCATCAATCTTCCCCAGACTAGAAGCTTCTGAGCACAGGGACCCCAGGTCCAAAGGCGCACTATTCTTCTGGTTCTTGTTTCTTGGTGGTATGAGGTCCCCATGTCTCTCTGCTAGATTCTCTCCTTTATATCTCAAAAGAGATTGATTTAAGACACAACCTTATCTTGTAGATTGAGTCCTTCCTCATTAATATAAATGCCTCTAATTCTGCCTCATTCACAACATAGAGGCAGGGTTTATAACACATAGGATAATCACATCAGATGACAAAATGGTGGGCAATCACACAATACTGGGAATCATGGCCTAGCCAAGTTGACAGATACTTTTGGGGAACACAATTCAATCCATGACATTTATTCATTGTCCAGCTTTCACATGCATATGAGGCAATTGAAAACACCATGGCTTGGGTCAGGCGCACTCTAGTCTTTAAAGTGAGATCTTTGCTTTTTAACACTTTAAAGAGGTCTTTTGCAGCAGATTTTCCCAATGCAATGCATCCTTTGATTTCTTGACTGCTGCTTCCATGGGTGTTCACTGAGGATCCAAGTAAAATGAAATCCTTGACAACTTTCATATTTTGTTCATTTATCATGATATTGCTTATTGGTTCAGTTGTGAGGATTTTTATTTTCTTTATGCTGAGGAGTAATCCAAACTGAAGGCTGTAGTCTTTGATCATGTAGCATGATTTATAGTCTATGAATGCTCATAGGAGGAAGAGTTTCTATAGAAAGCTTCAGATCATTTTAACCGTCAGCTCATGACAAATTTCTATTGGAGAAGACAAATCAGCTCTGCTTTGTCTCTTTGCTCTGGGAGACAGGAAGCATAAAACCAAGTTTTATGGTGTACCCCAGGAGCTGTGCTTTCCTTTATGGCTGTAAAGTTAGTATTTTTTCCTATCTCTCTGCTTTCCCCCTTATACCATTCTATTATTATTATTGTTGTTGTTACTTCTCCTCCTCCTTCTCCTCTTCCTCCTACTCCTTCTCCTTCTCCTCCTTCTCCTCTACTATTAATACCACTGTCATCTGTGTTTTGATATGCTAACTCCTTTTGAAAAAAGGACAAGATAAAATTCAATTATTTAATCAAGAAATCAATCATCATTATAATCTAGTGATTTCTAGGTATTTGTCTATGCATGATTCTAACTTCCTAAAACTAAACCAATTGTTGGAAACAATAAGATCAAAGTTACAACATAGCTAAATTAAAAATATCCGTTCCATAAGTGTTAAAAAGTAAATGTGGGTTCTGCTTCCATTATAATGAAGAAAAGTCACAAAAGAAAGACGTTCTTTCCCTAACAATTAAAAAAACAAAAACAAAAAAACTCAACACCTGGATAATTTGAAAAATCATGATTTTTTTAAAGACCATCTGAGCAATGAGCTCACAGAGGAATCAGGTGAGTTGAATTCCAAAGGGAGACAAACTTCTTGAAGGGGAGAAGAAAACATACAAACTGTTCCACCTTTGCCAGAGCATGAGATGATAGGGCAGTCATAAAATCAGTTTAACAAATGTTCAAAGGCTGAGTGTGGTCTAGCATGACAAGAGAGAATCTCTGGTGATCTAAACACAAATGGAGTCTACATGCACTTGCCAACTTATTTCCATGGGCCTCCACTGGACAGTCAGGAAAAAGATTGAGGATAAGAGATCTGGAAGAGTCCCTTGATGGCACAGGCGTGCAGAGACTGATAAGGTCTGATGGTGGAGGAGGAGCACATGGAGAGGTTCATCCATTTTCCAGGCCCAGGATGAGTACCAAGGTGAGCTCCTGCTGTGGGGCAGGCAGGAAACCTATCCACATCCAGGAAGGAGAGAAGTAAGAAACCTTGGGTGCAGGGGGCCAGATCCTACACTGACATGAGGCAAAAACCATCTGCTGCTGAAATAAAAAAATACCATTTGCAATAGTATCAAAGCACATGAAAATCAAATAGAAATCTACATCAAACTATGTCTTCTGTGGTCAGTAAAACAGGGATTAATCAAGACAAAAATTTCAGGGCTATTACTTAATTGAGAGGAGGAAGTAACTAATTCTGCCTAGTGGGGCTAAGGATGTCTTCACAGAGGTGATAACATTTAAGGTGAATTTTGAAGAATGACTAGGCAGTCATCAGGCAGAGAAAGGGGCAAATTATATTCTAGGTAGAGGGAATATTATTTTCTAAGGCAAAGGGTACAAAAGGGCATACAACCATTCCTCACTTATCGACACAGTTAGGTTCCAAAGACCAAGCTGTTATGCAAAAATCAGTCTTATTCAAAAACGGAGGATGACCACATCAGATTACAAAATGGAGGATGACTACATCATTACATGACTGCCAAATTACATCATTACATAACTATCAAACCACTGGGAATCATGGTCCAGCCAATTTGACATACAACCTTAACCATCACAGCCAAAATTACTCTTGCCTCACACCCCAGTGTTCATTACTGCCAGATGTATGCTGTTAATGTGCAAAATGGTCAGATAGTTGAATTTTTACTATTGTTGTAAATGCAAAATGATGGAATGTGATAGTTGGTAAGTGAAGCGTACGTGTAGAATGTTTAGAAACGACAAACAATTGTTTGGTAGCCTCATATAATATTCATGCTGCTCCTTCTCACCATTATCTAGGGTTAAAGAGTTGGTTATACTTGATTTCCCACAGAAAAGGTATCTTCTATGACTGTATAAATCTTACTTAAGTAGTACCCAAAATACTTAGTGGAAAAATGAGAACATATGTACCTGTATATTTTCCATTTTCATTGTAAAACAGAGATAGTGAGGTAACATTAATCTGTAACCACATTAGTCTATTTTCACAATTAAAGACACCCATATTTTCTTAAAAACAGTGACTCACCTAAACTTGTAAAAAGTTAACAAGTTTGGGTTTCCTGTCATTGCTCTACAGATTTTTTAGTCCTAATTCCTTTTTGAAAAGTTATCACTTGGGTAAAAACACATCCATTATGTAATTACAGTGGGGAGTTTATGTGTGACAGGAGTAATGTGTGCATGCCATGGTATTTGTAAGAAAGAGGGTGTCAGAGAGAAAGTAAGCAATCATTTATAAAGGAAATAAAGTGTTAACTTTTTAAATTTGGGTTTGAAGATGCCAGGATTTTCGTGGAAGATAGACCAGGCAGCTGCTGTTGTTCCAGATCAATACCGTATTTTCTGCAAACAACGTGCCCACGTAAATAATGCACCCACACATATAATGTGCATACTGTGCCTAGGGAAACAATGCACAGTTGGCAAAAAAACATACAAAGCACGAGTTATTTATATAAAAATACAGTACTCAATTGCCTCCTCACTTAATATCATCAAACATTTACTGAGTTTTTATTTTAGGTGAGGTATTCTAGGCCCTCTGGGGACCGCAGTGATTATTACAGGGTCCCTGATGCCCAAGATCTCCCAATCTTTCAAAAGAGACAATTCATGCACATGAATAAGACAGAATGAAATCACCACTATGATTACAAAATATAATTATAATAATAATCATAATGTTGTTGTTTGCTATCAAGTCAATTTAGACTCATAGTGACCCTACGTGACAGAGTAGCCCCATAGGTTTTCTTGGCTGTAAGCTTTACAGAAGCAGATCTCCATGTCTTTCTCCCTTGGAGCCGCTGGGTTGGTTCAAACTGCCAATCTTTAGTTTAGTAGCCAAGGGCTTAACTATTGCACCACCAGGGCTCCTTAATCATAAAATAGATAACATTTATTAAGCACTTACTATGTGCCAGGCTCAGGCTAAGCACTGTACTTAATCATCTTATTTTATCTTCATAAAATATCCCATTTTATAAATGAGGAAACTGAGATCATACAGTTAATTACCAAACCAAACCCACTGCCACCAAGTTGATTCCAACTGATAGCGACCCTATAGGACAGAGCAGAAGTGCCCCGTAGTAATTCCAAGGAGTGGCTGGGGGATTCAAACTGCTGACCTTTTGGTTAGCAGCTGAGCTCTTAACCACTGCGCCACCAGGGCTCCATACAGTTAATTACAGCCAGTATTTAAATTCACGCAGTCTGACTCCAGAGCTTGATTTTTTTTTTATCTACACTTAATACAAAATCTTTTGGGAAAACAGAAAAAGGGAAGAGACTGGTTAAAGTTTCACAGAAAGACATCACTTGAGCTGGGTCTTAAAGGGATAGTGATTTTCTATGGCCAGATATGGTGAGGAGGAGCTATTAAGGCTGAGGAAACTGCCTAACCAGAAGTATGGAGGTGGGAAAGTACGTGGCACATTTGGGGAACATAACATAGACTTGTTTGGTTAGAATACAGAAATGTAAACTGTAAAGCAGAGAAGACTTCCTGGGGTCAGATTATCAAGGGCCTGAACAGCAAGGCACAAACTACACAGCCCTACCAGATAAACCAAAACCAAACCCGTTGCCATCGAGTCGATTCACACTCATAACAACCCCATGGGACAGAGCGGAACGGCCACATAGGGTTTCCAAAGTGCAGCTGGTGGATTCCAACTTTTGACTTTTTGGTTAGCAGCCAAGCTCTAAATCACTGTGCCAACAGAACTCCTCCTACCAGATTTAAAAAAAAAACAAAAAAAACCATTGCCATTGAGTCGATTGCGACTCATAGCGACCCTACAGGACAGAGTAGAACTGCCCTATAGAGTTTCCAAGGAGCGCCTAGTGGATTTGAACTGACGACCTTTTGGTTAGCAGCCATAGCTCTTAACCACTATGTCAGCAGGGTATCCTCCTACCAGAGAGCCCTGCTTAAATGCCAGACTAATAAATTTGGATGACAATAAATGTCTATCCCCAGGGCCACATCTGCTAAATAGTCCTTAACTGTTTTCACTATCAAGCTAAGTTGAGTACCAGACTCTCCAAATCAATACAAGAAATGAAGGGGAGAGGGATTTATTCAGAGATAAAAGACTCTTTCTCCTTACGAAGCTAGTGGTGAGTAACCAGTTAACTCCTTTAACACTTTGCCCCTATAAAAATAGAGCACATTCTGTTGATTGATGTTCTGAAAACCCTCAATGAAGTTCTGTTGAAGGAAGTGTTGCTGTTTCAAGGCAGGAGGAAAAAAAAAGAGTGGGTGAATGGACAGCCGAGAAAATTACAAAGGACAGTTTCTTCTTTTCCTCCTCAAACTAGGGAGCAGAGCATATGAGACAGAAAGCATGTGAGGGAGCAAATACATGCACAGATGGTTCTGCCCTCATATGTCTGCTCTTCTCTCCATACGCACTGCCCCATGAGCTCATGAATGCACAGGGCTTCAATTATCTACCACACAAATGATCCCCGAATTTCAATCTCATTCTATCCCATACTCTCTCTAAAGCAAAGCCTTTTACATCTAATGACATGGGACATTTCCACTTCTATGTACTATCATCTCCTCCAATCAATATTTCTAGAATTAAACTCATGAATTTTTACCCCAAATCTGTTCTCAGTCCTGATTTCCTTATTTTCATTAATTTACCACACTGAGGGTCACTAAGAGTCATCTTTGACCCTTGCCAAGTATTCCTTGACATCACCCATTTCTTGCATCCAATGCTTCTTTTCAGTAAATAGTATATGGCCTACACCCTTGAACTGCCAATAAATGTTGATAATGATGATAATAAGCAATATCAAACTAAGTGTATACGGGCTTTGCACTATACAAAACACTTTGATGTGTATAATCACACTTCATGTTCATGACAATCAGTGAGTCAACTAGGAGAGAATACTTTTATTACATCCATTGTCCAGATGCAAAAACCACAAAGGGCCAGAAAGGTTCATTGATCTGCTCAAGATCACAAGTCGCACTTCCCATGATGCTTCTCTGTTTCATCCCAATTGCTACAATAACCAAGGTTAGAACAACAATCTCCTTGCCAGGACTTCTGTTCTCATCCCATTCATCTTGTATGCCCACACTAAATTAAACTTCCTAAAACTCTTTGTTGATCATGCTACTTCCATATGCACAGAACTTCAGAATTTGCCACTGCAATTAATTAATTGATTAATGTCTAAAACCAGGCACAATGGCACTCATGCTCCTCTATGGTCTTCCCCCAATCTAGCTTCTTGTCTTACTTCCTACTACTCCATATGGGAATCATTTGCTCTACATAAACTCGACTGGTCACTGTCTCTTGGAAAGACTTCCATCTTCCACTTCACACTTTGGCCCGTTGTGTTCTTTACTCTGAGAGCCCACTTGTTTCCTCTACCTGCCCTGTAGTTATCAGGTAAGTCTTAGTCCAGACACCTTTTCCAACATGGAGCTTTTCTAACATATATACAACTCTCTTTTAAAAATACCTTTTTAAAAATTTGATTTGATTTTTATAAGGTCTGGTAGAGAAATAAGCTTTTAGGAAACTTATGAAAATTCACATTGTTTAGTTTTATGTCATTTCTAAATGATTTCTAAAGATCATTTCGAGCCTATTGACGAGCTATTAATGAGAAACAAATTAATGTCTTAAAAGTAACTAATTATAAGCAAAAATCAATAGGATCAATGCAATTTAGAAAAGATAAAAATTAAAAATGGCAGAGAAAATTCTTGCTCCAAGTTACCATTTTTGTATATGAATAAAATCTTTATGTTTGAAAAATCAAGTTACTTTTCCTTTCATGAAGACGACACAATTATTTCATGCATAACAAACGACAAACAAGTGGGAAGTACTCAACTTCAGTGTTGTTTTACTCAGAGCCAAGGAAATATCTTAACCATTATTTTTGTCCATAAGCTGCAGATGACACAAAACTGGTGAAGAGTCCTGAGTATGTTTATTGATGTTTTGTTTTTGTAGTGACTTCTGACAATTTAGCTACCAACAGATTACCACTAAAAGAACAGCATTCTTCCTCTAGAAAATATTACTCTACAAAGAAGTTCTTAACTAGTTCAAGTCAATATTGGGATTAATCACAGTGAGCTTGTAAATTATGGCATTAGAATTTATGCAGTGGCTTCATAAATTTAGATGAAAACAGAAGAAAAGCAGACATGTCTGAAAGACATAGCATAGTGTCTTTCAGGAGTAGAATCGAGGTGCTTTTCAAAGATTGTAGACATTAGCACCACCTTAGTCAAGCAAGAAGTTCCAGGGCGGTACAAAAGGTTAATGTGCTGGGCTGCTAACCAGAAGGTAGCCAGTTCAAGTCCACCCAGAGGCACCTCAGAAGAAAGGTCTGGCAATCTGCTTCTGAAAAATCATCCATTGAAAATCCTATGGAGCACAGTTCTACCCTGACACACATGGGGTCATCATGTGTCAGAATCAACTTGACAGCAACTGGTTTTTAGTTCAACAAGTAAAGGAAGAAAAGATAGTATTTAGTAGGTAGGTCCTCTCAAGATAAACATTTTTCATTTCATTCTACAAATTTACTGGTGAGCTTTTTTTTTGTTTTGGAGGAGGTTGTTCTTGGTGGAGAGAAAAACTGTAAATGAGTCTGTCTCTATGAAGTAATTATTTTATGTTTTTGAAATATCTCCTTTTACATGTATCTCAAAAGTGTCTCAATATTTATTTATTGAGTGCTTCCTGTGTCCTAGGCACTGTGCTTAGAGCTATAGATAGAACAGGGACAAGACAGGTAAGGTTCCTGCATTCATGGAGCTCATACTACAGACTGAAGTCACGCATCCTATAATTTAGAAGGGAAATACATATGGAAAACAGCCAAGTCCCACCCCCTACAAGGCCCCTTCCACCATATTATAAAGAATATGGCTAAATAGCAAGAAAAAATATCATGTCATACCTGTATGATGTTATAGCAAAATCCTAAGCAACTGTTTCAGACTCTTTCTCCTATTTTTTTTTTTTATCAAATACCATCATGTAACTAATCTTTAATTTGGTTTTTAAAACTCTAGCTTCATTGTTTCTTTCAAAAATCGAAATATGCTCATTGTAAATATTCAAACAATATTTTTTTTTCAAACAATACTTTAGAAAGTAAAAATCATTTAAATTTTTACAACCCAGAGACAGCCATATCTAACATTCTACTGGTCATTTTTTCTCATAAATGACCCATTTTCCCATTGTACCCACTCATACATGCATACTTCTATATAACTGAGATTATGTTACACACACCATTTTATAAACTACTTTTTCACTCAATAATATATCTTAAACACTATGCTACATCAGTACATAGAGATCTAACTTACTCATTTTAGGACTGCAATTGTATTATATGGATGTATTATATGCATTTATATACATATATTTTATATTTTATGTACTATAATTTATTTGGCCAGACCTCTATTGATTATTAGGCTTTTTCCAGCTGCTTGCTAACTACAACAGTGCTGCTATTAACATTTTTAAGTATAAATATTTGTATAAGTATAAACATTGTTGTCAAAATAAATTTCATACTATGCTCAATAATATGCACATTTAAATACATTGACATCCAGCTGGAGGTCAGACTTCAAGTGATCTCATTAATCCACAACAAACCCACTAGCAAGCAAAACATGGATGTGAACACTGAGAAAAATAGTTATTATGAAGTATTTTATTCAGAGGAGGCAATAGTGCCACATTCAGACTGCAAGCCCACCAACTGTCACAGATCTCATGAAGGCTGTACTTGTCTTCATTTTCCTAATGCCTATGGCACCAGTGCATCTGGCATCAGTACAGACTTGTGCTCATAGTGTTCACCAGAAACATCCCAAAAAGGTCAAACCAGGTTCTTAATACTGTGTAAGAAGACAGGAAATCCTGCGGCATATTCTAAGACATGTTCTATTAAAAATAGATGAAAGAAGATAGCTTAGGGGCTGAAAAGAAGCAAGATTTAGTTATCTAAAAAATTCAATTACAGCTTTAAAATTTTGGTTGTTAGTTTACCTAGTTTGGACTCTAAGTCTACACATGTCAACATTTACAAATTATTGTTTTAAATAAAGATACGTTTAAAAGATTTCTGTTTACAAACTGTCTAATGATATGTTCTCATAGCTCTGATGATACCAGAATATCCAGGATACCAGAAAACTGTTTAGTAGCAACAATCACTGAAACAAAGCATTATTACTATTTACCAGAAAATGAAATTTCAATTGCAGAATCTAAATACTTATAAAAATACCAAACAAGTCAAATTTAGGCCAAATATTTCTAAATGTAAATTCTATGGTAAAGGGGGCATAAGAGTAAATAAACTAAAAAGATGCCTTCTTAAAAGAATGTAGGGCCAAATTACGAAAACTGAAATTTTAGGAATTCACTCAGAAATAAATCCCTTGACATTGAAGAAAACCAAATGGAACTAAATTTCATTGGGCAATGTTCCTGAAATTCCCAAGAGCACACTCATAGCTAAATTCTAACTTTTTTTCATGAGAAAAATATTGACATTTAGCCATTCATGTCACACAGTTAATACATGGACACTTACATAACATGGTTCACGTAGGACACTGTGAACTGGGAAAAAAGGCTGAAAGAGTTCAAGAGGGTCACAGACAGAAAACAGAATAAGACATTAAATTTATGCTACTGATGAGTAATGTTTATTTAAAATGTCAGTTGTTCCTAAATTCATTTTAAATGGGGCATAGTTTAGTCAGGCTGGAAATATTATGGGTTACTAAAAAGCAGAGCTGTTGTTTTTCTTAAATTATAAGCTACTGAGAAGACTAACCATCAAATCTGGTTTCAGGCAAGCAGCCTTTTTCTCTCCTTATCTGGTTACAGTCTGTGTAGTATCACAAAGGTCACACATTATATAAAAGGCAGCTGAAAAGACCCCACCTATTTCACTACCTTTTCTGAAAACTGTGTAGTAGCAATACACCCTGAAACAAAGTTCTAGCCTTTCTATAAGAAAAGCTGGAAAGGCAATTGTTTCTTATTTTAACTTTTCATTTGGTTAAAGGTAAAAATATTTTAAAAGACCTGAGAATTATTCCCCAAAATGCTCAATGAAGTTATGAAAAATTGAAGTCTAATTTTTTTTGAAATAGTAATGTTCATTTCCTGAAGAGAAATGTTTTACCTATTATCTAACACCATATTTTGTGGAAGTAAGACCTGTCATTAGAAGTTCAAAATATTTTTTGGTTTACTAATTAAATAGCAAACGAGGTTCCACTGTCTTCAGGAAAACATATCACCTACTTATTGTTCGCCAAAAAACAAACAAAAATGCATATGTAATAATTCTAGTCAGTTTTAAATTGTTTTCCTACTTTCATCTGCATCATAATCTTATGAAGATAATGTATCTAGCAATACTAATTATGCAATAAACATTTGTTGAACTGAAGATCTGAGTTACTTTCCAAGTTACGAACATCTAATGAAATTAATCAGAAGCTGGCACTAAGAAAATAAATGTTGAATCCCTGAATACATACACATCTTCAGAATGTGTTTTATTACTCTCTCTTTATGTACTTCTTTTTTCTATGTACTTCTGCTAATTCCTTTGTATTCCTTAGATAAGCAGGGCAAAGACAGCCTTTTCCCTTTCAGTATTTTGTAAGTCAGCATACAATGCATGCTTATTGAGTATTCCTGAAAATTGTAGTTCCAACAGGGTTTGATTTTCTGATTCTAATTATACTTCACCATTTTCTGGTTGTCATGAGCACCTGGTATGTGTCTTATATGGGAAGTTTCATGCTGAAAATATTCTTTTTTAGACCATCTCAAATAGGACCCTTTAAATATCTGGATATAGGATTGTAATTTATTTTTGACTGTCTTGGTGTACTTGATCCACACCTTAGGAAAAGAGATCAAGGGCATAATGTCAATATAAATAACAACTATAAGAAGAAAGAAAATATAATTCTTATTTTCTAAATTTAAAGAATTTAATTAACTATTATTTTCAGTAAATAATAAGAAAGGATGGAAGAAGAAAGAAAAAAACTACTGAACATTTGGGAGGAAAGAATAGAGTTAATACACAGAGGAGGAGAGAGCAGACAGGGAAACACTTGGGAGGGGGGATGGTAGTAGCAGGCTTGTTACTGTTGTTATGAGCCATCCAGTCTAGTCTACCTCTTGGCAACCCTACAGGACAGAGTAGAACTGCCTCACAGGGCTTCCTAGGCTGTACATCTTTATGGGAGCAGATTGCCAGGTCTTTTCTCCTGCAGAGCTGCTAGTGGGTTCGAACTGCCAACTTTTCAGTTAGCAGCTGAGCGCTTAACCATTGTGCCACCAGGGCTCCTTGTAGCAGACTAAGAGAACTAAAATGTAAAGTGAACCACCACCGGTTAGTTGACCTTGTATAAATACTTATTAACTTTCCATAATTGCAGGGAGTTTGTACTAACTAAGAGATAACTACTCTAAGTAAACAAGATACCACACTTCTTGCAACCACCCAATCAAAACTCCTAGGGGTACACTTAAATTAAATATTATACTGAAAGTCACTGATCTAGAACATTTAAATGTAACCTTTAATTGCTTCTCTCCTCACCAACCTTCTCTGGCCATAAAGTAGGCCTTGACATCTAAAATAATCTATGCTACTACAGAACAACAATAATCAGTCTGCAAAACGAAATGCTTCAGCAATCCATACCTATAGCAGAGAAGTGAGCCTGATGTTTATACTTACTGGAACTAGATAGTTTAGGGCAGAAGAGTCTGGAGGAGAACTTCTAAGTATGAGAGAGTGTTCTATGAATCAGGAAAAGAAACAAGAAAAGGCTGAAGGTCACTTCTTCAGTGGTTTGTGGTGGTGGTAGGACCAAGGAAAAATATTTCAAAAGACCCACTGCAATTTTCTTGTCATGAATAGACAATTGGGAAGCAAGTGAATTGCCAATTATGCTAACTCAGAGAATCAGGCATATAGAATCAGGGTATAGTCTGCAAACACTCCCTTTCTCTACTATCCTCTGGTTGATGAAACGTAACTCTACAGAGAATTTTAAGGAAACTCCCCTATACCTCAATTAATCAAGTGAGCATTAACTTTTGTATGTTTAGCTGTCTCATATTTCTAGCTTAGATCACTGACAGAAAAGAAGTTCCGATCCTTCAAGGGTACAGAACAGAAAAGTGCCACACTTGTTTCTTTAATTTTCTCCTTTAAATGACTGGTGATTTTTCATTTCATACAGCATTTCCAAAATTTGAAGGACAATTTGAAATTTACTGAAGTCAAGAAGAAGTGCTGCTTTAAGATCAAAAGGTAAGCAAATACAGAGAGCAAGTATCTGTTCAGAAACGCAAAGTGTGACCTACTTTAAGACTTTATAGCCTAGAGGAGAAAGTCTTTAGATCTAAATGTCAGCATGTTCTTTTTAAACTATTATTGTGATTATTTTTAACTCCATCATTCTCTCAATGAAAAAAAAAAAAAACCTACACAATATCCTCTATTTATCAAAGACTAGTGAATACTACTTCAGAGAGAGTGAGACACATCTACAGAAGAATTATCATGAAAATACAAAAATGTATCAGCACTGACAACTACTGTCAGGAATGTTAGCACCCATATTTCAGATAGCATTAAAAATTAAAATAATAGGTTTTTCAATGTTGGATAAATGGAATAGTTATTTGAGAAGTGGTTAGAATTCTTTTCCCTTTAGAAGTGAAGGCAAATCAGTGAAGTACTCGTTTCTCAAGGTTATACTATTATAATCATAATAGCTCTCCGAAAACATTTTGTAAAGAAAATTTTAATCTAGATTTCAGAGACATGAAAACCAATAGCACGTCCAAATGTTCATGATAACACAAAGAAAACCATGATACAGTGGTTCCAAGCAATGTCTTTGGAGTCAGACAGAACTGGGTTTCTTGGCTGTAATATTTCTAGTTGTACGAAGATAGGTAAGTTAATTAACCACTTTAACCCTTAGTTTTTTTATCTGTAAAATGAGAAGACTAATAATACCAATTTCGGTGAGTTGTGGTAAGAATTACATGAAATAATAAATGTAAAGTGCTCAATACTACTTCTGGTACATGGAGAATGACGAACAAATGACAGCTATCATTTTATTTTTATATGACATGGGCAATTGGAAAATAGATGAATATTGAGAAAAAGTTGCCATATTATTTCTCGGAATATAGTAATCAGAAGTATATTTCCTTGCTTTTTTTTTTTTTTTTTTTTGCTTTAACAAATAGAAATTTATTTTTTCACAGTAAAGTAGGCTAAAAGTCCAAATCTGGGGCATCAGCTCCAGGGGAGGGCTTTCTCTCTCTGTCAGACTTCTTCTTATCAGTGTTCCCCCGGACTAGGAGCTTCTCCGTGCAGGGACCCCAGGTCCAAAGAACACGCTCTGCTCCTGGCACTGCTTTCTTGGTGGTATGAGGTCCCAGAAGTATATTTCAAATCAAAAAAGCAAATCACTTTCTCATCATAAACACAATCAAAGAGGTTGTAGAATCCAAGTCAAAGTAGTCACTGCCCTCAAGGAGCTTATAATAATTCAAAACAGAAGACACTGGCATCAATTATCATATAAAAGGCTGGAGCCATTGACAGAGAAATGTATGACAAACTCAGACCAGAAAACACTTAAGAGTCAAGTAAGTAAAGGAATTAAGATTTACAAACATTCCTACATAAATAAGGCTCACAGATCAAAGTTCCTGGACCCACAATGAGGCAGAAAAAGTAACTTCTTGTCTCACTTGCACCCCAGTTTCCTTAAAAGACTACTAACTGACTACAGTAAACCTGAGGAAAGTTTGCAGTAGTCTTCAGAGATAGATAATGATGTCTATATCCACTGGGAAAGGATCACGGTTCTTACTACAACGATTAAACTCACTTTACTGAGTCTTAATCACATGATCAGAATGTGTGAAGCTGTGGGGAAATTTTTCAGGTTTTTTCCATCATATTGTTATGATAATTCTTTAAGGAAAACTTACTCTAATAGGCAACCAGGGAAAGAATTTCAAAGCCTCAACACAATGATGCTGTTGTTCACTATTTAAATGAAGACTATCTCTGGGTTTGTTTTTATGTTCCCCATTTCTTCTGAATGCTTTAACTTACTCAACCCTTGGGTAGCCAGTAAACAGACTAATTTTGTTCAGCAGGCTTATAGAAATCCATCTAATTAAGTTAGATACATTTGTTTTCTTTCAAGTGCCATGTATATTAAATTATTCTAGAAATACTTAAGGATATTAATTGAAGGTAATATATTTAGTCTTGCTCTTGAAAATACCAAATTCATTTCCTTCTGAAGTCTGGGTGTTACACATCACTTTCCCTTGTAAAGAGATCAGCTAAAAATTCAGATGCTGTATAGATTCCCATAACTGTCAAGAAGAGAGTTGATTCAGTAATGTATTAAGTCACAATATCTGATCTCAGACCTCAGCATTGGCATGAAAGTTTTCTTATTTTAACTTATTATTGACTTTAACTAATTTTAACTTCCTTAATTTATTTTAACAATTTTTAACTTACTTTTACTTATTTTAACTTTTCTTATTTTAAAATAATTGTTGTTGTTGTTAGCTGCCATCAAGTCGATTTCAACTCATAGCAACCCTGTGTGACAGAGTAGAACTGCCCCGTCAGGTTTTCTAGGCTATAATCTTTATGGGAGTAGATCATCAGGTCTTTCTTCCTTGGAGCCACTGGGTGGGTCTGAACCACCAGCCTTCTGGTTAGCAGCCAAATGCTTAATTGTTGTGCCACCAGGACTCCTTAAATTAATTGTAGACTTACAGAAAAATTAAAAAAAAAAAAAAAAAAAGAATTCCCAGATTCTCCTAATGCTAACATTTTCCATAATAACCATGATACGGTTATTGAAAAAGCAGGAAATTAACACTGATAGAATATTGTTAACTAATCTACAAACCATATTCCAATTTCACCAGTTTTCCCACTAATGTCCTTTTTCTAGTTCCGAAAGAATTCAGGATCCCACAATTGCATTTAGTTGTCTCCTTAGTCTTCATTAATCTGTGACAGTTCATGACGTTAATACTTTTGAAGTGTACTAGTCAGGTATTTTACAACTTGGGTTTGTCTCATACTTTCACATTATCAGCTTGAGGTTATACATTTTTGGTAAGAAGTGATGTTGTAACTGCTCATAGCAGGAGTTATATGATGTCAGAATGTCTTATAACAGGTTACTTAAAGTGGTGACTTCTAGGTTTCTCTACTGTAAATTTACTATTTTTCCTTTTGAGTTGATGAGTATCTTGTGAAGAAATATCTTGATATTACATAAATAGTATCCCGCCTCTCTTCATACTTTTGCCCACTAATTTAAGCAATGATTCTTGCTTGCAGTAATCATTACTGTGGCATTTGCCTCAGTTCTCTCTCTCCACATATATTTATTATTTAGAGTTCTGTTGTAAGGAAAAGTTGTTTCTTCTTCCCTGTTTATTTATTTATTAAATTATTTATTCATATCAGTTTGGATTCATGGATATTTAATTTATTCTATGGATTATAGATCATAGACTTGTCCCAGATTTGGCCAATGATATCTCCTTCAAGTTGGCTCCTGTGTCCTTCTGACATGCCTCATCATTTTTTCTAATATATTTTAATCAAATTATTCCAACTTTGATTAATATCACTGGGAAACTATATTCCACAGTGAGCTCTATTAGGCTAACTTAATTCCTTTATCAATTATCTTTGCAACACATATAAATCCTTTCCAGTTTTTTTCTTTTCTATTTAATTTTTCTGAAATTATTCTCATTGGGCTTCTTTTTCCATTTAACTTCTATAGCAAAGATTAAATGTATTTATTTTTTTTAAATACATTGGGGATTTTCTTTTGGGGTCACAGTTCTATCTAGTCCAATTCTCTGGAGTCAAATATAGCAGGTATGAATTTTGTGAAGGATTTTTACAGCTGGAGGTGGAGTTTTAGAGGTCCTTTAGCCCAATCTACTCATTTTATAGACAGGGAGACTGAGGTGTTGACAAGTTGAGTGATTTACCTTAGTTAAAACAGCTGGCTTTGAGGCAGCAGCAGGACAGAACCCAGTATAGTTAGTACTTATCCCTTTCATTAGAGTGTTGTGTCATCTCCTACCTCCTATCAAAATTAGTCCTTAGGGAGACTGAGAAATGCATCTATAATAAGGCTCATTGTGCCATCTCATTCAAGGATATGAATCCAGAAGGGATTTTGATCCAAACTGAGTAAGGCATGAAGAGAGGATATTACCAATTTGCTTAGGGCTAGAGGTCCTAAGCAAAGTGGTAACAGATGAAGAGACAGAGGGTCAAGGCATAGAAATTCAGCCAGGAGAAACAAGGAAATGAGGCTAGGAGGCCATGGAGGAAAGAATCAGATCTAAGTAAGCTTTTAGAAACAAAAGACCAGTCTCACGCAGAAAAGTTTGGGCATTTGCAGTTAGGATCCAGGCAAAGAGAGCAGTGGGTATGGATACAAGCACTAAGAATTAGTTAACTAATTAATTCATTTATTAAACTGAGCTGGATATGGAGTTGAGGATTTTGTGACTCGAGACATCCAAAACTGAACTCATTACAGCCTTTCCACCCTGGTGGGTGGCCTGGGTCTCCAATCACTCACACTAGTCAGCCACCCATCTTTCACTTCCTATGTATGAACATTTATCAAGACTTGTGTGTCCTATATGTTAAATCTCTCTCTAGCCACCTCTGGTCTCCATTCTCACTCCATACACTTGGTTGAGGTCCTCATCATCTCTTACTTGGAACTGGACTCATTAAGAACCTCGTAACTGACTCCTTGCATCTGGTCTTAATTTTCTCTGATCTTCCACATAGACAACAAAGTAATTCTTCAAAACATAAGTCTGATCATGCGTCTCTCTTGCTTAAGGCCATTTACTGAAATTGAGAAAATAGGCTTCTCTCTCAACACTACCCCACTCCAATGCCACCAAGAGAGGTATACCCAAATCACCATGTGGAGTAGGGATAGGGAGAAAGCATATTCAATTTATCCACTGCTTTTATAACACACACTGTACAGAAAGTAAAGCTTAACAAAGTCTTCTTAATTGGGAAACACAGAATGCATATTGGTTTTTAAAATATTGAAAATACTCTCCTATAAAATAAAATAGAAGCACTTGGCCCAAGTCTATCTTTATAAATGGGGAAAAACCCATACAAACAAAGCAATTACTATCATATACACACATACACACACAATCCCAACACTCTAAAACCTGTGCCAGTTTTAGGTTTATACAGGACTGCCACTTTCTAAGAAGATGGATTTAAGGATGGAATACAGAATTTTTTATTTACTGGCTTATTTTTATTTTTGGCTTCTCTGGTAAGAGTATTCTCAATTTATCAATATGTAAGTAATAACTAGCATGTATTTTGCTACAACTCAAACTACTATTACATTGAAATGTCTAAAATATCTTTCCCTCTTTGAGATATACATTTTATGTGTGGGAAAACATTCAAAGCCCATTCAAGTGTCTTTAGTAGCTCCATATGTTTTAACTCATACAGCATCTGGAAAGCTTGCTCTGCTACTAAATGGTTTACAAGCAAATATTCATAGATTTAAAAATAAAAATAGTAAAATGTCATCTGGCTACTAGATCTAGTCAATGACAACTCCATTTAAGTTATGGCCATTTAAATTTAGCAAAATGTTTTAATTCTATGCTATTTCTATAATCTTGATTCACTATCTCAGTAATAAAAACATCAGTACAGAAGAAATTATTTCCCTCAATGTATGTGGATTCTATGCACTGTTTTCATCAAGGGGAATAATCTAAAATTCATTAGTGCTTCTAATGCAGTCAATTTAGGCAACAGAACCTGGAACTATAACTAAGGGGAAAAGACTCTGGCAGTCACTCCTTGCCTAATTACTTGAGTCCAAACTGATCTCTATTCTTCTTCAACCTCTATTCCATTTTTAACCTCATTACCTGTGACAGAAGGACCCAGGAAATTTCCTTTACACTATGTCCCCTGCCCCTTCCTTCTCTCCTGCTTCTACTCCTCACTCACCCAGTTCTGCTGGCCCTCCCTGGGCTGACAGATAGAAGTTAGATGTTTATTATGTGCGCCAGATCCTCTTTCAGATAATTTTGCCCTTGATAATATGTATATCCTAGCTTTTGAACAACCTGTAGCGAAGAATGAACCCTCCTGAGTCTCTTTCTTACTGGCAGCTCCTTCAGTTGGGATGCATAAGTAGGATACCATGCTGGGAGGCCCTGAAGATCATAGTTAAGAGTATGGGCTCTGGAGGGAGACTGCCTGGAATGAAATCCTAGATCTACTCCTTACAATGTGTCCTTAGGTAAGTTACTCAATCTCCGTTAACTCACCCTTAAAATGGGGATAAAAACACTAACCTCAGTGCTGTAATAATGGGCTAATAAACTGAAAGCATTTAGAACAATTCCTGGTACACAGAAGGTATACAGTGTTAGCTATTATTATTCTTACTACTATAGCTACCACCACCACCATTACCACTGTTGAGGTAGGTAGGCATTGAGAAGAGGATAAATTCTTTGGTTGAATTCTATAGGTCACATCAGAACAAAGCTAACTGACTTAACTGGGAAAAGGGTCTTGCTTCAGCTCTGTAATGTATTAGCAAAGCTATGAGTATGAGTGAATAAATAAATGAATACACAATTACTGACCTTCAACTAAGTACCAGGCACTGTGCTAGGCACTTTCACAAGTTATTTCATTTAATCCTTATAACAGATGGAGATGAAGCTTATTATTCAGATGAGGAAAGTGAGGTTTGGGAGGCAAAGTGCTCTTTATATCATACCAGAGCTACCTCTCAGTAATTTAAAGAAAAGTACAAAAAGACAAACTACACTGGGTTAGTCTGGAATACTCATAAAAATAGCTAATATTAACACTATTTCAAGGTACACAAATTCCAAATAATTTAAGCCAGTGAACTTTTACAACTCATGAGTCCACGGATTATTATCAGTTCATTTTCTAAGTGTTAACTGTATAAATCAATTTTCAACCAAGATTTGTATTCTTTGAGTGTAGTATGTCTTTTAACACTCCCAAAGCACATAGTTTACTATTTGGCAAATTCCTGATTTTATGTGATCAAGGATAATAACAGAAAACTACAATCCCATACTTAGTAGAATGCACTCTCTGAATTTCAGGGATTCAATTATAGAAGACTCCAGGAATAATATGTGATGCTCTTAATAATGAAGTGAAGGAGAGGAGCTGGTGGGGAGTGATGGGGATGGTTAGGATAAATGCAGCTATATCAAGACAAATTTTATGTGCTATAAGAGAAGTACATTAAATAACAGTGAATCTCACAGTGAGAAAGATATTTTTTTTAATTCTTCTTTAATTTTTATCATTACCCCAAGCAGAAAGTCTTGAGTTAGAGCTAATTTGTCTTTAATATCTCCATAAAACTTGCTAATATCCCTTTTTTAACATAGAAAAATCTCAGACACAGACTTTGGCAGACAATAGTATCTGTAATTATTTTATCTTTAATTTACTTTTTTTTAATTGCTGTTAAGAGCTACAGCTGCTAACCAAAAGGCTGGCAGTTCGAATTCACCAGGAGCTCCCTGGAAACCTGCCCTGTCCTAGAGGGTTGCTATGAGTCAGAATCAGCTTGATGGAAACAGGTATTGGGTTTTTTGGTTTTTTTTGTTTTTGTTTTTTTTTGGTATGTTCTATTTACAGCATCATTGACTTTATATTTATGGCAGTGCTGTAAAGTTTCCTTTAGAAATAAATGTATTTAAATTTTTTTTACTGAATCAATTTTTCAAAATAAAGTAAACAATAAGTTGGTATACAAATACTGTAAGAATTATGAGAGTATTATGCAAACAAATGAAGTTTGGAAATATACTTAACAAGAGAAACTAGACTGGACTGATGTGTATAGAATTTCGGGGGGAGGGGTAGTGACCTTCAGAAAGCTGATGGGTAGAGTCCTATAAACTAATTTGGGTAGCTTTTCAAGATACCAGCAACCTGGCATATTCTAACCACAAGTAATCTCTGATGGCATACCAGATGTCTTTAAGGGCTTAGGTAAAACCCTAGGTAGGCAAAACTTGTCTTTTACATCCATCTGCCTCCTGTTCTAAATCTATGCAGCTCCTCTTCCTTTCCTGCACCACTCACGTGCCTGCTGTCTTAATGATGACCTCTGGTCATTCAATGCCACAAATCATTTCTACTTTCTTCTATTCTTCAGTTAAAGCTTATGTTTTATAAGTGTAGGTTTCAGCTATGTTTCGACAGGATTAATATCATCCTTGCCTACCTCACAAGGTTGTTGTGAAGATCAAATTATATTTGGGACATGCTTTAGAAGTGTTTTTCAAACTCTAGATTCCAAATCATTAGTGGGTCATGAAATCAATTTAATAGACTATGATCTGCACTTTTTAAAAAAAAGAATAAAGTGAGATGGAATGGGAAAAAAATACATCAGAATGAATTGCGCATTGCAAGATCGAGAATTGTTATGGTAAACTATTTCAGTTCTGTGCGTGTACGCGTGCAAAGGTATATGTGGAGTAGGTCGCAATATAAAAAGTAACTTTCTGTGGTTTGTGTTTAAAAAAACTAAAAATACAAAATACAGCTTGTTATTATGTGTACATGTGCAAAGGTATACATGGAGTAGGTCACAAGATAAAAAGTAATTTTCTGTGGTTTGTGTTTAAAAAAAAAAAAAAAAGCAAAAATACAAAATACAGGTTGTTGTGGCTGTTAGGCACCATAAAGCCGGTTCCCATTCATAGCAACCCTACGTACAACAGAACGAAACACTACTCGGTTCTGCACCAGCAACCTGATGTACAACAGAACGAAACACTACTAGGTTCTGCACCATTCCATAATCGTTGCTATGTTTGAGCACATTGTTGCAGCCACTGTGCCAATCCATCTCACTAAGGGTCTTACTCTTTTTCGCTGACCTACTACTTTACCAAGCATGATGTCCTTCTCCAGGAACTGATCCCTCCTGATAACATGTCCAAAGTATGTGAGACAAACTTTTGCCATCCTTGCTTCTAAGGAGAATTCTGGCTGTACTTCTTCCAAGACAGATTTGTTCCTTCTTTTGGCAGCCCATGGTATATTCAATATTCTTCACCAACACCATAATTCAAAGGTGTCAATTATTCTGTCTTCCTTATTCCTTGGCCAGCTTTCGCATGCATATGAGGCAACTGAAAACACTACAGCTTGGGTCAGGTGCACCTTAGTCCTTAAAGTGACACCTTTGCTTTTTAACACTTTAAAGAGGTCTTTTGCAGAAGATCTGCCCGATGCAATGCATCATTTGATTTCCTGACTGCTGCTTCCATGGGCATTGATTGTGGATCCAAGTAAGATGAAATCCTTGACAACTTCAATCTTTTCTCCATTTATCATGATGTTGCTTACTGATCCAGTTGTGTGGATTTTTGTTTTCTTTATGTTGAGGTGTAATCTATACCCAAAGGCTATAGTCCTTGATCTTCATTCATCTTCTCTGCTTTCAGCAAGCAAGGCTGTGTCCTCTGCATATAGCAGGTTGTTAATGATGTTTCAGTAAACACATGCAACGCTGGAAGCACTCACTTGTTTATGTCAAGAAATTTGGAAGACAGCTACCTGACCAACCTACTGGAAGAGATCCATATTTGTGCCCATTCCAAAGAAAGGTGAGCCAACAGAATGCAGAAATTATCAAACAATATCATTAATATCACATACAAGTAAAATTTTGCTGAAGATAATTCAAAAATAGTTGCAACAGTACATCAACAGGGAACTGCCAGAAATTCAAGCCGGATTCAGAAGAGGACGTGGAACCAGGGATACCACTGATGTCAGATGGATCTTGGCTGAAAGTAGAGAATACCAGAAAGATGTTTACCTGTATTTTACTGACTATGCAAAGGCATTCAACTGTGTAGATCATAACAAATTATGGATAACATTGTGAAGAATGGGGATTCCAGAACACTTAAATGTGCTCATGCAGAACATGTACATAGACCAAGAGGCAGTCTTTTGAACAGAACAAGAGGACACTGGGTGGCTTAAAGTCAGAAAAGGTGTGCGTCAGGGTTGTATCCTTTCACCATACTTACTTAATCTGTATGGTGAGCAAATCATGCAAAAAACCGGATTATATGAAGAAGAACACGGCATCAGGATTGGAGGAAAAATATAACAGGTAAGCCCTGTAATAGTTTCAGATTGAGAGAATATAAGAAATATTTTTTTTGAATAAAATAGGGTTACCACATGATGAATGCAGTGATTGGCTCCTTAACTACCTGCCCCGTAAGCATCAAATCAGCACTAGTGCTCTCCATTCACGGTAAAAATTTTATGGCAGAAAAAGAAATTTTTTTTATCAGAGAGCTTAGAGTGAGAACAGCTAATTATAAAAAATGTAGAAATTAACTTCAAAAATACTTTTAAGATTTGATACTTGTATTATTTTGTAGAACACAGCTGAAGGCTACAAAAACTGATAAAAAGCAAACCTGATAAATATTAAAAATAATCTGAATTGTTTAGTTTTAACAGAATCTTCCAAGGTTCTTTAATTTGGGTCTAATTTATAAAAATAAAAGTTTCTGAGAGGTTTTAAGAAATGTGGTGGACTACTCAGGCTTGGGTTATTAGTAGAAAAAACAGGGAGGATTCACTGTAGCACCAAGAGGTTTGCAGTTCAGATCATCACTGCTTGCATCACTTCTCCAGTTGTAATGAATCAAAGAGTAGGTTAAAAGAGAACGCACGCAGACCAGAGGAGTGTTTCACATTTTTGGCTCAGACTTTACTTTCTGTATATAAAAGCCCTACTAGTGGCTCTACTGAGTGAACATTTAACATTTACTATTTTGTTTATAATGGTTAAAACAGTAATGTTTGGCCTTGTCAGCTTACAAAATAAGTCATAGCTGTCCTGAAGCTGAGAAACATGGCTCAGGAAATATCTCTACTACAGAGAGGCATCCCTTATATAGGCTTTCTAGAGACTACAGCCATCCTGCAGAGAGTCTCATTATTTTACACGACATAACAGCCCTACCTAGACAACTATAGAGAACTTTACCGGTGCCTTATAGTAGTGGCATCACTGGGGTTGGTGTCACCCAGTGCGCTAACTCATGCTGTCACTTCCCCATGCTAATTACCACAATACTGTAGCTAAAATAGAAAATTTGACAAAATCAACGACCATAAAAACACCGGCAGCAACAAAAACAACAGCGTGTGCTTGTAGCGCGTGCAGATGAAACCACGTGATTTGAAGCATCATTGTAATTGGGTAATAATCACAGCTTTGCCCAGAGCACATCAGAAGGTTCAAAAAGTAAATTAGCATAGAGTTTTAGCCTTGTAGGTATATTGATACACGTAAGCTGGGCTTATGAAATTTTTTTTGTTGTTATAACTAGCTACAGGGATATTTTTATAAAAAGTAATAAATTTCTGCTGAAACACTGCACAAAAATCTTATAGAAAGTCATTTTGTCACTCGGTGCAGTCTGCACCCCCATAGTGATGCCTCTGCCTTAAAGGATGCCAGAGTTCTGTTATGTTTTCAAGATTGTTCAGCTAATTGTTCAAAATTAGCTAAAATGACACTAAATCAAAGCAAGCTTACCCCCTTTCATGCAACTTCTGAATAGCCTAATTACCATCAGAAAACCAGGCACCATTAAAAGGAATGATCAAATGTGTTTTATGGAACTGGACAACTTATCACATAGATTTGTAAATCTCTAACCAGTTAGTATAATAAACTAAGTTCAATGATTTTCTAAATTAAATTCTTAATTTTGTACCAGTGCACATCTTTTAAAAAGGCATAATTTAAAATATGTCAAAAAAATGAGTTTTATCCTAAACATCCATTTGTCAATTCTACCGTCAAAAAGTCTTTAGAATCCAAGCATCCAATCACCTTCACCACTACCACCCTAGTCCATGTGATTATCTAGATGTCTGCAATAGTCCCCAACCAGTCTCCCTGACCCCCAACTTTTCTCCCCCTATAGTTACTCTCCATGCAAAACAGCCAGAGTGATTCTTCAAAAAGGTAAATCAGATCATGTCATTCCTCTCCTAAAAACCCTCTAGTGGTTTCCTATTACCTTCAGAATAGTATCCAAACTCCATGAGGCAGTGGCACAGTTATAAAAAAAAAAAAAAAAGCCATTGCCCTGGAGTCGATTCCAACTCATAGAGACCCTATAGGACAGAGCAGAACTGCCTCATAGGGTTTCCAAGGCTGTAAATCTTTATCAAAGCGGACTGCCACATCTTTCTCCTGTGGAGCAGCTGGTGAGTTCGAATCACTGATCTTTTGGTTAGCAGCGAGCTCTTAACCACTGTGCCACCAGGGCTCCTTGGTATAGTTACAGGTGACTTATTTTCCTCATATGCTTTTCTATATTGGATGAACATTTATACAAATAAACATGGATTACTTTTATAATCAGAAAAAATTAGCCAAAGTTAGCTTTCTTTGGGGGACATTTAAATGGGACAAAACTTGGGACCAAGTTTTCAAGGGAAATCATAAGCTATGTTTTAGACACATTACATTTGGAATGTCTATGTGACATCTAACAGATGTTCAGTGGCAGCTGGATACAGAAGCTATACCCCTAATGTCACCTTTGGGTTATGTCAGTTACATTTTTGGTTAATTGTGTATGTTAACAGTTTTTCAATGTATTGATTTCTTTCCCATGCTTTTTATTAAATTCTTATGAAATATAGGAAACTGGAGCTCGTTAATGCTTCTTTAAACTGACATCACATTGTACTTAAAATATTCTTTGAACATTTTAACATTTTAAAAGATTATCATTATAAAAACCCCAAAACTAAACCCACTGCCACTGAGACAATTCTGACTCATAACAACCCTATAGGACAGAGTAGAACTGCCCCATAAATCGTACTGCCAACCTTTTGGTTAGCAGCTGAGCTCTTAACCACTGTGCCACCAGACAGTCACAAAATTACTATCTCTAATCATGATTAAATGCAATGTAAATAAAAATGTTTTTGCTTTTTTAAATAATGTTTCATGATTATTTTACTTTTATATTTTGGCTAAATTCAAGTCACTAAATAGTGACAAGAATAACATCATTCTCTTTAATCTACATGCCCCTTTGGCTTATTTATTCAAAATAACAAGGAATATAAGATTCTACTAACTGCTTATTCATGTTTATATAAGGCATTTAACCCCATAACAGCAACTCTTATTCATATATTTTAAATTGGAGGATTTTGGTCCATGACTGATTTTTTTTTTTTTTTTTGGTCCTGAATATCAACACACATCCGTAAGTATTCAAAAGGTTTTCTACTTTTACCTCGTTTAGGAGAATACTCTAATTCTCCTAGCTTTACTTATAAATTAAAATGTTTTAATACTTTAAAATGTTTTAAAAGTAAATATTTATAAATAAATACTTATATCAAGTCAGTTTTGCTTTTTCTTTAGGCTTCCTTAAGTAACTTTGATCAGTATACAGGTAGTTATTTAAACGGTAGAATTTTCTTCACATATTTTTTCTTCAGTTACATTTTTAACTTCTATATGTTGATATCTACGCATCTAGGAAGTGCATGAGTTCTGCCTTTTAAAGGATATTGCACAAGGTCTATATTTCCAATAAGAGAATGAAAGCAAAGATTTATATAATTTTTATAATTGTATATATATACGTACACATATACATATATATACGTACACATACGGGAGTACACACACACACAATTCAAATACCTAGGATGCAGGTAAATTAAAACTCTTGAAATTTAATTTAACAGATATGTATCAAATCCCTTCTATAATATGCTTTACATTCCAGTGGATCCAAAGGTAAGGGAGAAAAAAATCCTTGCCTTCAAAGAGCTTATCACAGTGACATGTAAACTTTTTAATCCTCAGCCAACTTCAGCCAACTTAGGCAGCACAAAAGATCATCTATATTTCACCTATTCCCACATTCCAGTGGCAAGAGAACTCAGGGTAATAGTTTCAGTGTGCAAGCAATTTTGAAAATATCAAATATAATCCATTTAAACAAAACAACTGCATTACTACATCTTTCACACAAGGCTTGAAAAGCAGTTCTCCAATAGTATGAGCCTCCCCACTCAGTGCTGTATGATAACTTACATTGTATGATGCCTCTGTAGCACTTTCATTTTCTGTATTGACAATTTTAGGTATTGGGGGTTTAATATTTTCAGGTGAATCAAGACGTTGCTTGAAAAAGCTTATGTCTTTGTCTTTACATGCAGCATGTTTCATTTCCAGATGTCTTCAAAGCTTACTAAGGGTTAAAGAGCTATTTGATAAAATTTTCTTACACAATACACACTGAGCATGAGGTACACCTCTATTTCCAAAGTAAGAAAATCCAAAGGACAAATAACTTTCATTACATTTTCTTCTTTTTGGTTTCTTACTAGATGTTATTTTGTTGAAACTGGACATAAATTTGACCCTGGAAAGCTTACCTTCTGATTTTTTTAGAAACTGAAGGCTGCAATTGTTCATCTTCACTTTGTAATATTCCAGTCTTTTGATCATTTGATTCAGACACAATTTGGTAACAAAAAGATTCTATGTCTTATTTAAGACTTCCTTCTTTCAGGTACAGATCCATGGGCAATGAGTTTGTGGTACAAAACATCTTAATTCAGACTAAACATTATCGCAAATGTGTTGAAATTATAAGACAGGATACATAGAAGATGAGATAATATATAGCAATACATCAATTAATTTATAAATTCGTTTTTTAAAACAGCTTCAGTGAAGTATAGTTTTATACCATGAAATCCACCATGTTTTAATTCAATGATTTTTAGCAAATTTACAGAGTTTTGTAGCCATCACCACAATCCATTTTTAGAACATTTCCAGGAAGATCATTCATTTAGGAACCATAAAACTGCAGCACAATAATCAGAAGTGCAGGTTCTAGAATCAGATCTATTGGCTCCATAACTTGTTATTTGCATGAACTGGGCAAATTCTCTGCTGTACTGCAGTTTCTTCATCCAAAATGTGTGGTTAATGAGAGTATTTACCTTACAACATTGTTCTGAGGGTCAAATGAATTAACATATACATAAATCATCTAGAACAGTCTCTGGCACAAAGTAAGTGCTCAATAAATACTAGTTATTATTAATATTATATGCTTTAAAGTTTAGTTACACAAAATAGTAGGCTGAAAATACTGTTGATGCAAATAAGCATCACTACATACAGAAAGCTAAATCAAACAACCTATAACAACATACTTCTTTGATAATAATGAAGCCAGATTAATTTAGAATTTAAAATCAGAAATAACAGCAATTGAAAACCAAACCAACTCAAGACAGAATCTATAACCCTCCAACAGCATTCATCCATTTAATCAATAAGTATGATACCATATGTCATGGTCTGCTTAGTCATGGGGAAACAGCAAACAACACAAAATGTCCCTGAATTTATGAAGTTTAGACAAAATAAATGAGCAAGCAAACAAACAAACAAAAAAGAATTACACAGTGATAAGTGCTATGAACGCAATAAAAAAGGCAATGGGACAGAGATACAGGGGCAGAGAAAAGCAGGACACTACTCTTGTCAGGCAGTCTGGCTCTAAAACAAGCCTTCTTAACCTCTATGTTCTACTAATTCCCTGCCTTCTGGTTCTTTGAGATGACACTTCAGCAGAGGCCAGAATGATAAGTTAGCAGCTACGCAGGCAAAGGCCTACCAGAAGCAAGGATAGCAAGTCCAAATGTCCCAAGGTGGGACAAGGCCTAGAAGTATTTGATAAACAGAAAGAGACCAGACAGCCTGGAGTTTTAGGGAGCACGAGGTATATCAGCTGAGGTTGAAGAGGAAGGTAGACACCAGATCACTTCATTACTTCACTCTTTCAATCACCCCTTCCAACAGCTTGAGCCAGTGTTACATCACTAACTGAACATTTCTGCAGCCAGGGGAAGCTCACCATCACCATGGACTATACTATAGCAAACCACTCTTCACTTATTAAAAAGATGAGATTTAAAAATGGCAGATTATTTTTTTTTAATCATTTGCATTAATTGTCATTTGAATGTTTTCAGGGTTTACACTTCTGGCTAAATAATCTTCTGTCGCATAACTAAAGCATCATAACTGTTCAAAGGCATCATGAAGGGAATGGCATCTGATTTGGCTTTTTCCAGTGGATGAGATTTCCCTCTAGAAGTGAGAGACTTGCAGGAGGGGTGTGCATGGCAGAGTGGTCAGTATAAAGAAAGGCACAAGTCAGTAAAGTAGAAGATATTCATGAGAGAACAGAGTATAATCTAGTCTGATTTTTTAAAAAAATTCTATTTATGGAGAGAGTCATAGGAGATACTCAAAGGAAAGTTAAAGACAAACTGAAAGGCTTTAGGTGTTGGTCTTAGAAAATTTGAACTTTATTTAGTATGTGGAAAGGACTGAAGCAGTGAATGTTGTTTGTAACTAACTGTAGCTGGGAATATCAGAGCATATGGACAAGAAGGGTGAAAAGATCCAACAACACAGGGTAGAGCTGATAAGTGTCTAAAGTAGAATAAAGGCAATGACAATGAAATTGAGGGCAGATGTGAATGACACTAAGCCCGAATTTATAAACTGGCACTAGTTATAGGAGGTAGAGAATATTGTGAAGTTCTAAATGGAAGAATTATTAACAAAAATAGCAAATTTCAGGGGGAGGAGTGAGTTTTAAAGGAATGAAGAGTTGCATTTTGTGTATATTAAGCTTAAGTGTTTATGTATCATCCTGGTGGGGTTGCTCAACAGGCACTGAAAGCAGTGATGACTAAACTTAAAACAGATCATCTCCTTTACAGGAGACTGAGAAAGAAGAGGTCCCTTTATATATGCTAATCTGGAGTCAGTGAAGGAGGCTGAGAACAATAAGAACGAGGACAATAAGAACAATAAAAACAAGTCAAAGCTAGGTAGTTGCCTTGAGTTTAGAGAACAAGAGGAAAATTGGCAGAAGAGGCTATTTGAAAGAGTAGTACTGTCAATGAGGAGAACAAGAACTAAAAAAAGGCTGAATGTAGCGCTTGGAAAGTTTTTATTTTATTTTTAAAACTGCTAAAAGCTATTGTACAATGTCTTCTGACAAATCCTCAAAATAACAATTTCCCAGCTCTTTTAGGGCCTCTGAAAGCTATCTGGATGAGGCCTCTGTTTTATTCACTGTACTTGGACCATAGAAGGTGTTCAATAAATGTTGTGGAATGTTCAATAACGTGTTCAATAAATGTCGTGGAATGAATGAAGCAATCTCTCTACTGTTCCTCTACCTATCAGCCCCTCCTGGCCTTCCTGTTCTTCTCTCAAGCTAAGATTCCATAGTCTTACACTTCAGCACAATGGTTAAGTGTTTAGCTGCTAACTGAAAGGTCAGTGGTTCAAACCTACCAGTGGATCCATGGGAGAAAAGACCTGGTGATTTGCTCCTGTAAAGATTACAGCTTAGGAAACCCTATATAGGACAGTTCTACTCTGTCTTACAGGTTCGCTGTGAGTCAGAATCAACTCAACAGCACACAACAACAACACTTGAACAACTCTCTTACCAATATCCTAAATTCCATGGCTACATTATCTTTCTGTTCCATGTTTCCTATTCTCTCTCTTTCTCTGTTTAGAATTTTCTCCCTATCCCTGCTATCTGAATTTTCATGATGTGTGTGTGGCTTGGTGTGAGTATTTTTTAATTGTGTTGAGCACTTAATGAGTCCTTCTCATTTGGAAAGTCATATTTTTTCACATCTGAGATATTTTTTGGCAGGGAAGAACTATTTCTTACCTAATTCTACCCCTCATCCCTGATAGTTTCTCTTTCTAGAATTTCCTAATCAGATTATAGACCCTGAATTGATCCTTTAAGTCTCCTATCTTTTGTCCCTCACTGTCTTTTATTCTGGAGCCCTGGTGGTGCAGTGGTTAAAGCACTTGGCTGCTAATCAAAAGGTCAGCAGTCCAAACCCACCAGTGGCCTGCAGGAGAAGGATGTGGCAGTCTGCTTCCATAAAGATTTACAGCCTTGGAATCTCTATGGAGGCAGTTCTACTCTGTCCTATAGGGTTGCTATGAGTCGGAATCCACTCAATGGCAACGGGTTTGGTTTGGTTTTGGTCTTTTATTTTATTTTCTGGAAGATTTCCTTGACCATACTTCCAATATTCTTATTGATTTTTTGTCCCAGTCCTGGTGGTGCAACACTTAAGTACTTAGCTGCTAACCGAAAGGTTAGCAGTTTGAACCTACCAGTGGCCGTGCGGGAAAAAAGACCTGGCATTCTGCTCCCGTAAAGATTACAGCCTAGGAAACCCTATGGCACAGTTCTAGTCTGTCTTACAGGTTCGCTATGAGTCAGCATCAACTCAGCACCACACAGCAACAATAGCAACATGACCTATTTATTCTCCAATAGGTCATTCTTAATCTCTAAATCTTCAAAAAAAAATTTTTTTTTTTGGTAGTATCCCGCTTTAGTTTCTTGGCTGCAATATTCCTTCTCATCTCCCTGAGAATATTAATTTCAGTGTTTTGTTTTATTTTCTTGAAATTTTCTCATCTCCCACATTGTTTCTTTACTCTGAGTTATTCTGTTGTTTTGGTCTTTTGATTTCATATTAGAGGATTTTCTCAAATGTCTTGTGATCCCTGTCTATCCATTAATATTTAAGCTTAAGGCACTAAAAAGCTGATTAGAAGCTCTATGTCAGGAGTCAAAAACTGTTTCTGTAAAGGGCCAGCTAGTACTATATTTTTACACAAATAACACGTGCTTTCTGTGTTTGTTAGCTGGCTGTGCCCTCCCCCTCACCACAAGGCACCCTCACAAGTGGCCGCCATGCCAATCCTCTTCCACAGTTGCTGTAAAAAAAATTAGCATAGTGCACTTATGAAAATACCTCACAAGGAAAGGGCACAGATGGCAAACAAACGCAGAAGGCGTGAGTTATTTGCGTAAAAATACAGTAAATATTTTAGATGGTCTCTGTTGCAGCTACTCAACTCTGCCATTGTAGTGCAAAAGCAGCTGCCATAGACAACATATAAACAAATGAGCAAAGCTGTTCTGATAAAACTTTATGTATACTGAAATATGAACTTTACATCATTTTCATATGTCATAAAATAATTTTCTTATTTTGATTTTTTTAAACTATTGTGATAGGTAGAAGAATGCTCCTCAAAGATGTCCACGTCCTAGTCCCTGGAACCTGTGACTATGTTACTTTGCATGGCAAAGGAGAATTAAGATTGTAGATCAAATTAAGGTTGCTAATCAGTGCCCCCAAATAGGGATATTACTCTGGATTATTCAGGTGGGCCCAATGTAATCACAAGGAAGAGAGAGGCAGAAGAGAAGGTCACAGTGAAGCAATGTTGCTGGCTTAGAAGATGGAGAAAGGGGGCCAAGGAATGCGGGTGGCCTCTAGAATCTGGAAAGGGCAAGCAAACAGATTCTCTTCTGGAGCCTCCAGAAAGAACCTGATAGCACCTTAATTTTAGCCCAGTGAGACTTCTAACCTATAGAACTGTAAAATAATAAATTTGTGTTGTTTTAAACCACCAAGTTTGAAACCACTGAATTTGTGATAATTTGTTACAGTAGCCACAGAAAACTAATAAAACCATTAAAATGAAAACTAATACCTGCTACTCGTTGCCATAGAGTTGATTCCGACTCATAGTGACCCTATAGGACAGAACAGAACTTCCCAATAGGGGGTTCCAAGGCTGTGATCTTTATGAAAGCATACTGCCACATCTTTCTCCCACAAAGTGGCGGACAGGTTCAAACCACCCACCTTTTGGTAAGCAGCCAAGTACTTAAGGGTTCCTATGAAAATTAATACAACCATTTAAAAATGTAAAAACCATTCTTAGCTTGCATGCCATACAAAAACAGGTGGTGAGCTGGAGTTTACTGACCCCTGGGGTATAGGCTCTTGAGCCAGACTGTCTGGAATTGAATCCCAGTTTTGCCACTTACTCACTGTAATCTTGGGTAGGTAACTCAATCACTTTGTGTCTTGGTTTCTTCACCTGTAAAATGGTGTTAATAACAATACTTATGACATACGGTTGCTATTAAGATTAAATTAAAAAATACATATAAAGTGCTTAAAATATTGCCTAGCCTACGGTAGGTGCTCAGTAAATGTTATTTTTATTATAATAATGGGGGGGGGGTACAGCTTTATATGAAGATTTTCACCCTGTCTCAGCTATGCCTGGAATGTAGAGTTTCTCTAACAGACCTCCTCTAAAAGGTGCCTCTCTAGTCTTCTGCGGGGTAAGAGAGAAAGAGTTGTCTGGTTGCATGGGGTAGAGGAGGGGAAAGTAAGATAAATTGGCTGTCTCTTATAGGTTTCTTCCACCATGGCCAAGGTTTCAGCTTTCCTAGCTGGCTAAGTCAGTTACCATTCATGTATGTGGTTTCCAGTTTCTAAGAGTGTTACTTCTCTTTTCTGCTGTCATCTCCTTTCCAGTTCTCTTCATCTGTATGGGTTTATGCTTTTAAAAATGCTTTTCCTGTCATGTTAGTGAGGTTTCAGGAGGAAATAGCACTGAAAATGTGTTTTAATTTACCATGCTTGCTAAAAGTCTTAATTTCAATTATTAGATTATTTCTGATCTCAAAAACAAGGATGATAATCGTCTATATTTAAAAGAAAACCTTTCAATCTAATTTTTTCAAAAGCCAGTATTTTATCATTTAATAACTGTTGCTTCCAACAGTATGTGACACTTTACAAGACAATTTTTATTAAAATGTTAAAGCTTTCATTTAAATGACTGACAAATTAGAACTTAACTTTAGGGCCTGTAAGTAATTTAGCATACTTTTGATGGTTATTTTTGTTTTGATAGTTATTTTTGTTTTGAATCAGTGACACACTTTTTTGAAAAGTAATCTTTTAAAAATATGGATGTCAAAAGTACTACAGAAAAGTTTGTATGTCAAATGTCATCTCTTCAATTTTTTTTTCTTTAAATTATAGTTCACATACCTACCCAGGCATAAGTGAAAATTTGGTCCATAACATTGCAATTTATTGATTATGGTTGTATTTTCATATAGTGAATGTATGAAAATTCATTGTAGCAAGGGATCTATTTTCCTATTTTCTAAACCATGCCTTTAGTTGCCAAGTAATCTATCAAACTCATATTCTTCAAAATCTCACAGCCAGAGTTAAATAACACTCTGAGATCAAACTTCATCATTTTACAAAAACTGTAAATGGCCTAGGAGCTTAAAAGGAAAAGGAAGATCAACAATTATTAAGAACCTGTTACATGCAAGTCCCATTCTAGGGGCTTTAAATGTATCACCTAATATAACCCCCACGATAACCTGACAAAGTGGGGATCATGCCCTCATTTCATGAATAAGGAAAACCAGGTATAGAAAGCTTAGGAAACTCAGGCCTAACTGCCTCATTGCATTCTCACTTCCTATATTTTCATTTAAAGAAAAGGCAATTAAAGATACATAAGTGTTTGTGTGAATAGATGAAATCTAGGTGATCTTCTGTCCTGCCTAAGTTGGCTGAGGGACAAAAAGTTTATATTTGAGGGCAGATACTATCAACAACAATCACTACAGAAAGTAGTTAACAAATGGTATCAAAACTTGGCTTGAATTAGTTTACTTCAGGTGTGAGGGAAGAAGGATCAAAGCTACATTAAAAAAAAAATCAATAGAAAACATTTATAAAAGCAGATTTTTACATCCAGAAAATGCATCTATAAAATATAAGGCACACACATAAACTAGAGACTTCATCAGCCTGAGACCAGAAGAACTAGATGGTGCCCGGCTACCAACAGTGACCGCCCTGACAGGGAACACAACAGAGAGTCCCTGATGGAACAGGAGAAAGGTGGGATGCAGAACTCAAATTCTAGTAAGAAGACCAGACTTAATGGTCTGAATGAGACTGGAGGAACCCCAGAAGGCATGGCCCCTGGATTCTCTATCAGCCCAGAACTAAAACAATTTCCAAGGCCAACTCTTCAGACAGGGATTGGACTGGACTGTGGGACATAAAGTGAT
>NW_004444133.1:824459-944290 GCF_000243295.1 Trichechus manatus latirostris | reverse complement strand
CAATTTCCAAGGCCAACTCTTCAGACAGGGATTGGACTGGACTGTGGGACATAAAGTGATACTCGTGAGGAGTGTGCCTCTTAGCTCAAGAAGAACAAGAGACTAAACAGGCAGCTTCTGTCCGGAGGTGAGATGGGAAGGCAGAGAGAGTTAGGAGCTGGTTGAATGGACATGGGGAATAAGGGGTGGAAAGGAGGAGAGTGCTGTCACAGTATGGGCAGAGCAATTAGGGTCATATAACAACGTATGTATAAATTTTTGTATGAGAGACTAACTTGAAACGTAAACTTCATTTAAACTACAACAATAAACTATATATATATAGAGAGAGAGAGAGAACACAGCAGACAGTGCCCAACAGTGAGGCATGATTTCGTGAAACTTTAACCAACTTGAGAGCACCCAGGTATTACGTGCCACCTGTCCTACAAAATGTTCTCCCTATTCTGCTTTATTTTTCACTCTAGTACTTATCATCATCTGAAATTAGCTTGATGGTTATTCTCAAACAGAAGATTCAAAAATGTCTTGAGAAGTAACAGCCTCAAAAGAGCCTTTCAATTTGACTGCTATGATGCTGAACAGAACCTTGCTAGGTTCTGTTTTGTTTAGAAAACATCAACATCATTACTCCACAATCCCAATTAATCCTGCTATGACCGCCTACCCTGAACTCTGACTTTCCTAACTCTTCGATAATCTGTGGAAACCCTGGTGGTGTAGTTGTTAAGAGCTACGGCTTCTAACCAAAAGGTCAGCAGTTCGAATCCACCAGGCACTCCATGGAAACCATATGGGGCAGTTCAACTTTGTCTTTTAGGGTTGCTATGAGTTGGAATCAACTCAATGGCAATGGGTTTGAGGTTTTTTTGTTTTTTTTTTTTTTGGTCTATATTCTGTGTACTTTACAAGGATGTGTCTGGTCATAAATTATCTTACAGATTATTCTCTAATTTTTTTTAGAAACTACTTGTGCATTTAAATTTCTTTTGTCTGACTCTCAGTGAGGTAGTAGATGCTCAAAAATACCAGCTGAAATGTTCCTGAAGGAGACAGATAGATAGACAAATACAGATATGGAGAAAAATACAGAAGACACAGTAGGAGGCAGTCAGGTGAAGAGTGAGTCAGGTGGCTGGTAGTGCCCTACTGCCATTATGAGTAGAAACAGGACAATAAGGGTAGAAGGGGGAAGTAGTGAATCAAATAATAACGGAAAAAAACAAAGATGATAATAAATAAAACAAAACACGAAAAAATAATTTTTAAGTACATATAATTTCATTTATGTAAAATTATATAAGATTCTATTCAAATAAATTTTGAAAAAAGGAAAGAATTAGAGCTATATCTGTCTATCCACTTATAAGGTTGTCCATGTTATGCTTTCCAGTGAAAAAAGCAATTTCAAATTATTTATATATATATCTATATATATACATTTCTCTCTGCATATGTATACAGAGAGAGATAAACAAAACCTTTTTATCTATATATATATCTATGCGTATATGTACAAATAATGGAAAAGGTGTGAAAGGACATAAATCAACATTTTAACAAGGGTTATCTGAGAGCAGAGACATTTAAAGATTTGTGGTGTACTGGATATATGCTACTACTGGTAACTTTATTTCTTGTAGTGTCTTTCCCTTATACCTATTCTCTTATTTACCAGGGGCCTAATTTATCCAGAAGCTTATCTCCTGATGTCACTACTAGTCCTTGTTCCAGACTTCTATGAGCCATACCACCCATTCTCTGGCATTGCTCAAAGAGTGTGGGCACTGACAAGTCAATGAGCTGGGGAAATGTTCTTGAGGTAGTGGTAAGGTTTCCTGATGAGGGGTTGTAGTATGTAGTCATTTTCCCAAAAGGGACAGGCCCAGAATGTAAGCAGGGGATGCAAGCCAAAGAAGCAGTAGGAGGCAGTCAGGTGAAGAGTGAATCAAGTTTCTGGTAGTGTCCTATTGCGAAATCAGACAACCTCATATATTATTCACACCTATCATCTGTGTCTTTATGTATTATGTCCTTGATATCATCCCACAACTAAAACCACATTATACATGAAGAAAACAAGAGATTATTAAAAAGATAGGAAAGAAAGAAAAGACCAAAATGAAGTCAGAAGAAACTCTGAAAGTTGCTGTTGATCATAAAGTAGCTAAAGTGAACAAACGAAATGATGACGTAAAAGAGCTGAACAGATTTCAAATTGCAGCTTGAGAAGACAAAGTAAAGTATTATAATGAACTATGTAAAGCCCTGGAGTTAGAGAACAAAAGGAAAGAACATGCTCAGCATTTCTAAAGCTGAAAGAACTGAAGGAAAAATTCAACTTTTGACTTGCAATACTGAAGGATTCTTTCAGAAAGATGTAGAATGATGCAGGAAGCATCAAGGGAAGATGGAAGAAATACACATTCACTGTACCAAATAGAACTGGTCAACGTTCAATTGTTTCAGGAGGTAGCAAATGATCAAGAACTGATGGTATTGAAGGAAGAAGTCTAAGCTGCACTGAAGGCAGTGGCAAAAAACAAGGCTCCAGGAACTGATCGAATACCAACTGGGATGTTTCAACAAATGGGTGCAGCTCTGGAGGTGCTCACTCACCTATGCCAAGAAATTTGCAAGGTAGCTACCCGGCCAACCCACTGGAAGAGATCCATACTTGTGCCCATTCCAAAGAAAGGTGATCCAAAAAAAATACAGAAATTATCAAACAATATCATTAATATCACACGCAAGTAAAGTTTTGTTGACGATAATTCAAAAACGGTTGCAGGGGTACATCAGCAGGGAACTGCCAGAAATTCAAGCCAGATTCAGAAAACGACATGGAATGGGCGATATCACTGCTGATGTCAGATGGATCCTTGCTGAAAGCAGAGAATATCAGAAAGATGTTTACCTGTGTTTTATTGACTATACAAAGGCATTCA
Organism: Trichechus manatus latirostris; assembly: GCF_000243295.1. Lineage (NCBI taxonomy): Eukaryota > Metazoa > Chordata > Mammalia > Sirenia > Trichechidae > Trichechus > Trichechus manatus. Next base: position 941,342 of record NW_004444133.1, on the reverse strand, counting down.
ACTGTAGATCATAACAAATTATGGATAACATTGTGAAGAATGGGAATTCCAGAACTGTGCTCACGCAGAACCTGTACATAGATCAAGAGGCAGTATTTCAAACAGAACAAGGAGATACTGTGTGGTTTAAAATCAGGAAAGGTGTGTGTCATGGTTGTATCCTTTCACCATACTTATTCAATCTATATGCTGAGCAAATAACCCGAGAAGCTGGACTACAGGAAGAAGAACATGGCATCAGGATTGGAGGAAGACTCATTAACAACCTGCGTTACGCAGATGACACAACTTTGCTTGCTGAATGTGAAGAGCACTTACTGCTGAAGATCAAAGACCACAGCTTTCAGTATGTATTATACCTCAACATAAAGAAAACAAAGATCCTCACAACTGGACCAATAAGCTGCATCATGATAGACGGAGAAAATATTAAAGTTGTCAAGGATTTCATTTTCCTTGGATCCACAATCAACGCCCATGAAAGTAGCAGTCAAGAAATCAAATGACATACTGCATTAGGTAAATCTGCTGCAAAAGAGTTCTTTAAAGTGTTAAAAAGCAAAGATGTCATTTGGAGGATTAAGGTGTGCCTGACCCAAGCCTTAGTATATTCAATTACCCAATATGTATGGGAAAGCTGGACAATGAAAAAGGAAGAATAAAGAAGAATTGATGCATTTGAATTATGGTGTTGGCAAAGAATACTGAATATACCATGGACTTCCATAAGAACAAAATAATCTGTCTTGGAAGAAGTACAGCCGGAATACTCCTTAGTAGCGAGGATGGTGAGACTTTGTCTCACGTAATTTGGACATGTTACCAGGAGGGACTAGTCCCTGGAGAAGGACATCATGCTTGGTAACATAGAAGGTCAGTGAAAAAGAGGAAGACCCTCAGCGAGATGGACTGACATACTGGCTGCAACAATGGGCTCAAACATACCAACGATTGTGAGGATGGCATAGGACCGGGCAGCATTTTACTCTGTTGTACATAAGAGTCGCTATGAGTCAGACCAACTCAAACCTAACAACAAAAACAACAATTATCTGCATCTATAGAAGGCAAGACTCCATGAATATGATGGATCCCTTTTTTCCTGCCAAAAATGTAGTCTACAGATAGCGACTGTAATACAAGTAAATACATTATGTTCTTTTGGTAGTGTTTAGCATATTGTGGAGTCCCTGGGTGGCACAAATAGTTAAGCACTTGACTACTAGCTGAAAGGCTGGTGGTTCAAACCCACCCAGAGGTGCCTCAGAAGATAGGCCTGGAAATCTGCTTCCAAAAGGTCACAGCCTCAAAAACCCTATGGAGCACAGTTCTACTTTCACAGACATGGAGATGGAATCAACTCAATGGCAACTAACAACAACTGCACATCGTAGATTCTTGATAAATAACAAAGAGCAGCAACATTGATTTGAGCAAAATAAATCCAAAGAATCTGTTGATTATTTTTATATGAACCCAAGAGGTCATTAAGTATTCATAAGACTATACATGCTACATAATTTTAAAAGCCAGAAATTATACTTGAGACATAAAAACAGTTTTAAAAAATCCATCTATGTTATTATCTAATCCAAAATCAGTAATATATACAGATCGTGTATTTATATATTATTAAGGATATATAAAAAATGTTTCTTATTATGAACATACTCTATGACCTTAATCTTCATCCATCCACCCATCCATCCATATATCCATCCATCTAGCGATCCTTCTATATCTCATTGTGTTTTCACATAACCATGATAGGTTTTTTTCTATGCTACTATTTTTTAATGTCCTCTTAGAAGGAAACTGACAATCCTACTTTATGTTACCTTTTCAGAATACATTCATTCTCTCATTCATTTATTCATTCAGCAAAAAGTTGTTGACAGTCTGCTATATACTAAGCACTGTTTCTTGCCTTGGGGATACAGCAGCGAGCAAAATGGACAGCAATCCTTTCCCTCATGGAGTCAACATTCTACTGGAGGGAAGCAGTCAATAAACAAGTAAGTGAAATATACAGTTTGTCAGATGGTGGTCACTATGCAAGAAACTAAGAAGCACTATGGAAGAAAATAAGAAGGCTAGAGAGTGCCACTAGTGGGGAAAAGGTTGCAATTTTAAATAGGGTGAGGTTAGGGAAAGCCTTGCTAAGAACAGGAAATTTGAGCAAAGAACTGAAAGAGGTAAGAGAAAGAGTCATATGCGTATCTGGGAGAAAAGTGTTGCAGGCTGAGGGGCTCAACATGTGCAAACATCCTGAGTCAGGCTGTATGCTATTACCTCTCTGATGTCATCTCCCACCATTTTGCCCTTCTCTCAGTTTACTGTACCCAGGCACTGGCCTCCTTGCTGTTGCTCATATACATACTGGTAAGCAGGGAATGGAGGACTCGGTAGCTGGTACAGCTCTCTATAAGCTACTCTAAAGAAGCCTTCTCAAATTGAAAGATGGGCCGTTATCAAATGACTGGAGGTCCTTGGGCATGCAGTGATTTCTCTTGAGCAGAACTGTCCAACAGAACTTTCTGCAATGGAAATGTTCTATATCTGTTCTGTCCAATAAGATAGCCACTAGCCACATGTGCCTACTGAGCACTTGAAAAGTGACTAGTGTGACTGAGGAAGTGAAATTTTAATTGTATTTTAATTAATTTAAATTGGAATAGCCAAATGTCGCTAGTGGTTACCATACTGGCCAAGGTAACTCTAGAGTAAGGGTTGGTCTTAGAACACAGGAATTTATCATTAATAGAGAGACACCTACTTCCCAAAAAAGCAATGTTTCATTTAATTTGCTAAAGCTTAAGCTAGTCTAATGCAAATTCTATGGTTAAACGTGGCAATTCTGATAGCTTTACTTAATCATCACAAAACGTATGTACTAACCATTAACTGCCATGTAATTCTTTGGCTACCGCATGGAGAAACTATTGCTACTAAGCTTTCTTACTTCAGCGTTAGTGTCTCCCTTTTAGAGATTTGCTACTGGTGAAGTAATAGTTAAGAAATTTTTTAAATGTTTTTAATCAAGCTGTTTCCTGCTAGCAAGTTTGTCCTTCTCAATTTGATTTGTCTTCCTTTGACACACATGTACATGTAAATGTAAAAATATGAATGAAATATAACAAATGGGGTATAGTATAATAAACTATACATTCATGTATTATTAAATTTTAACAAAACAGAATTGAAGATTATGATTACCAGAATGCCTTAAGAGTTTCTTTTTGGAAACTGGCATTCAAATGACTTTGATTTCTACAAAACTGAAAATAGGAGATAACTCACTATTTCAAGAGATACCCAAGGACTATCTTTAAAAACTATACTCAATTTTATAAAACCATATGGTTTCTAAGAGAAAGGCACACACACATGCACTATACTAAACATACTACTATTAAAGCTACACAAGAACACTTAATGCTTCAGAATTTCTATGTTTAAATCTACACACCCAGAGACGATGAAAGCCAGTTACTAAAAAATTTATTGCTTGGTTAAAACTCAGTTTACGATTCAAAGAAGTTTTAAAATCTCTGTGCTGTTATGAAGCTTTATGGGGTTTATAGTAGGGATGAAAACAGAAATAAAAAGATCTGACAAACAGAAAATGCCAAAGATATTTCCAGCATTATCAACATGAATTCCCCCACCCCATCATTACTTTTTACATCATCCCAAAACAACTGATTTTAACTCATCTGCCCGGAAAGACAAGTGTGTTTCCTGGGCTCTCTTAAAAAATGTAAATGCAAAGCTGAACAGAATATTATTTTTATATATTTTTAAAAACTAGAAGGAAACTCCATGAGGGCTGGAAATTTTTATAATGTGCAGTATTCTCACTGACTGGAATAGCGCCTGGCACATAGTAGCTACTCAATAAATATTTGTTGAATAATTTGACCAGAACCTTTTATTAACATAGAGAAATCCAAATTGTGTTAGAACATTAATGTAGATTTTCACTACAATTCTGGTATTCAGAATCATTCTGCTTATCAAACATTCTTGTTTTACCATCTATATATACAACAAAGCCTTTTATTTAAGCTTCTTGGTAATTGATAATTCACAGAATCACTCAAGGGTTTTTATTATTCGTTATTTCTACGGTTATGGAAATCTATAGTCCCTTCTAATTCCAAAATTTGTCTATTTTTATAATGTTTTAAAATTGTAAAAAAAAGAAAACCTGAAACCTATTCAAATGGAATGTCATGGAATATTAAAATAAATATTATTTAAATTACTATAGAAATTATTGCAAAACAACTAAAGGATCATTCTGGTCATTTCACAGTTGTCATGAGAACTTTAAAGGGAATTTTCCAGTTCTGTACTTAATTTTGTTTTATATTACTGTCAAACCCTTCACTTTTAAAATCAAGCAAATTGAGAATGCCACATAATAAACTACATTGTGCTTTTAAAATTTTAAACCAGAAGACCTAATTTATTTTAAAAACAAAATCTTACAGGCATCGGAAAATACTGAGCTGGAATGTTTGTTGAAATGCTGTTTACTGCACAAGTCCCAATGTTTGATCAACTAACACTGAAGTTTAAATTAGGTCTAAACTCAGGAAATTGACCTTCATAATATTTTAACATGTTTGTCTATATGAGGAAAGAAGACCTAAATGTCCTTGACTTACAGTCAAACTTCGGTCCCAGATCTGTATGCTTCCATTCTGGCAAGCAGCTGCTACGAGGTTTCCATCTCTACTATATGTACACGTGGTAGGAATTACTTTTTTACCCTGCATTGTCCGTGGCTTAAACACACTTTTTTGCTTCTTTGGATTGTCAACGTCCCATGTCCTCACAGTTCTAAAAAGAATCAGAAGATTTTCATTTACAAAAAAAAAGGAGTAGGGAGAAGTCCATAAAGACTGCCTCACTTTCTAGGCATACAAATCTAATAATAATTTAAAATAAAATAAAATGGATACTGTAAAACACTCTCCATTTAGAAATTAGGTTATTCATTAAAATAACTAAAAGTGAACAATCTGAATCATGTTGTCATCCAACAGCAAGCACATGGCAAATTCTACTTCAAATCTATCAAGGTTATTAGCTCTCACCCTATAAACCAGAGGCCTCCAAACTCTTCTGACGTATATACACCCTGATCAGCATGACTGACGAGCATACACTCCCTATATACCCACATTAACTCATGAATTTCTTATACGTGTTAATCAACTACTGTATAACATGCATCAGAAAATACACTGAAAAAATAAGTCATTAAAAAAGAATGATGTTCCAGCCCCAAGGCCCAGACAAAGATCCGATGCCTCAAGGGAAGGGGTAGAAACAAAAGCTGTCTGATCCAGCACTTTTTACCAAGTAACAAGCAAAGCAGTCTAGGACTGGGGAGGGGCAGAACACCCTCCTACTCCCAGTCCCAGGAAAAGGAGCACTACTAATGAGGGAGGGTAGAACAAAAGCCATAGGATCAGAAACTTTGATATGTTAAATATATCGTTAGAGAGGGGAAAAAACATAAAATACCGAAAAGCAAAGACGAGAAGTTCAGAGACTTCTTCGTAAAAACTATGCAAGCCAAAATCCTATGGAACAACATTTATAAAGTTTTGAAAGGAAAAAAAAATCCTATAGCCAACAAAAATATATTTCAAAAATAAGGTGAAATTGAGACTTTTTCAGATGAACAAAAGCTGAGACAATTCACTGCCATCAGACATATAGTCAAAAAATGTTAAAGGAAGTTCTTCAGGCAGAACAAATATGACATCAAATGGTAACTGGATCTACACTAAGAAGAGTGCCACAAATGGTAAAAACAAGGGTAAATGTAAAAGACATTTTAAAAAATGTTTAAATCCCCTTAAAAGATAATTAACTGCAAGACAAAAATAGTAACAATGTATTATGCAGTTTATAAGTTCAAGTAAAATTTATGACAATAATAGCGCAGAAGTTGGGAGGGAAGAATAGAAGTATACTATAGTATACTGTAGGGTTGCTATGAGTCAAAATTGACTCAACGGCAACGGGTTTAGTTTTTTTTTTTTATAGTACTTGGGACCCCTGGTGGCGCAGTGGTTAAGAGCTCAGGCTGCTAACCAAAGGTCGGCAGTCCGAATCCACCAGACACTCTTTGGAAATCGTACAGGGCAGTTCTATTTTGTCCAATAGGGTGACTATGAGTCAGAATCAAATTGATGGCAACTAACAACAACAACAGCACGAATAAACATAAAAAACTTAGGGGTAAACCTGACAAAATAGGTACAGTATTTGCACACTGAAAGCCATAAAACGTAAGTTCTACCTAAATAAGAACATATATTGTATTCATTGATCAGAAGATTCAACATTGTTAAGATTTCAATTCTCCCCAAGTTGATCTACAGATTCAATGCAATTGCAATCAAAATTCCAGCAGGCTTTTTTTGGAGTAGAAATTGGATAAGCTGACTCTAAAATTTATATGCAAATACAAACAACCTGGAATAGCCAAAACAATTTTGAAAAAGAACGAAACTAGAGACCTCATTCAACTCAGTTTATCATACTATAGTCTAGATACCTTTATTGTAACACCAATCACATAAGTTATAACTACATATATTAATGTCTATTCCTTCCAGAAAAAGAGCTCCTTGAAAACAAGGGTTCTGTGTTTTGTTTTCATCTCTGTATTCCCAGAGCCTACTCTATCTTTTGAATATAATAGGGACACATATACATATTTGATCCTCAATACATGTTCATAAAACAAATAAAAGAAACAATTTCACTGCCAATCTAAGTATTTTTAAAATCAACTTTATGGACATATACATACTAGATCCTCAATCAATGTTCACTGAACAAATAAAAAAATACACTACCAATCTAAGCATTTTTAAAATCTACTTTATAGAGGTATAGTTTATACACAATGAGATGCAACTGACTTTTAAATGTACAGATTTCAAATAGCCAGCACACTCTGTGAGGTTGTCAAATATTTACAATATATTCCAAATGAATACTTGGAAAAATTAAAAAGTTATTTTAATAATGTTTGCAGATCTTCCCTAAGCTTTGTTTATAAACTTAAATCAATTGCTTAGAATTACCAAAACCTATTTTTCAGAGCTGACAAATCCAGCCTCAGGCTCAATTTTAAAATTGCACTGACTGAATTTTTGCAACTACTAACTAGCAAAATGTAACTTCAAATAAGGGTTTGGAAGTAGTACACAGGAATAACAGAAAGGCATCCTGGAACTTAAGGATTTAAAGCAGAGTAGCTAAAGTAAACCTAAGTGATGAAGTATTAAGAGTTGACCAGAAGACTCCAAAGGGCAGCTCCAAAAGACAAAGTCTTCTGGAGTTAGAAAAGCAAAAGGGAAGAACATGCTGAGCATTTCTCAAGCTGAAAGAACTGAAAAAAAAATCAAGCCTCAAGCTGCAATACTGAAGGATTCTATGGGGAATATTTGATCGACACAGGAAGCATCAAAAGAAGATGGTGTCAATACACAGAATCACTGTACCAAAAAGAATTGGTTGATGTTCAACCATTAACAGAGGCAGCATATAATCAAGACATGATGGTACTGAAGGAAGAAGTCCGAGCTGCACTGAAAGCACTGGCGAAAAACAAGACTCCAGGGACTGACGGAATACCTGTTGAGATGTTTCAACAAACAGATGCAACACTGGAAGTGCTCACTTGTCTATGCCAAGAAATTTGGAAGACAGCTACCTGGCAAACAGACTGGAAGAGATCCATATTCATGCCCATCCCAAAGAAAGATAGTTCAACAGAATGCAGAAATTATTGAAAAATGTCATTAATTACCATATGCAAATAAAATTTGGCTGAAGATAATTCAAAAATAGTTGTAGCAGTCTATCGACAGGGATCTGCCAGAAATTCCAGCCAGATTCAGAAGAGGACTTGGAATGAGGGATATCACTGCTGATGTCAGATGAATCTTGGTTGAAAGCAGAGAATACCAGAAAGATGTTTACCTGTGTTTTACTAAATACACAAAGGCATTCAACTGTGGATCATAACAAATTATGGATATAACATTGTGAAGAATGGGAATTCCAGAACACTTAATTGTGCTCATGTGGAACCTGTACATAGACCAAGAGACAGTCATCCTAACAGAACAACGGGATACTGCGTGGTTTAAAGTCAGAAACAATGTGCGTTAGGGTTGTATCCTTTCACCATGCTTACCCACTCTGTATGCTGAGCAAATAATCCAAGAAGCTGGACTATATGAAGAAGAACGCAGCATCAGGATTGGAGGAAGACTCATTAACATCCTGGGATATGCAGACGACACAACCTTGCTTGCTGAAACTGAAGAGGGCTTGAAGTACTTACTGATGATGATCAAAGACTACAGCCTTCAGTAGGGATTACACCTCAACATAAAGAAAACAAAAATCCTCAAAAGTGGGCCAATAAGCAACATTACGATAACAGAGAAAAGACTGAAGTTGTCAGGATTTCATTTTACTTGGATCCACAATCAATGCCCATGGAAGAAGCAGTCAAGAAATCAAACAATGTACTGCACTGGGCAAATCTGCTGCAAAAAACCTCGTTAAAGATGTCACTTTGAGGACTAAGATGGGCCTGACCCAAACCACGGTATTTTCAATTGCCTCATATGCATCTGAAAGTTGGACCATAAATAAGGAAGATCGAAGAAGAATGATGCCTTGAATTATATAGTGTTGGTGAAGAATACTGAATATATATCATGGACTGCCAGAAGAATAAACAAATCTGTCTTGAAGAAATACAGCCTGAATGCTCCTTAGAAGCAAGGATGGCAAGACTTCATCTCAAGTACTTTGAACATGTTATCAGCAAGGACAAGTCCCTGGAGAAGGACATTATTCTTGGTAAAGCAGAGGGTCAGTGAATAAGAGGAAGACCTTAAACGAGATAGACTGACACAGTGGCTACAACAATGGGCTCAAACAGCAATGACCGTGAGGATGGCACAGGACCAAGAAGCATATCGTTCATGTTGTACATAGAGTTGCTATGAGTCAGAATTGACTCAACAGCATCTAACAACAAGAAATTAGAGAACCAGGAGACTGAACCTCAGTGTTATAGGACGCCTTGGGAGCTAGAATCCATCAGCAGTGTGACAGGTACTGCTGGCTGCATATTCCAACATTCACTCTTCTTTCTTCTCAGTTAAAGTCTGTTTTTTCACAGCCTCTCTTGCATCTAAATGCAACAAAATGTGGCAACTATGTTTTGATCAATGAAGTGAAACTGCAAGGGTATTGTAGGACTTGTGAGAAGTCTCTAAACCCAGGTGGCAGACCCTTCTTCACCCCTTCTTGTTTACTACTCCTTCCTGCTGCCAGCAATTGTAATATGATGGTTAGGTTCAAATGGCATCTTGTTAGAATAACAGAACAGAAGCCACTCTCGTCTCATGACGCTGGAGCCAGCAAACCGGCTCTGGACATATTCTAGAAGAAATTTTTCTTACTGAGAGAGAAATAAACTTCTATATATACTTTTTCTTTTTTTAAGTCAGGCTTATTGTGGTATGTCTTAGTTTCTTAGTGCTGCTATTACAGAAATACCACAAATAGGTGGCTTTAATGAGCAAAATTTTATTTTTTCATAGGTTAGGAGACTAGAAGTCTGAATTCAGGGCACCTGCTCTAGGGGAAGGCTTTCTCTCTCTGTCGGCTCTAGAGGAAGGTCCTTGTCTCTTTTCCAATTCTGTTCCTGGGTTTCTTGGCAATTTTTATGTAGTGTATATCTTCCCCTCAATTTGTGCTTCTTTCTCAGTGCCTAATCTGCTCTTTTTATATCTCAAAGTTGATTGGTTTAAGGCACACCCTACACTGGTGTGGTCTTATTAACACAACAAAGGAAGTTCTAGTACATAATGGTATTACATCCACAAATATAGGGGTTTAGGATTACAACACATATTTTGGGGAGACACAATTCAGTCTATAATATGGTATAACATACATAACAATAAAATTTACCTTTTTTTTAAATGTACAGTTCTGTGAGTTTTGAGAAATGCACACAGTTCTATCACACAAAAACTTCCCTCATGCTGTCCCTTTGTAGAAAACCCTTCCACTACCCATCCCTAACCCTTGGCAACTACTAATCTGTTTTCTGTCCCTGTATTTTGCCTTATTCAGAACGTTATATAACTGGAATCATACAGTTTGTAGCCTTTTGATTCTGACTTCTTTAACACCGCACGTTATATTTAAGAATCATCCATGTTGTTATGTATATCAGTAGTTCATTCATTTTTATTGCTGAATAATATTCCAGCGTATGGATGTACCACAATTTGTTTATCCATTCACCAGCTGAAAGACCTTTAGGTTGTTTTCAGTTTGTGGCAATTATGAACAAAAAGCCACTATAAAATTCACATACAGGTTTTGTTTTTTGTTTTACTTTGGTTTGGTTTTTTGTGAAAATATGTTTTCATTTGTCTTGGATAAATACTTATTAATGGGATTGGTGGTCATATGGATACTGTATACTTTGTAAGAAACTGCTAAGCTGTTTTCCAAAGTGGCTGTTCCATTTTGCATTCCTATCAGCAGTGTATGAAAGTTCCAATTGCTCCTTATCCTCGTCAACACTTGGTATCATCAGTTGTTTATTTTTTTTTAAAGTTATCCTAATAGGTAGGTAGTGGTATCACATTGTGATTTTAACTTATATTTTCTAAGTGATGCTGAACATCATTCTGTGTGCTTATTTGCCATCTGTTTATCTTGTTTTGTGAAGAGTCTGTTCAAATCCTTTGTCCATGTTTAAAACTGGGTTATTTTCTTTCTTTTTTACGGAACAAACTAGTTCCTCATTCAACAGTTAGTACACATATTGTTTTATGACATTGGTTAACAACCCCATGACACATCAACACTCTCCCTTCTCAACCCTGGGTTCCCTATTACCAGCTTTCCCGTCCCCTCCTGCCTTTCTAGTCTTTGTCCCTGGGCTGCTGTGCCCCTTTAGTCTCATTTTGTTTTATAAGCCTGTCTAATCTTTGGCTGAAGGGTGAACCTCAGGAGTGACTGCATTACTAAGCAAACAGGGTGTTTATTTCTTATTATTGAATATTGAGATTTCTTTACATATTCTGGATACAATTTATCAGATATGTGTCTGGCAAATATTTTCTCCTACTCTTTATTGGTGCATTTAGTCCATTTACATTCAGCATAATTATTGATAGGTATGAATTTAGTGATGTCATTTTGATGTCTTTTTTTGTGTGTTATTCACAGTTTCTTTGAGCCACTTAATTTCTGTGCTGAGTTGTTTTTCTTTATGTATTTTCTTTTCATCTTTTTCATTGTTGTTGATTTTGTATTTGCTGAGTCTTTATATTTTTCTAGTTTTTTTTTTATTTTGACTTGTAGGATTGTCAATTTCTTTCGTAGTTACCTTAATATTTACCCCTATTTTTCTAAGTTTATGCCAGCCTTTTATTTCTTTATATCACCTTGACTTCCTCTCCATATGAAAAATCTATGTGTACATTTTTTAAGTCCCTCCTTTTTGTTTTAATGTTGTCATCTTTTACATATTGACATCTGTTTCCCTATTTTCAGTGTTTTAGCTTTGGTTTATCTTTGTGACTTCCCTATCTGGGCTGATACCTGGTTGCTCTGTCCTGTGTTCTAGTCTTGGGTTGTTATCTGATGCTACTGATTTTCTAACCGAGGACTCCCTTTAGTATTTCTTGTAATTCTGGTTTGGTTTTTGCAAATTCCCTAAACTTCTGTTTATCTGGAAATGCCCTAATTTCGCCATCATATCTGAGAGACAGTTTTGCTGGATATGTAATTCTTGGCTGGCAGTTTTTTTCCTTTAAGGCTTTATGTATGTCATCCCATTGCCTTCTTGCCTGCACGGTTTCTGCTGAGTAGTCCGAGCTTATTCTTACTGACTCTCCTTTGTAGATGACTTTTTGTTTATCCCTAGCTGCTTTTAAAATTCTCTCTTTATCTTTGTTTTTGGCAAGTTTGATTATAGTATGTCTTGGTGACTTTCTTTTGGGATCTACCTTATGTGGGGTTTGATGAGCATCTTGGATAGATATCTTCTCATCTTTCATGATATCAGGGAAATTTCTGCCAACAAATCTTTAACAATTCTCTCTGTATCTTCTGTTATCCGCCCCCCACCCCCCGCCCCGTTCTGGTACTCCAATCATCGTAGGTTATTCCTTTTGATAGAATCCCACGTAATTCTTAGGGTTTCTTCAGTTTTTTTAATCCTTTTATCTGGTTTTTCCTCAAATAAGTTGGTGTGAAGTGCTTTATCTTCAATCTCACTAATTCTGACTTCTATTGCCTCAATTCTGCTCCCATGACTTTCTACTGAGTTGTCTAACACTGACATTTTACTGTTAATCTTCTGGATTTCTGACTGCTGTCTCTCTATGGATTCTTCCAGCCTGTAGATTTGTCATTATGCTCTTCTCTAATCTTTTTAATTTCCTCTATTGCATGTTCTGCGTTTTCCTTAATTTCCTTCCTAATCTCTTGAAGAGCTCTGTATATTAATCTTTTGTATTCTGCCTCCTGTAAATTCAAAGACATTTTCCTCCTCTGGGAAATTTCTAGATTCTTTACTTTGGGAGTTTGCCGAAGCCATCATGGATTGCCTCTTTATGTGATTTGATATTGACTGTTGTCTACGAGCCATCAATAAATTATTATATTTATTTACTTTATGTTTGCTTACTGTGTCCTAGCTTCTTGTTTTGTTTTGATATGCCCAAATAGGCTACTCATATGAGCTAGTTTGATTATTGGCATCTTTGAAGCTCTAATGTCCTGTTACCAGGTGGTTAGATCTGTTATTAGGTATGCGAGCTCAGGAGTCTGCCCACACCTCCTGTATGGATTCAGCTCAGATGCCCAGGTAGAGAGCCACCAAGTGTGTGGTGCAGGCTGTCACCTACAGTCCTAGACAGGCATGGGTGATTGGTGTATGCACAGGCATCTGGCTGCAGGAGGGGGACACACTCTGACCAAGGCAGGGGGCTGATGGCCACCCCCGAGTGTCCAGGAGGAAGGCATGTCCCTGTTCCCTAGAGTGTGTAGGTGGGTGGGTTTTGAAGCTGGACTACAAGCTCCCAGTGTTGTTGGCTGTAAGGACTAGTGGGCACCTCTTATTCCTGGGCCCCTATCGCAGGTGGCTAGTTGGTGTGGGTGGAGCTTACCAGTCCTCAGGCCCCTGATATAGGTAGGTGAAGACCCTGCTTAATGGGCAGAGCAGTGTCAAATGTCACGAACCTGCCACTTCACAGCCGAAACAGTTGAAGTTAGACTTCCGGTATATACCCTGTTGTACTGCAGCAATGAGGGCCTACGTTGCTGAAATGGGCCCACACAAGTCTCTGCAGGGGGAAAGGCACTCAAAGTCTGTGGATCCCTTATATCTGTGCCTAGGCAAAAGAGCTGTGCCTACCCTGACTTTCTGACTTAGGGGAGCCAGCAGTTTATTTTTTCCCGTTTGTTAATTTGTTCACTCTCCACGGCAGGGAGAATGGCTCAGGGCGTGTGACGGATCCTACTTATGGCCCAGGGGACTCGGCAATTGCTGAAGTTGGTCCAGGACCCAGTGCAGAGCAGGGAGCGGGGAGGTAAATGGGAGAGAGGTTTTTCCCTAAGAGGGGTGTTTTTGATCAGTGCGGTAGGCTGGACGCAAGTACTTATCTTTCGTCGATTGAGGGCTGCTTCTCACTGGTTCTGGGTAGCCAAGTAGACTCTCTGCTGCTGGGTGTCTCTGGGTGTGGAATATGCCTCCTGAGCACCACCGCTCGGCCTGCCTCACCGCTCACCCATGAGCTGATCAGGCCTGAAGGGCTCAGGCTCTTGCAGGGTCAGATCTGGCAACTCCTCGCTGCTTCTGAACCGTCTCTCCCTCCCCCTGCCACTCAGTCTGGTTCCTCAACTTTGCCTTTGATGTTCACAGCTCCTAGATTGTCACATATAATCAATTCACTTGTTTTTCGGGTCTCTGTTGTAAGGGAGTCCACCGGAAGTGTCTGACTACTGTGCCATCTTGGCCCTCCTTCTCTCTCCTAATCTGTAGCTTGTCTTTTCAAACAGTCTTTGAAATAGCAGAAGTTTTAAATTTTTATACACTCCAATTTATCAATGTTTTCTTTTATATATCATGCTTTTGGTATATCTAAGAAATCTTTGCCTAATTCAAGGCCACAAAAAAATTCTCCTGTGTTTTTTCTAGAAGTTTACATTTTTAGGTTTAACAATTAGGTCTATGATCCATTTGAATTAGTGTTTGTAAGTGATAGCAGGTATGGGCGAAGACTAGTTTTTTTGCACGTGGATATCTAATTGTTCTAGCACCATTTTATGTGAACATTATAAAATTTTCCTCCTACTGAATGTGTTCTGTATTGCTTACTTGTCTCTCTATCTCCATTCACTATGCTTCCCATAGTTAACAAGCACAGAAAGTTGAGGAATCCAATGTAACTTTTCTTTCTACTCTCAGCTCTACAATAGTGGGGATAAATTATGATAGCCAGTTTCTCTCTTCTATAGCTGAACATCTCCAAGTGTCATATGATAATTTAGAATTATGATATGAAAGGCCACACGCAGGTATAAAGTGTCATTATCATTATCTGGCTTGTTTAAAGTTCTTCATCTCTAAAACTGGGATAATAATATCAACAACGAAGGGTTGTAAGGATTAAATGAGATTAGGGATGTAAACGTGTCTAGGACAGTGCTTGGAACACAGTAGGCACTCAATAAATACTGAGTTTTCTGCTGTTCCTGTAGATCATAAATAAAATATCAAAGTTCATAAATCCAACAACTAAGTATGTTCCATTTACTTCAATGGTATATTAACAGATTGAACTAGTTATCAAAATAATGGAAAGGAAAAAAAACTAGCTAACCTTGCATACAGATGTATGAAATATAAATTTATGTAGCATCTGACAGTGATTAATTGCACTATGGTTTAATGCTCTGAATCTCTGAATCTCTGTCTAAAAAAATGGATGTTAATGTGCTAGACCATTAGGTATCTGTCAAAACATTTTGTGTTGAAGAACACATATTTTGAAACTTGGAGTGAGATCTAGTCTTGTAAAATTAAAACTGTGTTGCATAAAAAAGATTTAAAAATAGAAGAAGGATCCGCCTGGCCTTTCTGGACACATATTGAAAACACCCAGAAGACAAGAAAAAGTCACAGGTGGGGTCATTACTTTGCCCCAGGTGCAAATGCTTTCTGTCTAAAAATTTTGAATTCTTTCCAGATACAAGTTCTAAACTTTCTGGCATCTCCTGCATAAATGCATCACAGCATTTGGCAGAAGTCAAGAGAAGCATTAATTTTGCATGGAAATCACTTAAGAAATCTTGGTTTAATTTTTCTCAAAGGATTACTCAAGTAATTTCAGTGATGTAAAAGTCTGAAATTTGCTGGGTCTCTTGGCAGAACAAATCCAACAAGAAAATCTTCTTTTAAAAAATGCCCAAATATTAAGGTATTGAAGTTCCACGTAAGTGGAGGAAATCTAGCTTTTATATAAACCCACTCTGTTTTGGAGGCCAGAAGTCTGAAATCAAAGTGTCAACAGGGCCACATTCCCTCTGTAGGCTCTAAGGGAAAATCCTTCCTTGCCTCTTTTAGCTTCTGGTGGCTTCCTTATCTTGTGGCCACATCACTCCAATCTCTACCTCCATCTTCATGTGGCCTTCCCCTCTGTCTTCTCCTCTTCTGTCTCTTCTAACCAAAAACCAAACCCATTGCCACTGAGTTGACTGCAACTCATAGCAACCCTACAGGACAGAGTAGAACTGCCTCATAAGGGTTTCCAAGCAGCACCTGACGGATTTGAACTGCCAACCTTTTGGTTAGCAGCTGAGCTCTTAAAGACTGCACTCCCAGGGCCCCTCTAAGGATACTTGTTATTTAATTTAGGATCCACCTGTATAATCCATGGAGCCCTGGTGGCCCAGTGGTTAAGTGCTTGGTTGCTAACCAAAAGATCAACAGCTCAAATCCACCAGCTGCTCCTCGGAAACCCTATGTGGCAGTTCTACTCTGTCCTATACGGTCACTATAAGTCAGAATCAACTTGACAGCAACAAGTTTTGTATAATCCAAGGAGCGCTGGTGGCGCACTCGGCTACTATCCAAAAGGAAGGCATTCGAATTCACCAGCTGCTCCGCAGGAGAAAGATGTGTAGTCTGCTTCCATAAAGATTTATAGCCTTGGAAACCCTATGGGGCAATTCTGTTCTGTCCTATAGGGTCGCTATGAGTCGAAAGCAGTGGGTTTGGTTTTGGTTTGTATAAACCAGGATGAGGAACACAGGTGGCACAGTGCTTAACCGCTCAGCTGCTAACCAGAAGGTAGGCAGTTCAAACCCACCAGCTGCTCCACGGGAGAAAAATGTGGCACTCTGCTTCTGTAATGATTATAACTTTGAAAACCCTACAGGACAGTTCTACTCTGTCCTATAGGGTGGCTATAAATAGGTATTGACTTGACAGCAATGGGTTTTAATCCAGGATGCCCTCATCTTGAGATCATTAACTTAATTATATATGCAAAGACCCTTTTTCCAAAAAAGGTAACATTCATAGGTTCCAGGGATTTGAAGTGGACATATATTTTGGAGGGCCACCACTCAACCCATTACATGCTACAACATGGATGAACCTCAAAAAACATTATGCCAAGTGAAAGAAACCAAACACAAAGGATAACATGTTGTGCAATTCCATTTACATGAAAGTCCTTAAAAGGCAAATATATACACAGAAAGATTAGTGGCTGCCTAGGGCTGGGGGTAGGGATGGGGAATGATGGCAAATGATTTCTTTTTAGGGTGGCAGAAATGTTCTAAATTACAGAGCCAGGATGGTTGCACAATTCTGTAAATATATTAAACATCACTGAACTGTTTTATTTTTTTCCTTTTTTAAATAATATTTTACTGAGTTTTTGGTAAAAGTTTACATAGCAAGTTAGGTTCCCATCTGACAACTTCCACACAAATTGTTCAGTGACATTAGTTACATTTATCACGATGTATCCACATACTCTGTAACTGTGTTGTTTGTTCCCTTTCCAGTACTCTAGTTACCCTGCCCCTTCTCATCTTTGCTTTTGGGTAATTGTTGACCTTTTCGTCTCATACTGATGGTTTTTAAGTAGGGCACCAATCTTACAGGTAATATCCTTTATTTTGTGTGCCACTCTGCCATTTCGCTAAAAAGTGATCTCAGGGGATAGGCTCAGTTCTAGGTTAAAGAATGTCTCAGGGTGAGAGTCGTGGGGAGTCCTCTGTTCTCTACTATTCAAGTTTGTCTTTTATTTATTTTTTAGTAAGAACTTGAATTCTCCATATTTTGCTCCCCTTCTTTCTGGGACCAACTATTGTGATCCAAGTCAGAACAGTCAGTGGTGGTAGCCAGGGGTGGATTAACCAGTAAACAATGTACACACAGGCTTACAGTAAAGCAAGGTACACACGGGCTTAATTAAGCCCGTGTGTACCTTGCTTGTTAGGTTATCTGTCCCTGGTGCTAGCCAGGTACCATCTAGCTCTTCTGGTCTCGGAGTAGATGAAGTTGTGGCTCGTGCAGACTTGCTTCTTCACTGAGCTTTTGGTTACCTTCTTACTGTCTTGCTCCTGGTGAGTAGAGAACCATGGTTGCAACTTAGATGGCTGCTCGCAAGCTTTTAAGACCCCTGATGCTACTCACTTCACTAGGATGCAGATCATGGTTTTTATGAACTATGTTATGCCTGTTGACTGAGTTGTCCCATAAGACTATGGTCCGAAGCCTTCAAACCCAGAAAACCAATCTTGGAAGGTGTTTGGTTATGTCTAAGGAGTATTCATATTTGTGTCATCAATGAATATATATGCCTGCACCCACATAGTTGTATTTACATGTACTTATAGATACTTCAGAAGCCCTGGTGGCATAGTGGTTAAGAGCTCAGCTGCTAACCAAAAAGTCGGTAGTTCGAATCCACCAGCCACTCCTTGGAAACCCTATGGAGCAGCTCTACTCTGTCCTATAGGATCACTGTAAGTCGGAATCAACTCCATGGCAATGGGTTATAGATACTTTTGGTGATGCAGTGGTTAAGAGCTTAGCTGCTAACCAAAAAGTCAGCAGTTTGAATCCACCAGCCACTCCTTGGAAACCCTATGGTTCAGTTCTATTCTGTCCTGTCGGGTCGCTATGAGTCAGAATCAACTCAACAGCAACAGGTTTGTTTGTTTTTTTTTATACATACTTCTATCTGTTCTCATCTATGTACACACCTGAACCTACCCATATACTAATTTGCCTATACCTATCCATACGTGCTCAAACACTTGTTTTTACATTAGTTGTTGCAAAAACAGCATGGGGGTAGTGTCTGACCTCCTCCAACCCCACAAGAGGGAAGGAGAACCAAGAACAACAGCGCAAGGCTGATTCCCATGAGGCGTAGGCCAGACAAGCCTCGTCTCTCTGCCATCTTTACCAATTCTGACACCAATTGTCCCTTCCACAGTACTCTCTACTAGGTTTAATAATTCACTGCAATGGCCACACAGAACTCACACATCATACTCACAATTATGAGGTTTATTAGGGAAGTAACAGTTACAGTTCAGGCTCAAGAACACTCAGGATACAGTTCTTCCACCAGGATAGCCTCTTTCCAACCGTGCTTGCAGGCATGCCTCTCTCTGCCCCAAGACACTCAGCTTTCTCTCTCCATGGGCCGGGAAGCCCACTGCACCATCTCCTGCTGCCGGATCTCTGCTGCTAGGTCTCTGCTGCTGGGTCTCTTCTGCCACTACTTCTTACCGTCTTCAGGTTACAGCTAGCTCTTTCTCTTTCTCTCTTTCAGTCTCCTGCTTCCAGGAGCTTCTCAGCACAGGGATCCCAGGTCCAAAGGATGCGCTCTCCACTGCTGGTTGTTCTTCCTTGGTGGTGGTAGGACCCCCCGCTCTGCTCTGGAATTGGCTCTCTTTTAAGGCAAAACTGACCAATCCCCTCGGTGGGCGACACTTACCCTATCACACAGTCCCACCCAGTCACTTGGGTGGGAGTTACAAGACCATGGCTAGAAATGCCACGTAAAAGTAATCAATTGCACTGCAGCTGTGCTGTGCTCACTACATCCACATTCAGTGCCACTTTTCCCATCACCAACAATAACAAGTCTCTAGGGTCTAAAGTGTACTTTCCCCTCCTCTGTCCTCTCCCTGGTAACTACCAATGAACAATGGTCTCTCTATATTTATCTATTCTTGTCTTCTTATAAAATAAAAAAGGAATTATACAATATTTGTCCTCATATACTTGATTTATTTCACTTAGCATTATGCCCTCCAGGTCCATCCATGTTATAGTATATTTTGCAGATTCATCATTGCTCTTTATGATTGCATAGTATTCCACTGTATGTCTCAGTTATCTAGCGCTGCTGTAACAGAAATACCACAAGTGCATGGCTTTAACAAACAGAAATTTATTCTCTCACAGTTTAGGAGGCTAGAAGTCTAAATTCAGGGCACCAGCTCCAGGGGAAGGCTTTCTTTCTCTGTTGGCTCTGGGGGAAGATTCTTGTCATCAATCTCCCCCTGGGTTTAGGTGTCTCTGAGTGCAGGGAACCCAGGTCCAAAGGACGCACTCTGCTCCCAGTTCTTCTCTCTTGATGGTAGGAGGTCCCTCCCCTCTCTGCTCACTTCTCTCTTTTATGTTTCAAAAGAGATTGACTCTCAATCACAAAAGGACAAATATTGTATGAGACCTCTACTGTAAAAACCAATGAAAAAGTTCACACACAAAATGTAACAATCTTTGCTGGTTACCAGGGATGGGAGCGGGGGTGGTGGTGTGGATACTAAATAGGCAATAGGTAAGTGGTATCTTGGGTGAAGGGTGAGACAGTACACAATACAGGGGAAACAAGCACAACTTGTACAAGTAAAGGTCATGGAAGCCCCATAGACATATCCAAACTCCCTGAGGGACTGAATTGCTGGGCGGAGGGCTGTGAGGACCATGGTCTCGGGGAACATCTAGCTCAATTGGCATAACACACTTTATAAAGACAATGTTCTACATTCTACCTTGGTGAGTAGTGTCTGGGGTCTTAAAAGCCTGTGAGCGGCCACCTAAGATACTCCACTGGTCTCACCCCTTTGGGAGCAAGGGAGAATAAAGAGAACAGGATACAAGGAAAAGATTAGTCCAAAGGACTAATGGTCCACAGCTACCAAGGCCTCCACCGGACTGAGTCCAGTACAGCTAGATGGTGCCCGGCTACCACCACTGACTACTCTGACCAGGATCACAACAAAGGGTTCTGGGCAGAGTTGGAGAAGGACGTAGAACATAATTCTAACTCACAGAAAAAAAGACCAGATATACTGGCCTAAAGGAGACTGGAGAAACCCCGAGAGTATGGCCCCCAGACACCCTTTTAGCTCAGTGGTGAAGTTACCTCCGAGGTTCACCATTCAGCCTGGGAGTGGACTTCCCCGTAAAACCAAATGGGACTAATGAGGCACAGTAGTCCAGTGACAAGGGCCAGAAGGCAGAAGGGGACAAGGAAGCTGGTGATAGGGAATACAAGGTTGAGTAAGGATATTGTTGATGTGTTGTGAGATTGTTAACCATTGTCATAGGGCAACATTTGTAGTAACTGTTAAATGAGAAACTATTTTGTTCTGTAAGCCTTCATCTTAAGTGAGAATAGCAGCACAATTGGAAGAGCGTAGTCAATGTCACTGAACTGTGCATGTAGAAATTTTTGAAATGGTGTATCTTTGGCTATGTGTATTTTCACCAAAAAAAGAGGTTGAGAAGTTAAGAGGGTTGACATGTTGTGGGGTTGTTAACCAACGTCATAAAACAATATGTGTACTACTGTTTCATGAGAAACTATTTGTTCTGTAAGCCTTCACCTGAAGAATAAAAAAAAAAAAGGAGAGAGAGAGATTGACTCAAGATACAACCTAAGGCTGCATATTGTGTCCTGTCTCATGAACATTAACTGCCCCTAATCCTGCCTCATTAACATCATAGAGGTTAGGATTTACAACACACAAGATAACTACATCAGATCACAAAATGGAGGACAACCATACAATACCAGGAATCACGGCCTAGCCAAGTTGATACACATTTTTGGGGGACACAATTCAATCCATAACAGTATGTAGTGTTTTGTTCTGTTGTACATATGGTCGCTATGAGTTGGAACCAACTCAACGGCACCTAACAACAAAAATAACAACATATGTCAATAAGTCACCTTAAATATAGGAAGGACGGAAAGGAGTGAGGGAGGACTACATACTCAGAAGTATATCCAACATGTTGAGGTGGTAGGTTCTCTTTTTCCCTCTAAACCCTTTTACTTTCACCTATCATGAAGCTTTGCTGGTGCAGTAGTTAAGAGCTCAGCTGCTAACCTAAAGGCTGACAGTTCAAATCCACCAGCCACTCCTTGGAAACCCTATGGGGCAGATCTACTCTGTCCTACGGGGTCGTTATGAGTTGGAATCGATTTGACAACAATGGGTTTGGTTTTTTGGATCATGAAGCTCATAAGAAATGTAGCACAGCGTTTTAAGAGAACAGCCATAGGTAGATACTGATCTGCATCAGTAAGTGCTTCAAGTCCTCTTCACTTTCAGGAAGCAAGGTTGAGTCATCTGCATATTGCAGGTTGTTAATGAGTCTTCCTCCAATCCTGATGTCGCCTTCTTCTTCATATAGTCCAGCTTCTCGGATTATTTGCTCAGCATACAAACTGAGTAAGTATGGTGAAAAGATGCCACCCTGACACACACCTTTTCTGACTTTAAACCACGCAGTATCCCCTTGTTCTGTTAGAATGACTGCCTCTTGGTCTATGTACAGGTTCAGCATGAGCACAATGAAGTGTTCTAGGATTCCCACTCTTCACAATGTTATCTATAATTTGTCATGATCCACACAATCGAGTGCTTTTGCATAGTCAATAAAACACAGGTAAATATCTTTCTGGTATTCTCTGCTTTCAGCCATGATCCATCTGACATTAGCAAATTGTTTCACGTCCTCCTCTGAATCCAGCTTGAATTTCTGGCAGTTCCTTGTCAATGTACTGTCAATGTACTGCTGTAGCCGGTTTTAGATGTTCTTCAGCAAAATTTTACTTGTGTGTGATATTAATGATATTGTTAGATAATTTCTGCATTCAGTTGCATCTCCTTTCTTTGGAATGGGCACAAATATGGATCTCTTCCAGTCAGTCGGCCAGGCAGCTGTCCTCCAAATTTCTTGATACAGACAAGTGAGCACCTCCAATGCTGCATCCGGTTGTTGAAACATCTCATTTGTTATTCCGTCAATTCCCGAAGCCTTGTTTTTCACCAATGCCTTCACTGCAGCTTGGACTTCTTCTTTCAGTACCACTGGTTCTTGATCATATGCTACCTCCTGAGATGGATGAATGCTGACCAATTCTTTTGGATACAGTGAATCTGTATTTCTTCCATTTTCTTTTGATGCTTCCTGCAACATTCAATATTTTGCCCATAGAATCCTTCAATATTGCAACTCGAGGCTTAAATTTTTTCTTCAGTTCTTTCAGCTTGAGAAATGCTGAGTGTGTTCTTCCTTTTTGGTTTTCTAACTCCATGTCTTCACACACGTCATTATAATACATTACTTTGTCTTCTCAAGCTGCCCTTTGAAATCTTCTGTTCAGCACTTTTACTTCATCATTTGTTCCTTTTGCTTTAGCTACTCTACGTTCAAGAGCAAGTTTAAGAGTCTCTTCTGACAACCATTTTGGTCTTTCTTTCCTGTCTTTTTAATGACCTCTTGCTTTCTTCATGTCTGATGTCCTTGATGTCATTCCACAATTCGTCTGGTCTTTGGTCATTAGTGTTTAATGTGTCAAATCTGTTCTTGAGATGGTCTCTAAATTCAGGTGGGATATACTCAGGTCGTATTTTGGCTCTTGTGGACTTGCTCTAATTTTCTTCAGCTTCAACTTGAATTTGCCTAAGAGCAACTGATGGCCTGTTCTGCAGCTGGCCCCTGGCCTTGTTCTGACAGATGATACTGAGCTTTTCCATCATCTCTTTCCACAGATATAGTCAATTTGATACCTGTGTATTCCATCTGGTGAGGTCTATGAGTATAGTCACTGTTCATATTGCTGAAAAAATGTATTTGCAATGACGAAGTCATTGGTCTTGCAAAATTCTATCAGGCGATCCCCAGCATCGTTTCTATTACCAAGGCCGTATTTTCCAACTACTGATCCTTCTTCTTTGTTTCCAACTTTCACATTCCAATCACAGTAATCATGAATGCATCTTGATTGCATGGTTGATCAATTTCAGACTGCAGAAGCTGGTAAAAATCTTCAACTTCTTCATCTTTGGCCTTAGTGATGAAGATGCATAAATCTGAATAATAGCTGGATTAACTGGTCTTCCATATAGGCATATGGATACTATCCTATCACTGACAGTGCTGTACGTCAGGATAGATCTTGAAGTGCTCTTTCTGACAATGACAAACTGACAGACGCATGGTGGAGAACTACCAAGATGACCAAGCAATTCCACTCCTAGCTATATACCCGAAAGACTTGAAAGCAGAGTCTTAAACAGATACTTGTACACCAGTGTTCATTGCAGCACTATTCACAATAGCCAAACGGTGAAAACAACCTAAACGCCCATCAATAGACGGGTAAACAAAATGCGGTACATACATACAAGTCCTGTGAGGCGTCTGGTTATTTATAAGCAGCCCCAGCAGTTATTCTTTGTTTTTTTAGCGGAATACTACTCACCCAGTAGAAGAAACAAAGTCTTGATACATGCTATATTAGGGATGGAGCTTGAAGGCATTATGCTGAGTTAAATAAGCCAGTCACACAAGGAAAAATATATTGTATAATCTCACTTACATAAAAAGACAAGAAAAGGCAAATGTATGGAGATCAAAGCTTATTAGTAGTTACCAGGGGCAGGAGGGAGGGAGAGAGAGGGGGAGTTTAATGGTGATGGAAAAATCATATTAAGGGTAGGGTTGCACAGCTGATTATTGTAATTGCTGTCAATAAGTTGTACACCTGTAAAAAAGCTGAACTGGCAAAAGTTGTGTGACAGAAATATTTATTTAAAAAAAGAAAAAAAAAGAATAGCTGCTGAGGTTGCTTATAAATGACCAAACACCTCACAGGATTTGGTTTTTTGGTTTAGAGGTTAGGGTCATGGTTTCATGGGACATCCTAGTTAATTGGCCTAATAACATTTTTACTGCTTCTGTTCTACCTCCTAATTCATTGCATAGTGCCTGGAGTCTTAAAAGCTTGCAAGTGGCCATCCAAGGCACAACAACTGCTCTCTATGTACCTGGAGCCACAGAAGAAGGAGCAGAGTCAGGAACAGGAGGAGGATATGAAATGTGTGGTTAACTGCCTCCATGAACAACTGCCTCCTTTGCCATGCGACCAGAACTGGATAGTACCCAGTTACTATTACTGAATATTTTGACCAAACATTCTATAGAAGAATCCTGATCAAAGGGGGGAAAACAAAGAAACGAATTTCAAATTCTCATGGAATCCAGACTTTCTGGAAGCATGAGGGCTAGATGAACCCCTGAAACTATGGCCCTGAGATAATCTTTAAAACGTAAACCAAAAATATCCCCTGAAGTCTTCTTAAAACCAAACAATAGTTTACCTTAACTAGTAAAAAATGTCTGCCTTGAGCATTATGCTCTTTTAAGATCTGTCTGTATGGGATCAAAGTGATAACAGCAATCTGAAAGATTAGATAGTTACCTTATAGGGGGCAGTGAGTTTATGTTAAAGGGGAGGAGCAACTCAGAAAAGGAAAGTGAGAATGGCTGTATAACTCAAAAAATGTAATCTATGCCACTGAATCGTACATGTAGAAACAGCTGAATTAGTGTGTGTTTTGCTGTGTATTTTCTCAACAACAACAAAATAAATTTTTTTAAAAAAAGGAAGGTGTAATCAAGATTGTCAAATTCCAAAGAGATGTTAAGTAAAATAAAGAGTGACAGGCCATTATTTAATAATGACCTCTTGTTACCCGTTGAGTCGCTTCCAACTCATAGTTAGGCTACAGGACAGAGTGGAACTGCCCCGTAGGCTATAATCTTTATGGAAGCAGATTGCCACACATATCTCCCGAGGAAGGGCTGGTGGGTTTGAACTGCCGACCTTTCAGTCAGCAGCCACGCACTTAACCACTGTGCCCTCAGCAAGAGAAATTTCAGTAGAATTCTGGGGGCTGAAGTCAGAATGTTATGCCATAAAGATTAGGAAATGAGGAGGCAGAGATAACAAGTAAAGTGTGCTCATGAATAAAATGTTATTTAAATACAGATAGGAAACAATGAAACCCGCCTGGGATGAAGAGGAATGGAACTGCACTGGGGAAAGGATTTAACATTCAGTTTGGCTCCTGAATTAGTAACTAATTAGCAGTTGTGAGGTAGGTTTAAAAGAGGGAATTTATAGCAGAAGGAATACCATGAACAAAGGCACTGGAAAGAATGGTGAATGGCCTGATATAGTTACAGCACATGTGTGTGCATGCACTTATAGGCTAAGAGTAGATTGGGAAAGGCCTTGCGAGTCAAGTTAGGGAGTGCACAGTATTCTGTAAGCTTTGGGAAGGCAACAGAGAGTCAATACCAATAAAGGGTTTGGGCTCATGAGGAGTAGGCTTGAACTCCCCTCCTGGACAAGCGGGGAGCGCCAAGGTTGGTGTGGGCTGGTGCTCCAGTAACAAGGCCTGACTCATGGCTGCAGAGTAGGGAGCTCAGAAGAAATGAAGACAGTGTTCCAGACAAAGGTCCTAGACTAAGAGGAGAATGATGCTGGTATTAACATAAATGGAGAATCCAAGAAGAGAGAAAGATACACTAGAGAACAAAATTAAAATAGTAAAGCTAATGTATCCAATGCTTCCATTGTTTTTGTTAGTTGTCGCTGAATCAATTCCAACTCATGGCAACTCCATGTCTGCAGAGTAGAACTGTTCCATAGGGTTCCCAAGGCTGTTACCTTTTGGAAGCAGCCTGCCAGGGCTAGGGATGTCTTCTGAGGCACCTTTGGGTGTGTTCAAACCGTCAATCTTTCGGATAGTATTTGAGCTCTTAACCATCTGCACCATGTAGCTGCCTACCCAATGCTTCTAATAATATACATTCTGACAAACTGGCAATGGAAAAGAAGTCACTGAGAGAAATTGACTCTTTTGGAGAAGGTGTTGAGAACAAACAGAAAAATACTGTAATTCTCCAGTTTTTTTTCTATGCACTTGACTGGGGAGCAGAAAACTCACAAGGAATATACATCTGGGACATAAAGCAAGTCAATCAGTACTTTCTACTAATTACTCTTATAACATATATCAGGATAAGAAGCCGTATTTGGATTTGGCCTTCAAATGTGGAGAAAGACACAGTGTGCCTATAATTACAGATGACCACATAATTTATGGTAAGAATACCGCATTACTACCTCTGGAGATGAGCAAGACAGAACATAGGGGGTGGAGGTGGGGAATAGGGAGAAATGGAGGATTAGGAAAGAGATTATGGTGGCCAGCACAGGACAAAGTGGGTCTGACGACTCAGAGAAATCAAGGTGAGGCCTCTTTGCCTGCCACACACCACCCCCTACTTTTACCCAGACTATCACCAGGGCTCACAATTACTTCTGGACCAGCTTCTCCCTGGATATTATCAGGTGTAGGTAGGCTTTCCAATAAGCCCCTGAAGTTTAATATGATTACAGCTATTTTTCTTTATTTTTTTAATGTCCCTGAAATGCAATACATATACACAATTTTCAGTGAACCACCCAAGTTTTAAAGCAGCAGAGTCCACATCTGCAAAACAGATTCTAAAGATAAAAGTTTACATGCCAAAAAGTGATTCACAGTGAATTTGAAAATGAGATAAATATTCTTCTTTTAAAAAGGAATGGATAGTTTTTCCTGACTGAAAAGCTAAACAACGCTTGATCAAGTTGTAGAGTTAAGTAGTGAAGTCAATGTTACTTTAGAAGTTTACACTAAAAATAGTGAACCTTTTCAATATCTCTAACAAATTAATCTACAACAGAACATTTGTATTTAGAGGATTATTCCCAGAAATCATGAAATGCCAAAAACGTGTTTGATAATGAATTCATAATATTGAACTAATAATCTGAATAAGAGTTAAGATTTGTACTAATAATCATAATCATTAATACTTAAATGCTTACAATGAAGAGGCCCTAGTCTAAGCACTTTATAATTTAATCCTCATCTATGAAGAAGGTACTATTTTACTCTATTTTACAGAGGAAAACTAAGGTACAAAGGACGAATTAATAACTAACATTAACATTCAGTTCAACAGAGCCATCAGTCAATGAATGCAGCTGTCATCAAGGCACATTACCGTTGACCTCATGTTTCATAGTTCTGTCTATACAGATTCATGAAAACAGGTAAGGTCAAAACAATTTGGGGTTGACATGCTATAAATACTGATGGTTCAAGCAATGTTTTTACCTGAGAAAGAATATTGCAAAATTCCTATACCATAAAACTAATGCTAAGTAAAGTTCAATATTATTTGTATCTTGTGTGTTTTAGGAATAAGCAGTTACTCTGAAAGTCTCACCAAGTCTGTACATTATGTAACAGAAATGTAGCCCTTACTATTTAACAAATTCAAAACCAACTTTTCTTCTTCCACTGAAGATAATCAGTGAGAAAACACTTTCAAAAGGCCACAAGTGTAGGGGATGCCATCCACTATTATTGCCTGTCTCTGTCTCCGATCCCTTACACTTTCTCCACATTAAGCGGACTAGTCCACTTGCTCCATTTCCCCACACCAGTGACACATTTGTTCATAAGCCAGGCACTTTCCCCTAAATGAGCTCTGTTCTACTCTAAAAAAAAATACCTCTAAGGGGACAAGTTTTCTATAGTAAGGGAGGAGGAACAGCACACAGGAAAAGAACTGGCAGCAGCTGGCGCAGAGTTCAAATGGGGAAATAAGCAAGGTGGATCAAGGAAACGTTTTAAAACTCCACAACATAGCTTAAAATCTGGCACAGAAGCGATGTACTAGAATCAACAGAGCACATGAAACCACCCAATCAGCATTTTGCCATCAGAAACAGTTTGAGAAAAGGCACTGGTAGGTACCATATTAAAGAAGTGCTACACACAAGGACGGCCCATGCTGAAAATGGAGGCTAAAACTCAGTGTCTTTAGTCATTTAGTGCTGCTATAACAGAAACACCACAAGTGGATGGCTTTAACAAACAGACATTTATTCTCTCACAGTCTAGTAGGCTAGAAGTCCCAATTCAGGGTGCCAGCTCCAGGGGAAGGCTTTCTCTCTGTCAGCTCTGGGGGAGGTCCTTGTCATCAATCTTCCCTGGTTGAGGAGCTTCTCAGAGCTATTCTCCTGGCTCTTGTTTCTTGGTGGTATGAGGTTCCCCCACTCCCCATCTCTCTGCTGGCTTCTCCCTTTTATATCTCAAAAGAGATGGGCTTAAAACACAATCTAATCTTGTAGATTGAGTCCTGCCTCATGAAAATAACTGCCACTAATCCCATCCCATTAACATCATAGAGACAGGATTTACAACACAAAAGAAAATCACATCAGATGACAAAATGGTGGACAATCACACAGTACTGAGAATCAAAGCCTAGCCAAATTGATACACATATTTTTGGGGGACATAATTCAATCCATGACACTCAACAAACTCTCCAAATGCTTTCAGGTTACCTAGTGCCTTTATAGGAGCCCTGGTGGCACAATGGTTAAACACTCAGCTGCTAACCAAAAGGTCAGAGGTTCAAACCCACCAGCCACTCCATAGGAAAAAGACCTGGTGATCTGCTTCCGTAAAGATCACGGCCAAGAAAATCCTATGGGACAGTTCTACTCTGTCACATGGGGTCACTATGAGTTGGAATCGACTCGCCAGTACACAACAACAACTGCCTTTACGATTACATTGACAAGCATAAAGAGATGTTCCCCATTTACACTGGAGTACTATTTATAGTATTGTTAGGGCTGTAGTTTACTACACATCTCCCTAGATTATTAAAAGGTTTGATTCCACAGTTTGTTTTCCACCTATCCCTATAGTTAGTTAGTATTAATAAGATGGTCAACACAACACTAAAAATTTACTCCAGGAGAAATGAGGACAAGAATATAACTGCTAAAACTGACCCATCCTATAACTAACTGTTCCCTAAGAGGTCAAATATCCTAGTAAGGCTGTTGTTGTCGTTGTTGTTAGGTGCCGTCGAGTCTGACCCTAGAGGACAGAGCAGAATGCTCTATAGGGTTTCCAAGGAGTGGCTGATGGATTTGAACTGCTGAACTTTTGGTTAGCAGACCAGCTCTTAACTACTATGCCACCTAGTAAGGCACGTACTGCTTTAGTAGAACTAAAAAAAAAGTTTTCATACACCTCTGTCATTCCCTGGGGTCTAAAGAACAGTAAGATTTGGAATCTGGTGAAATATCTCCTAGTTTATGCATTAAGAAATGACATACCATCTAATATTCAGCTGCCAGTTAAAGCAAAAGGATCTGTACCCATTTGACGTAACACTTATTCAAGAAGTTCCAACCAGAACTCTCTGATGTCCAGCTTTAGATCTATGGAGAGTTTTTTGTTTCTGCTGTTGTTTTTTGGGAAGAGGTTATCTGTGAATTGCTTAAAACAGTATGTATGTGTACTTCTTGATAAGAAGTCTATAGCTTCCCCTAGATCATCAAAGAGATTCAACAAAGGTGAAGAACAGAACTCTGTGTCAACTAAATTTTATCCCTGGCCCAAGTTAGACCTCAGAGAGCCTACTGTATATTTAGAATGTGTTGCTTTGACTCCTCTTAGAATGGCTTTTCTTGAATTACATTTTTAGGTTCTACTCTTAATAGGGTCACTATGAGTCAGAATCGACTTGATGGCAACGGGTTTGGTTTTTTTTACCGTTCACTTGTGTTGAGGGGTGCAACAGAAAAACAACATGAATATAGTATAGAAAAATGATTAAGGGTGAGGATAATGAAGTCACAGTGCCTGTTTTTAAATTCTCTCTCCCCACCTCCTGTGTAATATTAGACAAGTCACTTAACCTCTCCAAGCCTCAGTTTCCTAATCTGAAAATAATACTTACTTCATAGAGTTATCTTACAGAATGAAATGAGAAAAAAATATATGAGGAACTTAGCATAGAGCCTTGTCAATAGTAAATGTCCAGTTATTAGAAAATTAACTACTGTGTTTATTTTAAGGATATTGTCTACATCCTTAAACAACTCGTATTTGTCTACAACAAACGCTCTCTATGGGAGAGTACCTGTGAAAAGTTTTTTTTTCACTCTCTATTGAAATGAAAAACTCTGTCTCATCTTGGGGATACTGGGACTCTTTTAAGTGAGCATGTCTCCATCTTTGTCCTGGTCACCAGCAAGTTTAGAGCTGAATCTGTAACTTAGCTTTAACCACCAAGCAGCAAGCCCTTCACCTAATAATTTTTTGTGCACGAACTTTATCCCTTTACCTTTACTTTCCCATGGTCCTGGAAGCACTTTTTTTTTCTTTTTCTGAATGCTGTGTTCCACCTATTATTTTAAGCCTCTTCAAATTATTTTTTGGAATGAGGTAAGACGCATAAAAACAAATAGGAAAACAAATTAACAAACAAACCAATAGAAAAAACAAATACACTGTTTTTGAACTGATGATATTTGAGTTAAAAAAAAAAAAAAGAGATTATTTTCCTCACTCATGGGAATACTGGCTACAGAGTCAGGAGAAAAATTTCATTCTTTGGACTTTCAAAAGTAGGATCTGCCCTAGATCAGTTTAGTCTCTCAAAGGAAAGCCGAATCAAGAGTCATTAGTCAAAAAGCAAAACAAATACATAAACTGGTATGGTTATGAGAACTTAACATGAAGAGAGATGAAGTAATGGGGGAATGTAGCAACATGCTATTCCTTTGAGGTGAATGCTTATATGTTCTGGAAGTTAAGTAACTTCCAGAATTCAATGAGGAACATTTCAAAAAGAAGCTATAAAGTCATAGTAATGGGCTGAATTGTACTGACTCCTTGGAACAAAAAAATCAAAAGTTTCCTGTCTTTAACTGAATTAGACCCACAGCAGTGGCAGGTAATATCCAGGCTGACTTAAAGGCCTCTCTATTTTCTGACTCAGATGAACGGAAATGTGCCACAGCTGTCGTGTGTGAAGCAGATGGGACACCAAAGGGGTTGAGTTGTTGGCCAAAGACAAAGGAAGAAAAATTTCAAAATGTAAGCCAAAAAAGCTTTCCATAACTGCGTGGCAATACAGCTTCTAAATAAACTATCATAATTTGATTCACATGTGGAGGGTAGAAAATTAAAAACAAAGCAGTGAAAGAAATTAAGTGAATTCATTAAATATATAACGTTATGAAGCAGTTTCACTACTACATATGTTAATACCAGGAACATTTGAGTTTATATAGAAGATACTATAATTCTTTACTTACGAAAAGTTGTACATTGTCTTAGGCAGACAACTGATAAGATACTAACTTTTCAGAAGCAAATGTTTTTCCAATATTTGAGTTTATATAGTAGATAAGAAAAATATGACCTCTACAGAGTCAGTAAGATTAAATAAAATCCAACCATTTTTAAGTATATTAGCTGAAAATCGTAGAACAGCAAAATTAAAATGGAGTCTAAGGAAATACCAAAGAGGAGAAACTATGAAGACAAAGTGAAGATGATCTTCTAAAGAAAAATTATCATAAAATGGTTTGGGATGTATGGTTTTTAAATCTGTTGTCTATCACAATATCATTAATATTACATGCAAGTAAAATTTTGCTGAAGATCATTCAAAAGCAGCTGCAGCAGTATATCGACAGAAATTCAAGCCAGATTCAGAAGAGGATGCAGAACAAGGGATATCACTGCTGATGTCAGATGGATCCCGGCTGAAAGCAGAGAATACCAGAAAAATGTTTACCTGTGTTTTATTGACTATGCAAAGGCAGACAACTGTGGAGATCATAACAAATTATGGATAACACTGTGAAGAATGAGAATTCCAGAACACTTAATTGTGCTCATGAGGAACCTGTAAATGGATCAAGGTGCAGTGGTTCGAATAGAACAAGGGGATACTGCGTGGTTTAAAGTTAGGAAAAGTGTGCGCCAGGGTTGTATACTTTCACCATACTTATTCAATCTGTACGCTGAGCAAATAATCCGAGAAGCTGGACTATATGAAGAAGAACAGGGCATCAGGACTGGAGGAAGTCTCATTAACAACCTGCGTTATGTAGATGACACAACCTTGCTTGCTGAAAGTGAAGAGGACTTGAAGCACTTACTGATGAAGATCAAAGACCACAGCCTTCAGTATGGATTACACTTCAACATAAAGAAAACAAAAATCCTCACAACTGAACCAATATAAGCAACATCATGATAAATGGAGTAAGACTGAAGTTGTCAAGAATCTCATTTTACTTGGATCCACAATCAACACCCATGGAAGTAGCAGGCAAGAAACCAAACACATTGCACTGGGCAAATCTGCTGCAAAAGACCTCTTTAGATGTTAAAAAGCAAAGATGTCACTTTGAAGACTAAGGTGGGCCTGACCCAAGTCATGGTGTTTTCAATCACCTCATATGCATGTGAAAGCTGGACAATGAATAAGAAAGACTGAAGAAGAACTGACGCCTTTGAATCAGTGAAGAATATTGAATATATCATGGTCTGCCAAAAGAACGAACAAATCTGTCTTGGAAGAAGTACAACCAGAATGCGCCTTAGAAGCAAGGATGGTGAGACTACGTCTCACATACTTTGGACATGTTATCAGGAGGGATCAGTCCCTGGAGAAGGACATCATGCTTGGTAAAGTAGACAGCAAAAATGAAGAAGACTGTCAACAAGATGGACTGACACAGTGGCTGCAACAATGGGCTCAAGCATAACAATGACTGTGAAGATGGCATAGGACCAGGCAGTGTTTCATTCTGTTGTACACAGCGTCACTATGAGTTGGAACCAACTCAATGGCACCTAACAACAACAACAACATCACAAAATTTTCATTGTGGGTTTCCAATCTATTCAAAGCCTTAAGAAAGAACCTGACTTAGTGTTGAACTGTTCACAGTAATGAAACAGATAAAAGTTAGATACACTGAAATTCAAATTCCTTTCAAACTTTAATCAAACCTCTTTGCCAAACCATATCTGACCTGTGCCATAAAAAAGCTGGTGTTCCTCAGGATGCTGAGGTAAGTATACAAGTATTCAATTACCACCTATATAATGATTCTCAGGCCTAATTTTACTATCCATGTATCTATTATCTCAGCTGCAATTCTACATTTCCAATTACCAACGAGACGTGTTTTTCCTGCAGGCACCTAGAATTTAGCATGTCCAAAAGAGAATGTACTCTTTCCCGTCAAATCTGCTTCTCTCACTACCTTCCCTGTCTCACGTGAGAGAATCAACATTAACGCAACTGCTCAGAGAAGCGATCTCACTCATCCTTGACTCCTTCTCTCCATCCCCATACCCATAATGCACACGCTGTTCCTTCTGTCTACAACAGGATCTTGCCTCATAGATGTTTCTCTCGTCTTCTGTTTTCAACCAGAATGTCACTTCCTTGGGAGAATCTTCCCTGACTTCTCTCTAAATAAACCAAAAACTAAACCCACTGTCATCGACTTGATTCTGACTCATAGCGACCCTACAGGACAGAGCAGAACCGCCACATAGGGTTTCCAAGGCTCTAAATCTTTACAGAAGCAGACTGCCACATCTTTCTCCCATGGAGCAGATGGTGGTTTTCAACAGTTGACTTTTTCGTTAGCAGCTAAGCACTTTAACCACTGTGCCAACAGGGCTCCTCTCTCTCTAAGCATATCTCCCTTATTACTCTATACCATTTCACTCTATGCATTTGCATCAAAAAAGAATGATT
Organism: Trichechus manatus latirostris; assembly: GCF_000243295.1. NCBI lineage: Eukaryota > Metazoa > Chordata > Mammalia > Sirenia > Trichechidae > Trichechus > Trichechus manatus. Next base: position 907,195 of record NW_004444133.1, on the reverse strand, counting down.
ACAAACCAAAATTATGAATTCATTAGTGTTTTCTTCCCCACTAGATTGGAAGCTGTCTTGTTCACGAACATTCTCACCAGCAACTAGCTCAGGGTATGACACAGAGCAGATGCCAATAACTCATGACTGAATGAATATTCAATCAGATTATAAGTTCTAATGAGTCCCATTCTGAAGTATTCCTAACATCTGTCCCCTCTTTTCCACCAATTTGCCACCAATGCCCTGGATTAGGCTATCATTACTGTTGTCTGAACTCAAGAACTAACCTTGTGACTGAGCTCCCTGTCTTTGGCATAGCTCTTCTTTACCCAATCATAACTATATTTAAAACATACAAACTAAATAAATAAATAAATTTGATGATGTCACTCTCCTGAGGAAAAGTCTATGATGGGTTTGAAAGTCTACAGAAAAAAGTTCCAAATACTTATGGCATAGTACCCAAGGGCTTTCGTGAAATAATCACAATCTAAACTCAACTTTCTAGTTGAGTCTGGTTCTGGTCTAGTTACTTTGGCCCCTTTACTTTAGACACACTACAGAGTAAGAAAGGATTATTTGGTAGACAGAGCTGCTACCAATTCATGTTAAAAAAAAAAAAAGAGAGAGAGAGAGAGAGGGAGAACCTAGTTGTTCTAGTGCCCTAAATCAAAGTAAAGTTTAGAGACTAAATAGTTAAAAGAGTTAAGTGGCATAAAGAAACAAAATACAATTATTTCACAGAATTAGGTGGAGGATGCTAAATTACATACAATGGCAAGGTACGGTATCTCTGAGGTTATGACATTCTGATGTTGAGACCTGAATGATAAGGGGCTGTATCTTGGCTTAGAGCATACCAGGAACGATGACCAACAAGTGAAAGACCCTAATATGGGAAGAACTTGGTGTGAGAAATGGAGAGAAAGGTGGTGTGGCTGGGGCATAGTATGATACGAGATAAGGTCAGTGAAGTAGGCAAGAGCCAGATTATGTAAAGTCTTATAGTCTGGATGATAGTATAAACTGGAAAACCACTGAGGTGTTCTAAGCAGGGAAAGGGTATAATCTGATTTATGCTATATATTAAAAATGGAGAATTGATCCATTCATTCACTCATTCTGTCATTTAACTAATATTTAATAAGCATCCACTATGTATCAAACACTATTCTGGTAACTGCAGAGGTGAACAAGACAGATAAAGTCCTTGCCCTCAGAGCTTTAACTTTAGAGGGTTCTGGGAGGGCAAAAAAGAAAACAAGGAGACAGGCTATGAGACTACTGCAGAATCCACATGAGAGATTATGATGGCTTTGTCAACACTGGTTACAAGAGAGAGAAAAATGGGCAAATATGGGTCATATTTTAGAAGTACAATGGATAGATAGGACTAGCTAAGGGATTCTATGTGAAAGGGTAAAGGAAAGCAAAATCAAGACTGACTCTTACATTTCTGGTCTTAACAACTACAACGATGGGTACAGTGCTATTTACCGAAATAGGGAAAAAGAAGATGTACAGGTTTGGGGAAGAAAAACAAGAGTTCCATTTTGGCCATATTAGGGTTGAAGTGAGGCATTGGTGGTTCAATAGAATTCTCACCTTCCACGCCGGAGACCTGGGTTCAATTTCCAGTCAGTATGTCTATGCACAGCCACCACCCATCTTTCAGTGGAGGTTTACATGTTGCTATGATGCTGAACAGGTTTCACTGAAGCTTCCAGACTAAGATAGACTAGGAAGAGAGACCTGACAATCTACTTCCAAAAATCAGCCATTGAAAACCCTACGGATCATAACGATCGCATCCACAACCAATTATGGGGACAGCTCAGGACCAGAGAGCATTTTGTTCACTGTGCATGAGATCATCAAGAGTCAGGGGCCAAAGCTGAAGTACCTATTAGACATGCAAAAAGGAGTTATCCAGCAGGCTGTTGGATTTATAAGTCTGAAGTTCACTGGAGAGGTCAGAACTAGAGATGTAAAGCCAGGACTAGGGTGAGAGAGTCCAGGACCAAACCCTAGCACAATCTAACTTTGTGAGGTTGAGCAGAGGAGGGGAAGGAAGCAAAGGAAATTCAGAGTAGGTAGAGGGAAAACAGTGAAATGTGTGTGTCATCGTGACAAGCTATGGAGGTGTGCCACTAAGATCTCCCTTCAAGAAACAACTTGCCATTCAGCTTTGAGGAGTACAGTTAACTGATAACCTCCAGTGTCAGCAGGCTTTTAAATCAAAGCTGTGTTCTTCTCAGGTAGACCCAACCAATCACTGAGCACAGTGTAGATATTATGGCCTGGACAGTTCCCTGTCAATGTACTACTACAACCACTTTAGAATGATTTTCAGCAAAATTCTACTTGCATGTGATGTTAATGATATTAATTGATAATCCAGCATTCTGTTGCATCACCATTCTTTGGAATGGGCACAAATATGGATCTCTTTCAGTTGGTTGGCCAGGTAGCTGTCTTCCAAATTTCTTAAGGACTTTACTCCCTCTTTACTGGCTCATTTCAATCAACAGATATTAACATGCTGATTGAAATGAACCAGTATAATGTCCTTAAGAAGGCAAGAGGACACAGGAATCTTGGGTTTTCAAAGGAACAAAAGAAATTGTACGAAAAAAAGACTCACAGATTAGTTTATATAACTTCCAGTTGTAATAAATCTGAAAGACCAGTACAAGGATCTCAAAAGATATAATGAGGAACCTAACTTAGACTGGGGAAAGTATCTCTGAGGAAGTAAAGGTTTACCAAGAAGAAGAGTAGAAATAAGAGCATTCTGGGAAGAGGGAACAGCCAGTGCGAAAGTCAAGGAGTGGGAAAGAGTTTGAGTTATTGAAAGAAAAGAAAACCAGTTAATGTGGCTGAACTAAAGAGAGTCAGGACCAAGTTACGCAAGGTCATGTAGGAAGTGATAAATATGTAGGATCTTAGCCTAAAACCTACCAGTTTTAAGTTGGAGAGTGTCTTAATTATCTAGTGCTGCTATATAATACCACACGTGGATGGCTTTAACAAATAGAAGTCTATTCTCTCACAGTCTAGGGGGCTAGAAGTCTCAATTCAGGGTGCCAGCTCCAGGGGAAGCCTTTCTCTCTCTGTTGACTCTTGGGGGAGGTCTTTGTCATCAATCTTCCCTTGATCTAGGAGCTTCTCAGCACAGGGACCCCGGGTCCAAAGGATGTGATCACTTCCAGCTCTTGTTTTTTGGTGGTATGAGGTCCCCCTGTTTCTCTGCTGGCTCCTCTCTTTTGTATCTCAAAAGAGATTGACTTAAAACAAAACCTAATCTAGTAGAGTGAGTCCTGCCTCATTAACATAACTGCCTCTAATCCAGCCTCATAAACATCATAGAGGTAGAATTTACAACACATAGGAAAATCAGAAAACAAAATGGTGGACAATCACACAATACTGGGAATCATCTCCTAGCTAAGTTGACACACATTTTGGGGGGACCCGATTCAATCCATAACAGGGAATTACATGACCTGATTTGTGATTTTTAGAAAATATCACTGTTTAAAGTGAGGGAAAAATTGAAGTGAAGACCTGGTGAGAGGTGATAGTGGTTTGAACTTGGGCAGCTGCATTCATTCATTCCATTCATTCATTCATTCAAATAATTAATAAATGGAAGAAATAAAGGGATTCAATCTATATTTTTAGAGGTAAAATTTATAGTACTGCTGAAGGTGGGGTTAAAAGAAAGGGAGTTATCAAGGATAACTCCTAAGACACTTGATCAACTGAGCAGAACTGGTTATGATACTCAGCAGAGGTGCACCAACTTCTCAGGGGCCCAAAAACCATATATATCCAGTAGCCCCTTTTCTTGGTAGCACACCAAGTCTTTCCCAGTCCCATTCCAACCATTATAAGACCAAACAAATTATACAACACAGGCTTACACAGCATATTTTTCCTACAATGTTCAACTATCTCACTGCATGCCTGAGGGAATGGATTGCCTACTAGAGTTGGAATCTAGTCATGCATATTAATGTTGCTCCCTTGACCTTTACATATAATTTTACACATATTTCTGCAACAGGCCATAATCTTTCAGCCTGCAACTTATTTATGGGTAGTTTCTGAAGCTGTTAACACAGGCTTCTCCTTTTGGCTTTTCTCAGAAATTAGAAATCCTTGCCTAACCTGAGAAATGCTTTCTTTTTCCTTTTATCTAAGACAGTCATAAAGTTCCGTAAACGAGAACTTAACATTCCTTAGCCTTTTGTTTCTCATTACAGAGGCCACTCTTTTTGCTCCTGTTCTTTTGAACATCCTTTACATAGAAGCACAACAAATTATCAACCCCATATCCTGCAATAAAAGATTAGAAAAAGTGTAGAAAAGAAGAATTTAAGTAAATTAAGTACATTTAAATTAGTAGAGGGAAGGGGGAGAGGATATTACCAATTTTCAAAGTTACAACTTTTAAGAGTTCCACATTATGAGTGTTCCATGCTGAGTCAAAGATAACTAGTATCCCAGCATACAGGGTAATCCTCAACTTACTACACAGTCCCATTCTGACAATGCCATCATAACTCGGTTCTGACCTACGTCAAATACCTCTTTTTTTTTCATTCTTAAGTCTTCATTATTATTGCCTTTTATTATCAGTATCTTTATAAATCCAGTCTTTGAACATCTGTGAGTGAACATCTAAGAATGACAACATCAGCAGATTACGCACTGCAACACTGTATGTAGTATATATTATCAACGGTAAATTGTAAAAAAAAAAAAAAAAAAAAAGACGGCCGTAAGTGCAGTTCGTCCTGACTTGAATACATCATAACTCGGTTACTACCTGTACTCCAGTGGCTATTAAGAGTAAATCTCTCTTCCAATGTAAACCCATGGAGTAGCTTAATTATTTAATAGGAAGTAGCTCAATGTACTTACTCCAAATGGACACAGGGACTTAAAATAATCCTCTAAATGTTGCCAAATTTACTCCTAACCTCTAGGCAATGATACATTGTTTGACTGACTCTTAAATATTCTGGCACCTTCCTGAAAGATCATTTTGGACCAGAGGCTTACTAGAGAGAACAAAGCTAGTGTATTCTTGGCCAATTATAGAAAATACTATCTAGCTACCCCCTTCTCCAATGTTATATTAATAATCCATATTCTGGAATAGTATATAATCTGTATTGTAAATGTTATTAGAGAAAGAAGTATATGACAAAGTTCACCTAACAGGCAGCATTACTTAGAAATTTTGGTTTTGAAATGACTTTTAGGATGCAATTTTAAACGTTGCTTTCGCCTAGGACTGTATTCAAAATCAAGCATTCAAATCCACAAACAAGCACCACCTATCTGCCAGGCATGTGTGAAGTGCTAAGAATAAAGGGAAGAATAACAGAAGATCCCAATTCAAAAAGAATTTAATTAATACTAATTTGATGAATTCACAAATTCACTATCTTGTCAGGAAGCACTAACCCTAACCCTAACTAACCCTAACCTACATGTACCCTAAATCATCTATGAGAATCAGATACATGCTATACTAGCTGTGAAACTAAGGAGCCCTGGTGGCACAGTGGTTAAGAGCTCGGCTGCTAACTGAAGGTCAGAGGTTCGAATTCACCAGCTGCTCCGTGGGAGAAAGATGTGATAGTCTGCTTCCGTAAAGATTACAGCCTTGGAAACCCTATGGGGAAATTCTACTCTGTCCTATAGGGTCACTGTGAGGTAGAATCAACTCAACAGCAATGGGTACAATGGGTAGCTGTGAAACTAGGGCAAAGAAATAATTTTGCTGGGAGAAGATGTCACAGAAGAGGTGACATTTAAGAAACATCTTGAAGACTGAGAGTTTAATAAGTACAATAAAGGGTAAAGGACATTTTGGCGGAGGGAACAGCTTGTGCTTAGAAACAGAGGGTGTGTAAATGTTTCTAAAATCAAAGGGCATTCTTCAGATCCCCCTTTACTTGACTTCACAACACCTTTTGATCCCGATGGCTATTCTCATATCCTTGGCACATACTCTTCATTGTGTGACACGACACTCTCCTAGTTTTCCTCCTATCTCTCTGGTCGATCCTACTCAGTACTTTTTGTGAGTTCTTTCTTAAATATTGGCACTTCCCTTTTTTCAAAAATCAAAAACTCTCTCCCTGGTTGATCTCATCCCTCTGCCATGGTTCAATTACCATATACTCTTGACTCTCAAGGCTACATCTCTAGAATAGATAGTTCCTGAGTTTCAGAGCCAAATAACTAGCTGTCTTCTGGATACTTCTTAAAAGTTTCACATGTACTTCAAACCTAACACTTCCAAAATTAAATTCATTGTCTTCCTTCCAAAACCCCATCTCCTCAGGTGAAGTCCCTCTACTGTAGTGAACCATCCCATCAGTTGTCCAAGCTAAAAATCTGGACATCATCCTTGACTCCTCTCTTTCCATTACACTCATTTAGTCAGCCACTATGTCTTGCCAACTTTGCCTTTTACTTGAGCTCATCTACTTTTTTTCACCCCAACTGTCATTTCCCTAACTTATAGTCTCATCACTTCTTGCATGAATTACTGCAATACACTCCTAGCTGGCCTCTCTGCTTCTAAACTTGCTCCCCTGCAATCTACCCTCAACAATGATAATATGTCCTATAGCATCTTGCATGATCTAGTACCTAATTATACTCTGGACTCATCTTTTGCCACTGGCCTCCACGTAATCTATGTTACCAGCCATACACAACCTTTCTCTTGCCTTTAGGTCTTTCTACATACATTTCTCATGATTAATGCTATTTCTGTTCCCTTTTTCTGGCTAATTCCCACTTATCCTTTAGATCTCAAATTACATGTCATTTCCTCAGGACCCTCTGATCCACCAACTACCATATTTTTACACAAATAACACGTGTCTTCTATGTTTGTTTGTCAACAGCACCTTGCCCCCTGCAAGGTATTTTTGTAAGCATGCTATGCTATTTTTTTTTTTTTAACAGCAACATGTAAAAGAAACTGGCATAGTGGCACTTAGGAAAATACCTCGTGGTAGTGGGGAGAGCAGGGTTGGCAAACAAATGTAGAAGATGTGCATTATTAGAGTAAAAATACGGTACTTCCGCCTAAGTGTCCCTATCTTAAGAGTCCCTATCACATCATATTTTATAACACTTTTCCCATTGTATTACTAGTCGGTATCTTCCTAGACTACAAATGTGCCCTTGACAGAGTGTCTATGTATGCTATAAAATCCATTGCCATTGAGTCCATTCCAACTCATAGCAACCCTACAGGACAGAGTAGAACTGCCCCATAGGGTTTCCAAAGCTGTACTCTTTATAGAAGCAGACTGTCACATCTTTCTCCTATGGAGTAGCTGGTGTGTTTGAACCACTGACCTTTTTCGTAGGCAGCCGTGCCCTTAACCACTGAGCCACCAGGGCTCCTATGTAGCTATAAGTGCCCAAAACTACCTGTGTCGCTATCAAGCAAATGATGAAGAAGTCATCCACAAACTTCATCAGAAAACTAAGTGCACATAAGATAGAAAAATGGCTACAGTAATGCAAGGGACTTCCTGTGGTTCCCCGTCTAATAAGGTCAATAGGACAGATAATACATAAAATGCTATGTTAAAAGACACCAAAAACAACATTGAAAAAGATTATTTGCAAGATGGCAATTCAACTCAACAAGCACTTGGGGGAAGCCAACAACAATGGAAAGAGTTGTTTTTGTCTTTGACTCACTAATTTTGCAGAATATCATTCAGAACAATTTTCTGGAAAAGCAACAAATGACCAAAAAGCAAGCTGATGTTTGAAGCTTTCTTTCCTCCAACGAAACATGTTCTAAGACCAACCATTCTATAGAAGTTAGACACTGCTACATAAGGAGCCCTGGTGGCACAAACAGTTACCGAAAGGTTGTCAGTTTGAACCTACTCAGTGGCTCCATGGGACAAAGACCTAGCAATCTACTTCCATAAAGATTACAGCCAAGAAAACTCTAAGGGGCAGTTCTACTCTGTCACATGGGGCCGCTATGAGTTGAAACTGACTCAACGGCACCTAACAACCACAACATAACAAACTACCCTAAAACCCAGTGGCTTAAAACAATAAATATTTATTGTTCTTAAGTATACAGGTCAGCTGGCAATTCTACCTTGGCTGGGCTCTCATGAGAGGTAGATTGGCTTGTCTAGAATGGCCTCACATGTCTTGTGCTTGGCTGGCTGTTAGATAGGGTGACATGAGTGATGAGGCCACATCCAGCAGGCTAGCTCAAGCTAACTCTGATGGTGGTTAGACAGAGTTCCATGAGCCGAAATGTGCAAGGCCTCTTGAAGCTTAGCTTCATAATTGACACTCCATCACCTCTGCCACATCTACTTGGCAAAGCAAGTTACAAAGCCACCCCAGATTCATGGAGTGAGGAAATAGACTCTACCTCTGCAAAGTCACATCACAAGAGGCCATCAAACAAAAAAAAACAAAACACATTGTTGTCGAGTCAATTTCCGATTCATAGCAACCCTATAGGACAGAATAGAACTGCCGTATACGGTTTCCAAGGCTGTAATCTTTACAGAAGCACTGCCACAGCTTTTTCCCTCGTAGCAGCTGATGAGTTCGAACCGCTGACCCGTCAGTTAGCAGTCAAGTTCTTAATCACTGCACCACCAGGGCTCCTTAAGGGGCCATCAGGGAAGAAATAGTAAGGCCGTTTTTTTGTATTCAATCTCTCACACACTGCTTGGACCAGTACCTATTTGTCCCTATTCATGCATCAATCTGTGAGCAGTCCAGTTCAGTATATGACATTTATAATGGTGATTCTGATTCAGCAAGGAGTTAAATAAGAGTATATTGTTTAAGAAGGCAGACAAGTATTTGGTAGAAAGGTTTCCATGATCAAAACAAAAGTTAAAAGATTTGCACTAAATAACTCACTTTATTGTAGTGTCATTTCAGATTTCAGTGAATAGTGCATTGTTTATTCACTATGAGTGCTGCCAGCAAGGCTTGAGAGAGTAATAGGTCAGACCATTGTATCATTGGTGAAAGGATTCAATTAAAGTAAACAGAGGCTGTGCCAAAGTTAGGCTTTTATATGTACAGAAAAACTCATATTTATCTAATTGAGGAAAAGGACCAGGCCATGGACTCACTCCCCAAACATCTGCCACACAGAGAGAACATTTTCTAAAAACACTGTACCACAGAAAGAGCAAGGTAAGTGGGTGGGTAGCACTAAATGAGGAGCTTTAATGGAAAATGCATATAAATCTGGCAACATACTAGAAAGAAAATTAGATGAAAATAGAAAACTACTTTTGTTTGTGCAAACTGATATTAGTAAGGATTTTTCAGCAGCCACAAAAATTGTGCTGGGCTTGAATAGATAAATAGAAAACAGACCAAACGACAGATAAGCTTAAAAGCATGCAGATCTTCAAATCCAAGTGATATTACTGGGGGCACCCGATCCTTGGACTAAGTGGCCTAGTTTTGCTGGATGACCGTCTAATTTCTGAAAAGTGCTACAGGATCCTCCTGACAACGACCTCTCCTAACTCCAGCATGGGAACTCTTAGCATTTCCGATGTGGATTTCAGAGACAAAGATAGAACACTGAGACCTGCCAAGGCTGAAAAGGATATCACTTTCAAAGGTTAAAAAAATCTCCCCCCCCCCTTTTTTTTTCTGATGACTACCAAATTACACAAGCCAGGCATGATAACTGGGAGCAGTGAAAAGCAGGCTTCTGTAGGCACAGACAAAATTGTCCAAACTCAATTAAAAAGGTGCATGAGACACAGCAATAAAATGCATCTCTGGGGGACTGTACATGCAGTAGAGCTAATCTATCACGAAAAACATTTTTTAACATAAAATTACAAACTCAGAACCTGATTATATTGCTAGCACTTCTTATCGGGGCTTACTTGTGATTTTTAAACAGCGTAGCTTTTCATTTTTTTATTTTATATAAGAGCATCAAGTTATACAAGAGATTTACTCTTAAAATTCTGTAGGCAGTGAAAAGTTTTGTAAAGTGAAACCCATTCTTTATCTGAGAGCTATTATAAAATCTAACATGTATATCTATATATAAGCATGCTCCTTAGACCACGGATTTAAGTTATATTTTTATGTGCCACAGTAAGAGTTGTAGTGCGATGTCCACTTGTGTGAGATACTTATTTTCCACCTGCCCAGTTGATCTAAGCTCCAAGCCACTCATGTCAATATCTAGCAGTGGCAATGTTTTAGCTCTCTTGTTTATTTACAGTTTTAAAATAGCGTTTTGATTTTTACATCCAGAAGAGAAATGTGAAGCATGAATTTACGAATTAAGTACCTGTTCAACCTGTGGGTTCTTCTTGTATCTTAGCTGTTGAAGGTATTTGCCATTGCTTATTACAGCAGAGACAGTGGAAAACAGCTGCTACAGGAACAGTCACAGCAATAACAACTTTTGGAGACCCCAGGTTCTGTCATTACTTTTTCAAGAATAGTCAGAGAAGCTTATCGAAATGTTCCTAAAACGCCTTTCTCCCAAAATTCTTACATAATCAGTTTCACAACAACCTCTTCACTTCATACACATGTTGGCGTTTTATACATTAATATAGTCCTGGAATGATTCTGACAGTTCTGGGCTGAACTAAATCCCAGGTGAACTATAAAACAGATCTCTACTCTAACAGAATCCTTGGTACAATTGCCAACTTCAAAAAATATTCCCTGTGAAGGAAAGGTATTCTATGCAAATATAAATACAAAAAAGTTCTTCGTATTTACCTCAATTTGAAGGTAGAAGGAAAGAAACATTTATCTCGAATTTTCAAAAACAAAAAGAGGCAGATTCAACAAAATGTTGCTAAATAAATAATAAATTAAAAACATACTACTGGGCCTAATTAAAGTGTAGAGGGATAACACATATACCATTTAGTTACATAATTTCATTAACATGAAGGATGAGTGATACTAAACTATTATTTATTTTACCTTCAATGCATCATTTTAAAATTCAAAAATTAACAGAAAGTAGATTGCTGGTTGCCAGGGGCTGGAGGAAGGGAGAAATGGGGAGTAACTGCCAGTGGGTATTCGGTGTTTTTCTGGGGTCATAAAAATGTTCTAAAATTAGATAGATGGTTGCACAACTATTTAGAGAATACACTAAAAACTACTGAATCATACATTTTAAAATGGTGAATTTCATGGTATGTAAACTATAAAACTGTTGCAAAAAACAAGTAATGCTAAACATTTTTTTATTAATTATCTGATTTCCTAAAAAGAAAATAATTATTTATTCCAAGGTAATATCCTACACGTATTCAAATCTTCTATCTGTAAACTACTTTGTCTATTATTTTCTAGAAAATTATCTCCCTAAAGGGTTGCTCTAATGATCTAAATGTGCAAAGGCTTCTAACACCTCTTCAAAACACAGAAGTTACACTAAACATTGAAGACTGTGACATTTTGACAGACCCATTTAAAAAGGAAAAAAAAAAGGTTTAAATTCCAGTGGACTACATAATATAGACACCTGTTTTCCTGGGAATTAACAGTTGTAAATACAGACAACATAAGTAATTTCACACATCAAGTTGATGTGTAATAAAATAAATCTACTCAAGGTTCTTCTTTCATCAAGATAACAGACTCTAATGATAACTGACTATAGCTCATCTTGTTAAGATCAAAAGGGAATGACTTTTGCAGCAAAATATGTCTACCAGCTAAGCTATTTCACCAGCTCAGTTACTAATGACACAAAAGCAGTCTTGCATGAAGCCGTAAAAAGACGAAAGAGAAGATACTGAGAAGGGATTCTTAAAAGACCTGATTGGTCAAGGCTATAAATGGCTTTGTAACTTTTTTATTTAAACTTTAGAGTTTTATGTACCCAGATAAATATCTCTGAACTGTGTTGGCAAACAATACAATTAATTTTTCCTTAACTGAAGCTCTTTGCAGATATTTCAAATCCATCAAAACTATAGCTATATTAATAGCTTTGTTTTTTTTTTCTTATCGCTACCTTATAATATCAGAATCAATTTGCCACAACTGGGACATCAAGAAAGAGCAAGATATAAAATCATGTTGTGTGGACATAAAAAATGGTTCATTTTTATGGTGATACTATTTCTAAAGAGTTATAAAATTGTTTCGTATTTAAATTTCAACTACGTAAGTTATTGCAAATATTTATGCATAAAGATGTAAACTGCACTTAAATTGCCTTTGGAAAAAAAATAAACACAATTAGAAATGTCATTTAATGTCAATTAAAAATATTTTCTAAAATCATAATTCAGAAATACTTCAGAAAGCTAAAGAGCTATTAGTAAAAACTGTATCTAGCAGTATAAACAGATAACCTCATGCTTTTTAATATAAATTTTATCAGAAATTCTCACACTTGTCATACCAGTTGGAGTCTCACAACTTCATCTTAAAGAAGGAAAAGGAAAATTCTTTTCCTGTGGTCATTCTAAAGAACTAAGCTTCCTCCAAAGCCATCTAACTTGCCCACATTTGATCGATGAGGAAATTGAGCCTCAAAGACATCAAGCAACTTTCAGGTTTCAAGTGCAAGTTTTCTGATTTTTCTACAATGTCAGTATAAAGAACAAAGAAAATTTTCCACTTAGGTATTCAATATTTGAATATACATTTGGTATTATCTACCAAGAAAACCCTATGGGGCAGTTCTACTCTGGCACATGGGGTTGCTACGAGTTGGAATTGACTCCATGGCACCCAAAAACAACACCACCACTCACACAGAGATCCCAGGACCTTGAGTGCATCCTGAGTGCCTACAAAAGGGATAGCTGGAGGCTTCCCTTGTCCTAATCCCTTCAAATGTCTCTTTTTTCTTGCCACTCTCTCCTTCAGACTTCATTCCCTAAGACCATGTGGTCTTCTTTCCTTTTCCACACTTAACACATGAAACAAATTTTATATATGTAAGCAGCAAATGCACTTACAACTTTGGATGCTATCTTTACGTTAAGTCAACAGAGAGAACTATTCTAGTTTACTACTCAAAAAGCAATAATCATAACATAAGCTATAATAAAAGGGATTCTACCCACAAGAAGATTAAGCGTTGCCAATACAATGAGACCTGCTTTATAAAAATAACCTTCATAATGATATGGCCTGTTGCCGAGACCCTCCTACAGCAGTCATGTCTTTGTTGGAGACAAAACAAGCCTTAGCACCATGCCAACAAAACAGCTGCCAAAAAATAATTCTTCCTGATTCTGTAGAATCTTCACTCCATTTCCCCACTAAGGTGACTAACCCTATCTGCTGTTACCATGGGTTTTGACTGTGTATCTTATATAAATATTTTATACATTTTAATCCGTTGTGTATATGCCATCTCTGTGATATCAATCGGTGAGGAAGAGTTTATTTCTAAAAGAATTCAAAAATACAGATTTATATGTTGATCAAAATAATCTTATCCTTTAGTTTTCTATATTAGTTTGTTCTCTTTCTAGAACTTCGAGAGAGCCTGCAGTGAATAACAAAGAAGTACAAAACGTCCTTGCCTTCAAGAAACTTAAATTACTACTTCAGGAGATAATATTTACACAGGTGAAAATAATTAGGAAATATTTCAGTGAGTGGTACTATAGATAGTATTTCTTAATGGTCTTCCTCCTGCAATACTCATGATGCAAAACCTGGTGAATCTATAATAGTCAACTATGGCCATCCGTCTTAGAAGATTTCCCCCAAGAGTATGTACAACAGATCACTTGTGCCATGGAATTAAAGCAAGAATGCAGCTGATACAGTAATAAAAAGCACAGGCATGAGCCTGCAGTCATAGGGGTACCACATGGCTGGCTTAGCCAAAGCTAACGCCTGACTAAATAAACTGCTTTCACTTTTATTTTCTTTCCTCAAGACTGGCTTCTATAAACCTTGTTCATGTAATAAAATAAATGATAAGTGGCTGGTGAGATGTCCTGGGAAGGAGCAGTGGCTCCAATTGTCACAAAGCTTTTCACAAACAAGCCTAGTCCCTATTTTAAGCTGCCTAGCTTGAATAAATTACTCAAGGAACCAGCAGTAACTAAGAAATATAAATTCACATTCTGGCCAGCAAAAAGCATGCATTTTAAAGATTTGAAACAGAATAAAAATAAGAAGGAAAGGTGTCAATCTGATGTAGACACACAGATAACAGCCCATATTTGGCTTAATGGAAGGACTTTCTCTCATGTGTGACTTTTAAACTAGAGTTCTGGGGAAGGGCTACACTGTAGCTTATAAATGCACATCTTAACAGAAGGAGCTGAACAAGATGATCTAGTTCTTAATAAAACTGTACAGCTTAACCAAAGGAAAACATGTGGCACAACAGGTCAGAGACATGCCTTTGGATAGAATAGAAAGAAAATGATTCACTGACAGCCAGTGCTCAGTCTATAAAGAATATCTGGCTCTGATCTAGCCGCCCCTCCTCCAAGCTATGACAGTATTAGTATATTACTTTGCATCAAAAACAAATGTAGTGTCTGTACCTCTTAAATTACATAAACTCATAATTTAAGCTAGTTTGGGAATACTTGGTTATTAACAGCTTTCCTTGGTTTTAAATTCTACTCATAATTATCATTAATTTTGCTTAAGTTGGCTAATTAAAATATCAAAATTCTGTTCTATTATCAAAAAGGAAACCCTGGTGGTGTAGTGGTTAACTGTTATAGCTGCTAACCAAAAGGCTGGCAGTTTGAATCCACCAGGCGCTGCTTGGAAACTCTATGGGGCAGTTCTCCTCTGTCCTATAGGGTCACTATAAGTTGGAATCGACTAGATGGCAATGGTTTTTTTTTTTTTAATTATGAAAAAAGTATTAAAACCTATAAAAGACATATGCTAGAAGTTATGCGTATAAGCCATAAATACAATGAAACTGAGTTCGTTAGTCAAAACAAAATAAACTCACATAACTAAAAGTTTCAAATGTAAGAAAAACAGAGATTAAGGTTATTAAGGGATAACAAGAAGAATGAATCCATAATCCCCTAAGGGTTTCAAAAAGCCTTTTGTATTTCTTCTGATATTGCTGGTAATCAACTAATACCTAAATTGATCAATATTTCTATACAACTTTGCAAAAGTATGCTCTGGATTAATATTTGGTATTGAGAGAGATGAAGGAGAAGGAGAATGAGTAACGAAGGAGGAAGACGAGAAGGGGAGATAAGGGAAGATTAAATGAGAAGTGATGTGACACCAAGCAAAACTAATAGTTCAATATATCTCACTTAAAGATGAGGAAAAGTATGATAAGAATACAGATATTTATCAGAGTTAAGTACCAAGGGAAGATAAATTATTAACATTTTAGCTAATGCGGGGGGTTAGGGGAGCAAGGAGAAGGGCAGGAATAAGCAAGAAAAATGCAACAAAATTTGGCCTACTAGCAGAAGAATGGGATCACTGTGGAGTCACCTGCTTTTCTCTACAGAGGAATTAAAATTTGTCTCTATGAATAATATAGAAATGGCTGATAGATCATGCAGAACAAAGAAATAAACTTTCACAAAGAACGTGGTATTTATGAATAAAAGAAAAATGCTAAATATGCTGAGTTGAAGACAAAAGTTTAGGGCCAACAGATATTATTATGGCAACTACATTGAATCCTCTATCTTTGGAAAGTAAACAGCAAAATAAATCAGAAAATCTAGACAGATTACATAATAGTAAGTATCCCAAAAGAAACATCTGATACTCTCTTAAAGGTGACATTCAGAAGGACTTTCTTTGCATCTAAAGATTTATTTTCTTGTAGAATGTTACTACCAATGAAACTTGAATAGCCAAGGCAGTTGATGTATTCAGAGTGAAACAGAGGTCAGGCTAGTTCTTAGGAATGGTAATATTCTTTAATAAATTAACATTAGTTTCATAATCTACCATGATATTTTCAAGTCATGGTATTTTCAATTGCCCAATATGTATGGGAAAGCTGGACAATAAATAAGGAAGACCGAATAAGAATTGATGCCTTTGAATTATGGTGTTGGTGAAGAATATTTAATATACTATGGACAGCCAGGAGAATGAACAAGTCTGTCTTGGAAAAAGTTCAGCCAGAGTGCTTCTTGGAAGCGAGGATAGTGAAACCTCATCTCACATAGTTTGGACATGTTATCAGGAAGGACCAGTCCCTGGAGAAGGACATCACGTTTGGTAAAGTACAGAGTCAGAGAAAATAGGAAGACCCTTGATTAGATGGACTGACACAGTGCCTGCAACCCAACTATAGCAATGATTGTGAGAACGGCACAGGACCGGGCAGTGTTTCATTCTATTGTATTTAGGTTCACTATGAGTCGGAACGGACTTGAGGGCACCTAACAACAACAACAACAATACATACAAAGTGCTTAGAAAAGTGTACTGGGCAGACAGTAAGCGCCAATAACATTAGCTACTGCCCTCATACAAAAACAGTGTTTTATCCGAGTCCTGGTCTCCCTAAACTATCTAGGGAGAATAAATAGCCCATATTTGGTAAACTCATAGTTGATCTATTCAGGGTCAGTGCCTTGCCAATGCTCTTTTGGTTCCATCGGCATTAATTACAACAGCTACTTGGGTGGTCATTAACATCAATGATTTTGTAATGCTTTTTTTTTTTTTTAAATGAACTTCATAATGTCAAGCACTAGTTTTGCTGCTCTGAAACAACAGCTAACTTCTTTGCATGTTGACTGACCACACAATTGTTTCCATATTATAAGTACCAATAGATGAGTTATTTCAAGTTAGCTGATCTTTTCTTCTGGAAACTTCTTGGATTGTGTCTAAATACAAAATCTCAATCATTTAATTTCTAGTCTATAATTTCACTTCAAAAAGGAAATAAAAATAATAAATCCAGTGAAACACCTCAATAGTACGCCCCCCCTTAATGCCAATTTGGATATAAAGCAGTTGACAGTTGGTTTCCATTCTCATCCCAGTTATTTACTGTATTTTCACACAATTAACGCACATGTTATACATTTTTGCATACCAGGCAACCCCCTGTGTGTTATTTTCATAAGTGGGCTATACAAATATTTTTTTACATGTTGCTGACTTTAACTTCTTTTTCTTTTTTCCTGTCCAATGGATTTAACGTTGTCTTTGTCTTGGTGTGTGTTGACATGGAGGTTTGGTTACCAGCAGCAGACTCTTACCAGCCTACCCTCAAGTTTCTAAAGCAGCCCCTGTCCCAGCAGGATTCCTTCCCTGCTCTGCAAACTGCCTTCTCCAATGCAGGAAGAAATTACTTCTTCTAGATTAGTCCAAAGGACTAATGGACCACAGCTACAAAGGCCTCCACCAGACTGAGTCCAGTACAGCTAGATGGTGCCTGGCTACCACCACTGACTGCTCTGACCGGGATCACAACAGAGGGTTCTGGACAGAGCTGGAGAAGGATGTAGAACAAAATTCTAATACACACACACAAAAAAGACCAGATTTACTGGCCTTAAGGAGACTGGAGAAAACCCGAGAGTATGGCCCCCAGACACCCTTTTAGCTCAGTGGTGAAGTCACTTCTGAGGTTCACTGTTCAGCTGGGGATTGGACAGCCCCATAAAACCAAATGGGACTGATGAGGCACAGCAGTCTAAGGACAAGGGCTAGAGGGCAGAAAGGGACAGGAAAGCTGGTGATAAGAGAACCCAAGGTTGAGTAACGACAGTGTTGACGTGTTGTGAGGTTGTTAACCATTGTCATAGGGCAACATGTGTACTGTTTAATGAGAAACTATTTTGTTCTGTAAAGATTCATCTAAAGTGAGAATAGCGGCCCAACTGGAAAAGCATGGTTGATGTCACTGAACTGTACATGTAGAAATTGTTGAAATGGTGTATCTTTGGCTATGTATATTTTCACAAAAAAAAAAAAAAAAAAAAGGTCGAGAAGGGAGAGGGTTGACATGTCGTGGGGTTGTTAACCAATGTCATAAAACAATATGTGTACTACTGTTTCATGAGAAACTATTTGTTCTGTAAACCTTCACCTGAAGTACAATTAAAAAAAAAAAAAGAAATTACTTTTTCTGCCCTGGAAACAGCCCTCACAGGGTGGTCAGCCCCAGCCCAGGAGGTGCACAAGAGAGGCCACTCGATGAGTGAGGCCAGCAGCGGTGTGATGAATTGCTTAGCATGGCCTTTCTCATCATGGTCTTGTAACTCCCATCCAGGTGAGTGGGTGGGGCTGTGCAAATAACTGTGGCCCACCAAGAGGATTGGTCAGTTTCGCCTTAAAAGAAAGCCAATTCCAGAGCAAGGAGAAGAGCCCGCCACCACCAAGGAAGGTGAGACTGGCAGGAGAGACCTGCAGGAGATGGTGCAGGGGGCTTCCAAGACCACGGAGCAAGAAAGCTGAGTGCCTTTAGACAGAGACTGAGGGCCAGGTGAGAAGCCTACACCTGATTCACGAATTAGGGCCTTCCCAACCTCCACAACTGCATGAGCCATTTCCTTTATACAGTTCCTGAGTTCTGTGAGATGTTGCAGCAAATTAGGGAACCCAAAGACAGGTGGGATAGTGCTGAGGGGAGAGGAAGTAGTTGATGTTAGGGATGATGGAGTGGTATACCAGCTGTGAAAAGTTGGACATTTGGAACATCTTTAACCTCTGCCTCATAGGAACCAGTTTTGTGCTGATCCTTATAAAATAAATGATTGTTTACTAGCACACCACAGTCACGTGCTTTCTGCCTCACCATCCACACTCAGGCCCTTTGACTCTCCCGCCCGCATGGACACTGCAGGATAGGTGTGAAAGCTGTGGGCACAGAGGTGTCGTGTGTCCCTGGCTGGTATGAGACAGGTCTGACTGGCCATCCAGTGGCTCCAGGGGTGCTGGGCAAGTGCATGCCCGCACCTGCACCGTCCTGCCACCTGGCTTCAGGTGGGGCCACACCAAAGGACATGAGTATGCACTAGCAATGGTCCCCGCCCACCAAAGGACCAGCCTGTGCTTGGGCTGTGGCAGCCCCGCACACGGCCCTCCACCCAACCTTCCTCCCATCTCTGGTGCGACATACCGGGGCTCTGATTGGCTACAAGGAACTCCACCGCTCTCAGGCCCACCACGAACTTCCCCAGAGCATACGCAGTTTTGACTGTTTATTTTCTGATTACCAGTGTATTACTAAACTCGATTCATGACTTCTTGACCATGGCTTATACCTTTATTATACAAATAAAATCAAAAGCAACCTTTTCAGACTACTGAAAGAGGATGAATGAGGTCGAAATTCACTTCTGGAAATGTCACCAGACATGCGTGGTATATGTACGGGCACACTATGCCAGAACTTTTTAATATAATTTCATTATTTCTATGTGTTGTGTGTGTGTGCACACATTAGTGCACATTATTTATGTGGGTGTGTTATTTGTGGGAAAAAAATGGTAATCAAACTTACAATAACATGACCCTATGTTTTAAGGTCACCCTACATTTTAGATTTTAGGCAATATTTAGGGTCCCTCTTATACTGTTATGGGAGAGTTTTACTGTACCAGTAATTGACACATGGCATTCTTAAGTTTGAATACATACAAAGGAGTTGAATTTGACTCTCAAATTTAGTTACCATCACCTGGAAATGGGCTCCATTATTCCTGCTCTCCAAGGTTGACCAGTCCACACTTCCCTATTTTCTACTAATTGCCAATGTAATTTCCCACATTCCCAGGACATCTGTCTGTTACAGGGATATTAACAGGCATTAGACGTGATATTAACACCTGACTAAAATACAAAATGAATGAAAAGTCAAACAGATTCTCAGTTTACTTCATTTTTGTTTTGTCAGTATTTTACATTGCTAGATGTACAAACTTTATACAGAAGTACAACCCTATGATTTTTAAATAAAAACAGGGAAATGATTTAACAAAAAAAAAAAATGAATGAAAAGTTTTTTTTTTTTTTTTAATCTTTACGGGGGAGCCCTGGTGGTGCAGTGGTTAACAGCTCGGCTGATAACCAAAACGTTGGCAGTTTGAAACCACCACCTGCTCCCTGGAGAACCTACGGGGCAGTTCTACTCTGTCCTACAGGGTCACGATGAGCTGGAATCGACTCAATGGCAGTAGGTTTGGTTTTTGGGTTTTTAATCTTTATGGGAGCCGATCGCCAGGTCTTTCTCCAGCAGAGGTGCTGGGTGGGTTCGAATCACCAACCTCTGAGTTAGTAACCAAGTGTATAACTGCTGCCACACTAGGGCTCCTTAAGGTACTAAAATACTGGTAGTTATTATATTAAAGCATATTATATTAATTTTATAATTCATATATATAAAATTAGAGTATATTAATCCTCAATACAGATGGTTGAGGATTTTCCCATCTGAACTGACCAAGTTTTTTGCAATGTTATATAAGTTTATAATTTCAAAACATATATTTTTAAAAATTTAAACAAGGAAATACAAAGTGCACTAAAAAATAACATGAACTTATAGCTTCAAAACTTTGTGAAATTAGTTTGTCAACCTAAGTATTTGAGAACTTATCTCTAATCATGTTCATATTATTAGAATGTTGTGTACTGCAAGTGGGGTAAGATACAAGTTGTTTAATAATTACTATGATAAGTGTATGAAATTTATACAAAAAAAATGACTCGGATCACTATAGTATATTAATTATTCTGTGAACCAGGGTGGATCTTCCCTGTAATGCCCTGTAAATTTTTCCAATGCACTTATTGCCTGCAATTCTAGCAGCTACCATTAAGTGGTGCCTATTAATGGCACCTTGAGTATATCCTACCTGAATCTGGAGACCATCTCAAGAATAGATTTGACACGTTGAACACTAATGACCAAAGACCAGATGAGTGTGGAATGACATCAAGGACGTCAGATATGAAGAAAGCAAGAGGTCATTAAAAAGACAGTAAAGAAAGAAAAGACCAAAATGAATGTTAGAAGAGACTCTGAAACTTGCTCTTGAATGTCGAGTAGCTAAAGCAAAAGGAAGAAATGATGAAGTAAAAGAGCTGAACAGAAGGTTTCAAAGGGCAGCTCAAGAAGACACAGTAAAGTATTATAATGACATGTGCAAAGACTTAGAGATAGAAAACCAAAAAGGAAGAACACACTCAGCATTTCTCAAGCTGAAAGAACTGAAGAAAAAATTCAAGCCTTGAGTTGCAATACTGTTTCTACAGGGAAAATATTAAACAACGCAGGAAGCATCAAAAGAAGATGGAAGGAATACACAGAGTCAATATACTAAAAAGAACTGGTCGACACCATTTCAGGAGGTAGCATATGATCAGGAACCAATGGTACTGAAGGAAGAAGTTCAAGCTGCACTGAAGTCACTGACAAAAAACAAGGCTCCGGGAATTGACAGAATATCAACCGAGATGTTTCAACAAACAGATGCAGCGCTGGAAGTGCTCACTCGTCTATGCCAAGAAATTTGGAAGACAAGCCACCTGGCCAACCAACTGGAAGAGATCTATATTTATGCCTATTCCCAAAAAAGATGATCCAATCAGTTGCAGAAAATATCAAACAATATCATTAATATCACATGCAAGTAAAATTTTGCTGAAGATCATTCAAAAACAGCTGTAGCAGTACGTCAACAGAGAACTGCCAGAAATTCAATCCAGATTCAGAAGAGGACGTTTAACTGGTAATATCATAGCTGATGTCAGATGGATCCTGGCTGAAAGCAGAGAATACCAGAAAGATATTTACCTGTGTTTTATTGACTATGCAAAGGCATTTGACTGTGTGGATCATAACAAAATATGAATAACATTGCAAAGAATGGCGATTCCAGAACACTTAACTGTGTTCTTGAGGAACCTATACATAGATCAAGAGGCAGTTGTTCGAACAGAACAAGGGGATACTGTGTGGTTTCAAGTTAGGAAAGGAGTGCATCAGGGTTGTATCCTTTCACCATACCTATTCAATCTGTATCCTGAGCAAATAATCTGAGAAACTGAACTATATGAAGAAGAATGGGGCATCAGGATTGGAGGAAGACTCATTAACAACCTACATTATGCAGATGACACAACCTTGCTTGCTGAAAGTGAAGAGGACTTGAAGCACTTACTGATGAAGATCAAAGACCACAGCCTTCAGTATGGATTACACCTCAACATAAAGAAAACAAAAATCCTCACAACTGGACCAATAAGCAACATCATGATAAATGGAGAAAAGACTGAAGTTGTCAAGGACTTCGTTTTACTTGGATTCACAATCAACAACGATGGAAGCAGCAGTCAAGAAATCAAAAGACACATTGCATTGGGCAAATCTGCTGCAAAGGACCTCTTTCAAGTGTTAAAAAACAAAGATGCCACCTAGAAGACTAAGGTGCGCCTGACTCAAGCCATGGTGTTTTCAACTGTCTCATATGCCATGTGAAAGCTGGATGATGAATAAGGAAGACTGAAGAAGAACTGATGCCTCTGAATCGTGGCGTTGGTAAAGATTATTGAATATACCATGGACTGCCAAAATAATGAACAAATCTGCCTTGGAAGAAATACAACCAGAATGCTCCTTAGAAGCAAGGCTAGACTACATCTCACATACTTTGGACATGTTACAGGAGGGGTCAGTCCCTGGAGAAGGACATCATGCTTGGTAAAGGAGAGGGTCAGCGAAAAAGAGGAGGACACTCAACAAGATGGACTAACACAGTGGCTGTAACAATGGACTCAAGCATAACAACGACTGTGAGGATGGCGCAGGACCAGGCAGTATTTTGTTCTGTTGTACATAGGGTTGCTATCAGTCGGAACTGAACTGACTGCACCTAACAACAACAACAATATTAATGGGAACTAAGACCCAGACAATTAGAAGTGGCAAGGTACAAAATCCAATCCTACAAACAAGAGAATATTTCACCAAAATTCATCATAAAAAAATGTAGCTAACTGTGCACTATAAGAGATGGTTGGCTACATAAAAACATAATTTAATGAAATGCAAACAAGTACTTCTCTCACATGTATTTAAACCACATACTTAACCTTTATTTTCTTCCAGTAAATTCTACAAAAATCAGTAACTCATATCCTACAGAGTGACAGCTTAGAGTTTTTGATATTCACTGCTTCTGCTTGTTCTTGCCTTACTATGACCATTTTAAGACTTCTAGGCTTCAGAGTTTAGTATGAAATCTTACTAGTGCCTTGAATTATTTTCCTTTAGCTACTTTCCTGGAAGACCTCTATCCATCCTTCAGTCCCAAACTCAAATGTTAATTCGTCTGTGAAGCCTCCCCTGATTACCCAAGCAACATCACAGAGTTTGACGTATTGTGCTCATTTAGCTCTCTATAACACAGTGGGCCAGGACGTATACAAACTATCACCAAGATTAAGTCAGTCTATAAAACCAGCCAGTTCTTCACAGGCCAAGACCTGACAGAGTCAGGCTCACAATTTTCCACAGAAACTCTTAAACAGATATATGATTTAGTAGCTGTCTTTGGTGAGGTTGGCCACATGGGAACAATCTGAGGTATAAATTAAGGGAGTATGACATTAAACCAATGGCAAAATTAGCATTCTTATAACAAATGAAAAGTATGCAACAAATTAACTAAATTAATCGACTGCCTCTGCTGTAAAAGGGTGTTGTTAAATCAATCGGTCCATGATCCCTTTAAAAGTGTTGTAAGCCTTTCTACAATAATAACAGCAACTAACTTTTATAGAGTGCTACTATGTGACAAAGGAACCCTGGTTGCACAGTGGTTAAGTGCTCGTCTGCTAACCAAAAGGTCAGCGGTTCGAATCCACCAGCCACTCCGTGGGAGAAAGGTGTGGCAGTCTGCTTCCATGAAGATTATAGCCTTGAAAACCCTATGGGGCAGTTCTACTCTGTCTATAGGGTTGCTATGAGTTGGAATAGACTAGATGGCAATGAGTTTGGTTTACTATGCGACAGACACGTTTTAAGCACTTTTTAGGCATATAAATTCATTTAATGCTCACACAACCTCATTTTACAGAAAACAAAACAGAGGCACAGAGACATCAAATAACTTGCCAAAGATCAGACAGTCCATGCTCAGAACCATTACATTGCATTGTCATGTAACTGAAAGAAATATGGAATGGTTTCAAAGCTTGGAGAAAATATAGAAAGCTGAATTTGTGACTATGCCCTATACTCAAAAAAAGGAGTGACTTTTACATAGTAATACAAGGGTTAAGTAGAAAGTATCGCTACAAAATCATAGAAACCTTTATCAAACAAAAACATGAAAATGTGAAGCTATTGTTTCTCAACATATCCTCCATCTAGGTCTACACACTTCTGAAGGTGGTGCTTCCTTCCACCCCTCTAATCCTTCCTCGAAGAATGCTGCGCTGTTTGATTCACACCACGTCAAAATGTCAGTTTTGGTACCCTCGAGGGACTGAAATTGTGTTCCTTTAAAATGTTCTTTGAGTTTTGGGAACAAAAAGAAAGCTGAAGGAGCAAGATCAGGGTTGTAGAGTGAATGAGGTAAGGTTTCCCAATGGAAATCTCATAGGACAGCACTTACTACCCTTGAAGAATGAGCAGGTGCATTGTTGTGATGGAAAAAGACTCCTCGGTACAACTTTCCTGGCCTTTTTCTCACCAATGCAATTTTCAATTGTCTGAAAACTTCTTCATAATAAGACCTCATGATCATCCTGTATCCTTCAAGAAAATCTATCAAGATTGCCCCTTTGGAATCCCAAAAAACAGTCACCATAACCTTCTGAGCAGTCTTCCCTCTCTTAGCTCATCTTTGAGGTCTTCCTGACCTTCCTTAAAACGCTTGATCCATCTAAAAACTGTTGTTTTATGTAGGACAGCATTCCCATAAACTTGTTCCAAAGCTTCAGTGATTGGGAAGACGTCCATTTGAGTTTTGTTAAAAATTTGATATTAACCCTGACCTCAAAATTGTTTTTTCCACGGCACAGAAAGTATCCTTTTTTTTTTTTTTAAGGCACCCTAGTGAGACTAAGACAAGTGTATTACTCAAAGAACTTGTCTGCAGCCATCCACTGATTGCAGAGACATGTTTAAACACGTTTTGTGTGGAATAAACCCATGCATGTATGAACTGGAACTCTAGCAGCAATACTTTTTGTACCCAGATACCGATTCCAACTCATGGCAACTTCACGTGTCAGAGTAGAATTATACTCCGTAGGGTTTGCAGTGGCTGACTTTTTGGAAGTAGATCGCCATACCTTTCTTCCAAGCACCTCTGGGTGGACTTGAACCTCCAATCTTTCAGTTAGCAACCGAGCATTAACTGTTTGCACTACGTAATGCATACAGAGAAATTCTGCTCTTGCGTTATAAGATCAGCATCTCTTGGCAAGCAGGGCTTCATGTTCCTCTAAAGTAACAAGCTAGAATGAGCCACCCCTGCTCGTTGCTGTAAAACATAGGGTTACCAGTGCCCAATGATTCCAAGAAACTGGGAAACACCCTGGAGAGAAGGGTCACACTATACTCATGTCTGTGCACTCAGCTCAAAAGTATGGGGCCAAGTGTGGGGCCCGTCCTACAACAAGAGATGTAAAATAAATATTTGCCTAACTTAACTGAGGAGAATTTTGTAGCTCTGGCCAGTGGAGAAAAGATCCTCCAAATTCAAATCTACATCATCTGTTTCACTTCTGTAGGACACTTTTTTTGCCCTTTCTTCCCACTTTCCCACAGTAGGTAGTTCTCTTGGTAACCACTTTTACACTACTCACTGCTCTCACTCCTTCCTAATCAAAGTCTATTTAGCACCGGTTTACTACTTTGTAGTTTTAGAGCTCTTCTTCACATTGATAAGATGTATTTCTTGAAAGGCCAGAATTTAATTAAGTCTCTTTTTATAGATAAAGACATTGGTCTAGGAAGGGCAAGTATGTTGCCTAAGCTCTAACAGGGAGCAGGCACCAGCAAACTTGGCCTTTTATATTTTAAACACATTTGGTTGAAGGAAAAAATAAATAAATAAATGGAAGTAAACTTGTATTCAGCACCTACTACGTGCTAAGTACTGTGCTTTCCGTATATTATCATATTTAAAGCTTGCAACAAACCTACAATTCGGCTGCTATAGGTTGTTTTGGTTAAAGTACATGACAAAAAAAAACAGCCTAAAACAGATATGTAGTTGGAAGAAGGAGAACTATTTTAATAGCCCTTTCAGGTACTTGTGGCTATTCTTCTTTAATAGTATACCAAAACTCAACAAGTGGTAGTTTGCAGTGTGGAATCTGAAATCATATCAATACACTTTAAGTACTCTGCTACATTAAAATCTACAGGATTATCCTTTAGTTAGAATGGATCTCTGTGCACGACTTCGTAACAACATGTATTGGTCATTTGAAAATATTGGTCACTAGGTTATGCAAATTGTCAAAATGTTGACACACTTCATAACATCAACAGTATCAAAAAATCATATTCATTAATATGATCACCAATGTCATCAGAAAAGCCCTTGGATCTTGAGAAGTTATCAAGCTCACAGGGGTGAATATAAATTTCAAAATTCTAAGTTTTGGTTTGAAAGCTGAAATTTTATCATTGGATACAACTCCTGTCAATTGTTTTCCTTAAAGTGACAGCTCACTCCATTCATTTTTTGAGAAAATGTCTGCCAAATATTCAGTCTGAAAAACCATAGTCTGTCAATAGGTTTTTCAAATAAAAATGATGGTCCATGAAAAAGGCAGTTAGCTGTCAACTCAATCAATCACACAAGTGCTTTTCTTCCAGACAAGCATCACACTTCAGCATGCAGCAGAAGTGCTTTATCTGTCCTTCCCATTTCATCATACAGAATAGTAAAAAGACATATTCCAGCGCTGACTTAATAAAATGAATTTTTACTGCCTCATCAAGGACATTCTTAAGTAAAATTGGTTTTGTTTTTGTTTTATTTGTTTGCTGTTGTTGTTTTGTTTTGTTACTATAAGCATGTGGCAGTGAAGAATACAATGGCTACTAGTTCAGTCTGATACCATTGCTATGATTCAGGTCAAGACGCCGGGAGTTTTACCCACCATTGCTTTTGTGTCATCAGTACAAACGTTAACACAGTAGAAAAAGGCAAATTATGTCTTCGTATTGTTATGAAAATAGTTTTATGTTGAGGACCAGCTGAAAGGATCTCAGGCACCTTTAAGGGTCTGCGGATCACACTTTGAGAACTGCTGTCACAACCATTTTTTCATACAGCATTACCTCCCACATAATGTTTTTACATTAGAGAATTTGTTACATATATTTTAGGTTATCCAGTGTCCAACCCATACATTCTAATTGATGATACTAATTTCCTAAATCTAAGAGAAATGATGTGAAAAGGGCTCCAGAAGACTTTCTCAGCTATGAGTTGAAGTGCTCTGCCATGGACTAACTATCTGTGTGACCTTGGGTAAGTCACTTCTCTCAACCCCAGTTCTCCCATCAGTAAAACTAGGTAAGACTTGGACCAGGTCAATGATTTTGCACTTATGGGGTGGGCAGCACATGGATAGAGCTCAGATTCACTGCAAGTGATGAGCAGTATTAATGATGGGAGTATGTATCACATGTGAAAACTCTCCAGGCAGAAAAAAGAACCACTGACATAACGGTATCAAAGCCATTCATTACAAAGTTCTTAGAATATGGCTACAAATGCCCCCACTCCACCCATCCAGTTTATTCTTTTAAAGATGCTAGAGTAATTTTTTTAAACTATAAATCTGACTGTGCCACTCTCCTGCTTAAAATCCTTTACCCTCTTGTAGTTGCCCTTGAAATAAAATCCAAATGTGTTCCACATGGCCTGTAAGGCCCTGCATGATCTGGCCCCTGCCTACTTCAGCAAAGTCATCTCATGCTGCTCTCCACCTTGCTCTCTCTGATTTAGTAATGCTGGATTTCTCTCAATTCCTATAGCATGCCTTTTTATGTGCTGTTTCTTCTGTCTGGGATGGCATCCACCTCTCTCTGCCTACTAATAACTATTCATTTCTTCCATGTCAGTTTATACATCACTTTCTCAGAGAAGCTTTGACTGACCCTCTAGATAGCCTTAGGTCTTCCTCAGATATGGCTCCTTTACAGCACTTTACACACTTTTATTTACTTAATTATTCATAAGTGCATTTAAATGTCTGTCCCTCCACCAGATTATAAATTCCACAAGAACAAGAACCATTTCACTCTATTCACAATGTCTAGCTGAGGCCAGGCACATAGTAGGTAGTCAATAAATGTTTGCTAGATGACTGACAAAATGGTTTTACAAAAACAGAATGAAGAATTAAGAAAGTTTAAAGTTGTGTATTTACAAAAGATGTATTTTTCATATTTTTTATGTAATGGATTATGAAAAAGAATTATAATCTTCAGCCTGTTTGGAACATATAAGTAAAATTGCCAGGGTTAAGATTAAGAATGCTAACCACTATGCAGTTATAAATAAGAAGTGGCCTACCTCTTCAGTTATTACACAGTGTTAGAAATCTATGTAACCAATTTTTTTGTTGGAAAAACTATCATCAGTGAGCCTTACTCCCTCCATGAAGACACAGCTGTTGACTGATGTTGTAGGGCTTAAACAACCACATGAGACGTCATTAAACAAGTCTGTGCTAAGTGTGTTGCTGATGGGTTCATACAGCTTTCTAAAAATAAAATTTGTTTTACTGTAATTACCAGATTCCAACCCATTAAGGAAACATGTATCAAAGGGAAGCCTGTAATTAATAATCTATGAGATCTTTCTATTTCATAGCCTACCTGCTTTTATTATTACAGTAACAGAAAAGTGTTGTCAAGGGAAGAATAAACTATTTTCTACTTGGAGAACTTTTTAAATTGCTATAACAAAAGCTAGGATTTTCATCAAGACAAATTCTAGAAGTGTTAACAGAAGGAAGCATAGTTTATAGGACGGAAATAGTTTTACCAAGTCATGTAAACTTAAAAGATTTAGAAAGAGGCAATGGAAGAGGGCAACACATTGCTCACACTTCCTTGCAAAGTGCCTGTGAACTTGCCACCTTAACTTTATCATCTCTGTCAATATGAAAGTGAAAAGATGGGGTGACAATTTTTTTTCAATTGGGAATGGATTCAACAGGTTTATAAGGCATAATAGAAATGAAGGGATTCAGAAGTAGTACACATATAAATTTGCCATGCAGTCACAGAAACTTAGGAAAGAAATGAAAAGGATAATTTAAAAAGAAAAATTATTTATTATATACAAGTGTATGCAAAAAAGTCAGAGTCAAAAGGAAGAAACATTTTTATTTCAACTACAAGTTTCAATATTGCAAGTCCACAGTACAGAAATACCTTTTCTCCTTTCTTTGCAACTAAGTTCAATTCACGAATTTTCACAGAACAACATTCTTCTTCATATAATACTACTCCATAAATGGCCAGCAGGATCACCACACACCACAAAAGTACTGGCGAATTAGTCATACATACAGATCCACTTAGTTGTGCATGGTGTGGACTGGCTGTATTGATGCTATCCTGCCTGACCTAGAAATTCCCAAAAGAAATTCAAACTACTCTCCAGCAAAGTCTCTGTTAACTTAGTTATACCAGTAAACAAGTATACCCTTCAACTCTTTAGAGACTTCCACATTCTTCTTTAAAAACAAATACAGAAATGAATAAACAAATATTTTAACTATCAAATCACTTAGAGGCATATTAATGATGATATTAATGATGCTTTTTCATATGGGTTTCAAAATAAAATACTGACTAAATAGCATCCTCTGCAGTTGATAACCCCTACATAGGAATTATTGTTCAACATCGATGTTCCCATAGCCAAAAAAAGTCACTAACAACTGTGTGCAAATATGGTAAAACATAACAAACTTGGACTTTGTCACACTTTCCTCCAACATTTTTGAAATTGTGAACATCTTTCCCTTGTTACATATACCAATATAGTACACGTGAGCAGCATTTTGTGTAAAAATTACATAAAATTTACATCAAGGTTAATATGACATGAATTTTTTATAATTCCTAGAGATATGAGCTGAAGTATATATCGCTATGAGTCAGAATCAACTTGATGGCAATGGGATTGGTTTTGGGATTATATATATATATTCAACCAATAACTATTTATTAACAGGAGCAACCATGTACATAAAATTAACAGGCTCAATTATAAATAACTCTTGCTTGTCAGTAAATTCAACTCCTTCAGTAATATTTTGTTAGTTTATTTTGAGTTACTGGATATAAACCCAAAACCCATTGCCATCGAGTCAATTCCAACTCACAGCAACCCTACAGTACAGAGTAGAACTGCCCCATAGGGTTTCCAAGCTGTGGCTGGTGGATTCAAACTTTTTGGTTAGCAGCCAAGCTCTTAACCACTGCACCACCAGGGCTCCACAGGATAAAGATAACAGTAATAATTTTGTACTTGTTTCATTAATAATTGTAAAATTATGTTACACTTAAGATATTATGTATTAGGTTTACTAGTGGGCCAGATTAAATCACCAGTAAACACAATGGTATACAATTCATCTCTAAACTCAAACATGAAAATCATCTTCCTCTTCCTCTCTCTAGTGCATTTACTACTTTAGACCAGTATCCAATTACATCAAATCACCATAAAACCAAAATATGGTTAATGAATCTCCAGACTGTTTTTGATGTATTGTTTTCAAAACACTTCAAAATGATTCATCAGATAAAGCTCTATTTTATGCCCTTACCAATCCCTTAGGGAAACAAATTCTAGAGTTCCAAATCCTATACCCTTTTCAGTCAACTTCATTCTCCAACTAAGCGATACTTTTCCAGGATCTTGAGTTCCAAAGATTTTGTTTCACGATAGAAACAGAGAATATTGACATTTCTCCATTTAAAATACAAGAGATTACAAACAAAAACTCAAACTTAGTTGTCTATGTGACAAATTAACCCACATAAAAATTAACAAACTAATCCAGACAGTACCTTTAAGGATTCTATAGCTGAATTAAAGGCAGAGACTTAAAATTGTGATGCTCACACATAAGCCTGAAGGTGATATTTAGGGGGCAACCACAACCATAAACCCTAATTATAAGTTCTAAACCTAGCCTTTAAAGAATACGCCCTGATAGCTCTACAATGGGTCATTATTTTTAATCTTACAGGCTTTTTACCTACTGTGTGATTCTCAATATGATAAAAATAAAATTGAGCTGAGTAAAAGCAAACTATTTTGAGAGGGAACTTATATATCCAAATGAATTTCTGATAAAATTTTTAAAAGATCTGCATCTTTCTTACATTCAAGCTTACAGAATAAGTATGTCAACAGGAGCTAAATCAAACTAATACCAAAATACACACATCTTAATTACAGCAGTAATTTGAGAGCAGATTCTCATTACTGCCAGAACTCATGAGAAAAAGGATATTTAATAAGTGTCTGAGTTTGAATGGGAAAATATTCAAGATAAAAAAGCTCTATTGCTAAATACTAATTAATATTTCCCCGAAGTCAGTTACTTATTTCATATAAAACTACTACTAACAAATATTTTTAAAATGCATAAATATATTTTAATTACCCACACAATAAAAATAAAATCAAAGCTATTAATTTCTTTAAATGCTGGTAGCTATTCAAATGGAAAAACTATAAGATAATGTTAAATAATAATTAGAATAAAATTAGGTAAAAGAATTAAATTAGATATAAGCTATATCAGATATTGCAGAAACATGATCTAAACAGTATATTTTCTGTTGCTAAGATGAGGACATCAGTGAAAGAGAACCATTATGAATATAACACCACCTCACTTATTTGGCAGCCTGGACAGTACAAAACGCTGTCCAGAATCAGGAAGTAAACAAGCAAAAGCCTCCTGGCAGCCAAAGAAGATGGCAAAAATCCACGTTAAAAAAAAAAAAAAAAATCATACACTATACTAACTGCTTATTCCTTCTTCTGCATCAATTCTAAAAATCTTGGATTCCTCCATCCTCCCACCACAGTGCATAGTTTACCAGAAGCACAAAAATGGAGTGAGGTTCTCTTCTATAGAATGACATATTAACAGCAGCAAGAAATAACAATTAACAGAAAGAGAAAACCAACAAAGAAAAACAGCAGTCAAGAACGCGAAAAGTTGTAAAAAGGCTTGCCTATACCACGACTTTCTGAACCATATTATACAACAACATCAAAATTTTTAAATTATAAAGATGTTAAATTATATTCAAAACATTTACAAATAATATAGGAAACATGCATGTTTTTTAAGTTTTCCCCCAAAATACTTAACCTAAGGGGAAAAAACTTGCAGTTACACAAAAGTTTACTTTTCTGGGATCCATTTATATGAATCATCATTCCCTGGAGACTTGTATAATTATATTTACATATGTTATTGATTACAAAAATCAAGTGAAACCTGTCTAGCTGCCTCCCAGAAAAACCTGGGAGATAGAGCATGTCCACCACACATTTTCAAATAGGAGATACTCATCAAGATGTGAGAGAAATTCTAAGAAAAACTGAAGATTGAAAAACTAAGCACTGCCTTTAACCCAGTCCAAAATAAATTCATGGCAAATCTTATGCATGAACACCAACTACTTGCAAGGCCTTACACATTTAATTCATATTACAATCTTGTAAATCAAGTACTATCGTTTCTACAGAATCCAAAACTCAAAGACAGTGTGGGAAATTACTTGCTCAAAGTCATGGCTAGTTGTAGAGGATGAATTCAAACCCAAGTTCCTCTAGTTGTAACAACAAATACTCTTTCCATTATGCCATGACAAAAATTTTAATTGTGTAATTCATCTTTATAAACTGCAACCAAATAAAAAAATCATTTTTAATTTACTGAGTTCCACCATTAAAAGCATTTACTAGTGGCAATCTTTATTTTCCTAAGTATATTCCTGGGAACATTACACTCAGAGTATCACAAGTGTTATTGGCTAGGGTAGAGAGGGAGTTGTATCAATTTGTCCGCAATATACTGGTTTCTTTTTTTAATAAATTTCTCAAGATCATTAATGTACTAACTCTCCTGCATAGTGACTCTCCAAGAGGAGGAGGATGGGACGCTTTCTCCATGAATATCCTACAGGTACTAGCATTCCAAGGAACACACTTAGAAATCCTGCTATGTATAATCCAGTGCAGAGAGTCCATCACCTTTCACAGTCTAAGCAGGCACTGATGTGGAGGAACTTAAAATACACTGAAAAACAAAATCTTAAAAAAAACTTGATTAAAAGAGGAATGCAACTAACTATAATCTTCATGATCCTATTTTCTTCTATCTTATATTCAACTTTTAGAGAAAAGAAGGGGGAGGGGCAACGATATCCAAATAAACCAATATTAAGATTCCTCCCACTAACTTGTTATTTTGAAAAACTTCAAAGCGACCAAAACCCACAGTCAAGTTGATTCTGACTTGTAGTGGCCCTATAGGACAGAGTAGAACTGCCCCATAGGGTTTCCAAGGAGCAGCTGGTAGATTCAAACTGCCAACCTTTCAGTTAGCAGCAGAGCTCTTAACCACTGCGCCACCAGGGCTCCTTCAAAGCTACAAATAAGTTAAAATAGTAGTACAATGAACACCCATAAATCCTTTACTTGATTTTTGCCATATTTGGGTTCTCAATCTCTCTCTTTTCTCTCTCCCCATATGTATATGTATACACACACGCACACTTTATTTTTGCTACACCATTTGAAAGTAAGTTGCAAACCTCAAGATACCTCACTCCTACACTCATCAGGTGATACGTATCTCCTAAAAAACAGACATTCTTCTATATAACCATGATTCTAGATAACATGATTCAATAATATCATCTGAATCAGTACACTGACGCGTAACAAACTACCCCCAAAATTCAATGGCTTAAAACAACTCATATTGCTTAGCATCTACAGGTCAGCTGGGTGGTTCTGTCTTAGCTGGGCTAACTCATGTGCCTGTGGTCAATTCTGCTGATGTAGGCTGGGCTCTCTCACAAGTATGGGAGCTGGCTGACTATAAGGCTGGTCTAGGATGGCCTTAACTGGGACAGCTGAGCTCTTCTCTACCAGATTTTTCCTCCTACAGCAGAGTGCCAGGGTTTGACCACATGGCAATGGCAGAGTTCCAAGACAGGATAGAAGCACCTAAGAACTTGTAAGAGGCCTATGCTCAGAACTGGTGCACTATCATTTTGTCACATTTTATTGGCCAGCCCAGATTCATGGAGCGACGAAACAGACTCCACTTCTTTTTAATTTTTTTAAGTTGTGCTTTAAGTGAAAGTTTACAGTTTAAGTCAGTTTCTCATACAAAAATTTATACCCACATTGCTATGTGACCCTAGCTGCTCTCCCTATAATGTGACACCCCACATTTCTCGTGTCCATTCAACGCTGTCCCTTTTTGCCTTCTCATCTCACCTCCGGACAGGAGCTGCCCATTTAGTCTCATGTATCTACTTGAGCTAAGAAGCACTCTCTTCACGAGTATTATCTTATGTCCCATAGTCCAGTCTAATCTTTGTCTGAAGAGTTGCCCTCGGGAACTGTTTTAGTTCTGGACTGATACAGAATCCAGGGGCCATGCATTCCGGGGTTTCTCCAGTCTCAGTCAGACCATTAAGTCTGGTCTTCTTACTACAATTTGAGTTCTGCAGCCCACCTTTCTCCTGCTCCATCAGGGACTCTCTGTTGTGTTCAATGTCAGGGCAGTCATTCGTGGTAGCTGGGCACCATCTAGTTCTTCTGGTCTCAGGCTGATGGAGTCTCTGGTTTATGTGGCCCTTTCTGTCTCTGAGGCTAATATTTTCCTTGTGTCTTTGGTGTTCTTCACTCCCTTTACTCCAGGTGGGTTGGGACCAACTGATGTATCTTAGATGGCTGCTCACTAGCTTTTCAGACCCCAGATGCCACTCACCAAAGTAGGATGCAGAACATTTTCTTAATAAGCTTAGTTATGCCAATTGATCTAGATGTCCCCTGAAAGCATGGTCCCCAGATGCCTGCCCCTGCTACTCTGTCCCTCAGAGTGTTTGGCTGTATTCAGGAAACTTCTTAGCTTTGGTTTAGCCCAGTTGTGCTGACTTCCCCTATATTGTGTGTTGCCCTTCCCTTCATCTAAGATAATTCTTATCTACTATCTAGTTAGTGAATGCCCCTCTCCCTCTCTCCCTGCCCTCGTAACCATCAAAGAATGTTTTCTTCTGTGTTTAAACCTTTTCTTAAGTTCTTATAATAGTGGTGTCATACAATATTTGTCCTTTTCTGACTAACTTCACTCAGCATAATGCCTTCCAGATTCATCCACGTTAGGAGATGTTTTGCAGATTCACCACTGTTCTTCATCACTGCGTAGTACTCCATTGTGTGAATATACCATAATTTGCTTTTTCATTCGTCCGTTGATGGCACCTAGGTTGTTTCCATTTTTGCTATCGTGAACAGTGCTGCAATGAACATGGGTGTGTATATATCTATTCATGTGACAGCTCTTATTTCTCTAGGATATATTCCAAGGAGTGGGATTGCTGGATCATATGATACTTCTATTTCTAGCTTTTTAAGGAAGTGCCAAATCGATTTCCAAAGTGGTTGAACCATTTTACATTCCCACCAGCAGTCTATAAGTGCTCCAATCTCTCCACAATCTCTCTAACCTTTATTATTTTGTGTTTTTTAGATTAATGCTAGCCTTGTTGGGGTGAGATGGTATCTCACTGTAGTTTTGATTTGCATTTCTCTAATGGCTAATGATCATGAGCATTTCTTCATGTATTTGTTAGCCACCTGAATGTCTACTTTGGTGAAGTGCCTGTTCATATCCTTTGCCCATTTTTCAATTGGGTTATTTGTGTTTTTGTTGTTGAGGTTTTGCAGTATCTTACAGATTTTAGAGATTAGGTGCTGATTGGATATGTTGTAGCCAAAATTTTTTTCCCAGTCTGCAGGTTGTCTTTTGACTCTTTTGGTGAAGTATTTTGATGAGCACAAGTGTTTGATTTTTAGGAGCTCCCAGTTATGCAGTTTCTCTTCTGGTGTTTATGCATTGTTACTTATGGTTTGTATTCTGTTTATGCCATGTATTAGGACTCCTAGTGTTGTTCCTATTTTTTTCTTTCATGATCTTTATCATTTTCAATTTTATATTTAGGTCTTTGATCCATTTTGAGTTAGTATTTGTGCATGGTGTGAGGTAGGGGTCTTATTTCATTTTTTTGCTGATGTATATCCAGTTATGCCAGCAACATTTGTTAAAGAAGCTGTCTTTTCCCCAGTTAATGGACTTTGGGCCTTTGTCAAGTATCAGCTGCTCATAGGTGGATGAATTTACGTCTGGATTCTCAATTCTGTTCCACTGGTCTACGTATCTGTTGTTGTACCAGCACCAGGCTGTTTTGATTGTTTCTAAAATCAGGTAATGTGAGGCCTTCCACTTTGTTCTTCTTCTTGAGTAATGCTTTACTTATCCGGGGCCTCTTCTGTTTCCATATAAAGATGGTGATTTGTTTCTCCATCTCATTAAAAAATGCCATTGAAATTTGGATGGGGATTGCACTGTATCGGTAGATCGCTTTGGGTAGAACTGACATTTTCACAATGTTGAGTCTTCCTATCCATGAGCAAGGTATGTTTTTCCACTTATGCAGGTTTCTTTTGGTTTCTTGTGGTAGTATCTTGTAGTTTTCTTTGTATAGGTCTTTTATGTCTCTGGTTAGATTTATTCCTAAGTATTTCATCTCCTTGGGGGCTATTGTAAATGGTATTGATTTGGTGATTTCCTCTTCGAAGTTCTCTTTGTTGGTGTAGAGAAATACCAACTGATTTTTGTATGCTTATCTTGTATCCTGAAACTTTGTTGAAATCTTCTATTATTTCCAGTAGTTTTCTTGTAGATTCCTTGGGATTTTCTGTGTATAAGATCATATCATCTGCAAATAGAGATACTTTGACTTCTTCCTTACCTATCTGGATGACTTTATTTCTTTTTGTAGCCTAATTGCTCTGGCTAGGACCTCCAGCACAATGTTGAATATGAATGGTGATAAACGGCATCCTTGTCTGGTTCCCGTTCTCAAGGGGAATGCTTTCAGACTCTCTCCATTTAGATGATGTTGGCTGTTGGCTTTGTATAAACGCCCTTAATTATGGTGAGGAATTTCCCTTCTATTCCTATTTTGCTGAGAGTTTTTATCATGAATGGGTGTTGGACTTTTTCAAATGCCTTTTCTGCATCGATTGACAGGATCATGTGGTTTTTGTCTTTTGTTTTATTTATGTGATGGATTACACTGATTGTTTTTATAATGTTGAACCATCCCTGCATACCTGGTATTAGATTTCACTTCTTAATAGAAGGAGCTTCAAAGTCATGTTACAAAGTACATGGATACAGTAAGGATGAAGAATTGGGGCCACTTTTGCAATATGCCATGTTAGCTAATATTCAAATTTCCCCAATTGCCCTCAAAATGTCTCTTTATAGCTGACTTTCAGTTATTCTTTCCTTCCTTCCTCCCTTACTTCCTTTCTACCTTCCTACCTTCCTTTTTGCCTTCTTTCCTTACTATTTTTCTAGGAAGGAAATCAGATCAAATCAAGGTTCACAAATTACACTTGGTTGCCATTAATCTTCAGACTCCTTTAATTTAGAATAGCCTCTCACCTTTTTTCTTCTTTCATAATGACATTCAGTTGTTCAAAAGAAAACTAAACTCACCAGATTTTAATGTCTCCAAGTACTTATCTCACAGTCTATAAGATAAAACCTAAATATGAAATTATGTCTTTTACTAACAGGTAAAACCATCTAATTATGGTTCACTACATATTCTGCATATTCTATATGGTAACATCTTTGAGGGTTAAATTAATATTTCCCTATATTCTTCTATAAGTCTGTTTCCTCTCTCATCACTTCCTTGCTTTCCACAAAAGGAATTTTCACCTACACATGTATTTCAAACTCCTGTGCGAAGCTTTCCCTGATTTTCCCAAGCAAGTA
This sequence comes from Trichechus manatus latirostris, assembly GCF_000243295.1. Lineage (NCBI taxonomy): Eukaryota > Metazoa > Chordata > Mammalia > Sirenia > Trichechidae > Trichechus > Trichechus manatus. Next base: position 869,110 of record NW_004444133.1, on the reverse strand, counting down.
GTATAGGCACCCTGTCCTATATACTTATGTTACCTACCTGTCACCCTCGCCAGTGAGAGTTTTTAATACCTCATGTGCAGTCTGACTTGACCCAAACCATTATAGCCTAGACTAAAAACTGGTCTTTGATTAAAATATATACATACATAAAATAATTATGTGAATGACAGGCAAAACGATCCATTTTAGCTGTTATAAAAGAATGATTTAAGTCAAAAATGGATGATATATCACTGCAGGATAGATCTTGATTTTGAGATTTAGAAGAAAGTTGACACTCTTAATTTGAGAAGGCAGGAAAATTCATAGATATAGGAAGACATACACAAGCATCCTTTCTGTCACTCAACAAGTGTATTTGTTCTGGATCCTGAATCTTTTAAATATTTCAGTATATTTTATCCTAAGGCTCTAGATTACAATCAACTGTGAGCTATCTGCGGTTATAAATATCAGCAGTACTTCACAAAGGTTTATGTCTAAATCTTGAATGATAAAAAGAAAACAGAATTATTCTAAACTTTTGTACAACATCTTAACATAAACCAGTCAAGAAAACAAAGGATTAACAATTGCTACTACAAGTAGTCCCCCACTTACAACAGGTTTCCGTTCTGACGGCTCTGCTGTAAATCGGTTCTGACGTAACTTGTATACCTCTTTTTTTTTAGTTTTCATTATTATTGCCTTTTATTATCAGTATCTTTATAAATTTGATCTTTATGTGTCTTTGGGGGTTGGAGGAATTACATATAAACATCTGCGAGTGAATACCTGGGATTGATAACATCAGCAAATCATGTGCTGCAACACTGTATGTAGTACATATTACTAACAATAAAATGTACAAAAAAAAAAAAGACAGTCGTGAGCGCAGTTTGTCAAAACTCCAATACGTCGTAAGTCATGGACTATCTGTATTCATTTTTCATAATCAAACACCAAGTAGATCAAAAGTCACAAACCTTTTTCAACTGAAATCTCTAAGAGCAACACAGAAATTGGTAGCCACATTAGCCTTCCATGTAATGTAACTGCTAAAAGTAAGAATCTTTGGACCTGAACGCAAAAGTCATCTAGGGAAGGAGGCTAATTCTGGACTCCTTATATCATTCCTATACTCTAGTTTTGTCCTTACTGTGAAGAAGTTGGACAAGGATGAGTGACTAATGTATATATCAGCAAAAGGTAGACTAGCTAAAGGGATAATGGGCAGAATGGTAAGAAATCTCATTAAATAAGCAAGGGACCCTGAACATTCTATCATGTGGCACATTCCTATTCATATGTTTGTACACATCTGCAGGCCTTAAGTTTCTCTGATTTTTCCGCCTCTCCTTCCTTACACGTGTCCTAGTCTTAAGTTCCTCTTATCCCCCCTCTTCTCCCTGAGATGTCACAGCAAAGACACATAAAAGTCAAGGCGTATAACTGGAATAGTAGGAAAAGTAGAAATGGAATAAGATTAAAAAAAAAAAATTCCTCAATAAGCCAAATTGTGACTATGACAATCAAGTGCATATAGAGTCAGAAGCCTCCATAACAGTCAGAATGAACCCTGAGATACAAATTCCTGAATAAGCAATGGAAATTCCTCAAGGTGCATAATGGAAGCATCTGATTCACTTGCCAGTATCTAAAGGCAGAGCTCTGTGCTGAGTCGGAATTTGCTAAATACAAATTCTGTACTAAGGAGTTAGATTACATTAGTGTCACGTGTACTCTCACTCTCTACACTACTACAAATTCAAATTTTAAATGGCTCCTGGTCAGATTATATAAACTCACAAGTCAAACTGACTTCCCTTGGATATGCACACATTTTTTTCTTCATTAGCATCTGGTTTGCATTAACATTTACTTCCAAGCATAATACAGTAAGCTTTGCCTCATTATCTATTTTTCATTCTGGTAAACTTGGGTAAAACAAAAAATGGTTAATTGTCTTCTTGCCCTCTTCCTCTTTTTATCTCATCCTTAAATCAGACTGATCCCTGGTTCGTGTTTATATTGAATTTCCTGAAATCAAAAAGTTAAGGCACTAGCATCTCCAACTCCTACTCAGAAGAGAAATCTATAATTTAACTTGGCATACAGAGGCCAGAACAAAAGAGTGAGTGTCACCTTGGTCTCCCCTGGAAGAGTTGCTCACAAATGCTACTTGATTCATCATTCTTAGCAACAAGAGTAACTACTGCATCTAAACTAATTCAGAATAGGTGCTGCTTACATGAAGGCTGGTACTGGCCTTGGCAAACTCCCCTCTACTCCTACACTGCTGAGAGCCATAGCCTGGCAAACATTCACCACGTGAATTCAGCACTAAGCGTTTGAGTAACACTGCGAAGACATAAGGTGTCAAGGTGAATGATATTTATTCAGATGCCTTCTACACCATGGTCATATTATTCAAAATACATATTTTCAGGGGCAAGGACGAGACGGCAGGAGGAGACAGGAAAGCTGGTAATGGGGAACTCAAGGTCAAGAAGTGAAGAGTGTTGACATGTCGTGGCTTTGGCAAACAATGTCACAAAACAGTATGTGTATTATTTAATGAGAAACTAGTTTGCTCTGTAAACCTTTACCTAAAGTACAATCAAAAAAGAAATACATATTTTCCAATTGGCCAAAATGAGGGCAAGGAGGGAGAGATTAAATGTTAAAAAAGAGAAAAAAAAGGCAAATACAGTGAATGGAGGCAGGGGAAGAAGAGAATATTACTATTATCAGCATGAAGGCACCTGCTAAAATAATCCTAGTTTAAATCCTAAGTAACCCTTAACAAAATCTCCGAAGGGGAGGGGAACTCTTAAGATGTGCAGTTAATGTGTATCTCTGTCATGACCACCAACATAGAAGAGCATGAGATAAAGCAATGAAAGCAGAGTGAATCTCTGAGAAAATGAGATCCACTGAGAAGTATCAGGCAGATTTTGCCCACAGGCCCTCACGCAATTAATTCTTAAATCACAGAACATTTCTTAACCTAGAATGAACGTCATAGGATTAGATGTAAGAATTCTGATGATGCTTGATCATATGCTAATTATTCCTAATAATCCATGTAGGTTTCCAGTACAAAGGAAGCTAACCAATATACTATGGTTTTTCTTTTTTTCCCTGAAACTTATTTATAATTCATAGTTACACCTGATAAAATATTCATTTGACAAATTCACGGAAGTATAATCAGTAAAGTATCACCAATTTCACTGTTTATCCTGTTAACCTAGAGTTTGTTCAATAATAAAATTAAAATATTTTTACCCTAATGTCATAGTCACTTAGAATCATGTGTCCTTGGAAAAGTCACAACCAATTTCTTCATTTCAAATACGTAATAACATTACTAGCTACCTATCTCATTGCTATAAGGAAAACATTAGATAAGTTGCTTAGTACATTTAAAGTGTGTTGCACAGTGCTGGCACATAGTAAGCCCTCAGTAAATGTTAATCATTGCTAGCTATTATCCCAAGGTTATCTCACCAGAAATTTTTAATTCCCTGTGAAGAGTCTATCCCTATTGACTTTGAATTTTGATTAATATTATGGTACAGATTTAGTATTCTTCAATAGCTTACCTTTGTAATTACACTAAAATTCCAGCCGTCTATATCTTAGCCTATAACACTTTACATAATCTGGTCCCTGCCTTCCTCTCCAAACTCATTTCCTATCATTCTTACCTTTCCCACCAGCCTATGAAATGCCAACTGCACTGGTCTTTCTATTCTCAAATATGCCATACTGCATTCCTATTTCAAGGTCTCTAAATATGCTGTCGCTTTGGCCTGGAATGCTCTCTTCCCTGTGGCTGCCTCCTTTGCATGATTTAGGTCTCAACTAAAGGTTACCTCCTCCAAGGTTTTCCCTGACTACGTACAGCAGACACTTCTCTCCTATCCTCTATCTTTTTGCTTTATTTTATTTTATTTTATTTTATTCTTAACACTTATTATATAAAACTATATTACTTATTGGTATAGCTATACCTTGTCTCTCTCCCAGCACTCACCTCTGCTGGAATGTAAGCACCATGAAGGCAGAGATTAGATCACATGGTGAACATGGCACACAGTGAGCTATATTTGTTCAGTGAATCAGGTATCTCAGCTGATCTCCCACCACTTATCCCATAACTAATACTATCCAAAAATCAAAGGCCCAGAAAAAGTCAATCAAACTGCAAACCATCTGAATTTATTAGGGGCAGATTTTTCTAAAACATGGTAAAGAATATGTATAACAGGGGTCTATGATTAAACTCCACTGATCCTCATGCAGAACTATGGTCAAAGAAAGCTCAACTTATACAAACTGTACAAAGGTACAATATACTAATAAGACAATAATTTAGGCAGGGAACTAAAGAATTGCTCTTTTGAGGAATGGAATAAACTATATTTTATACCCAATAAAATGATGTTATGCCTGTAGAACTTTATCTAAACTGTGTTTGGAGGATTAACAAAGTTAAATGGGTTTTCCTATACCTTTTTCAAAACCTTCTAAATGTTATTATGCATCATCGGCCTGGTAATATAGCATTCAAAGTTTCTCAAACTTATTTGACCATGGAATGCCTTGCTTCAAACTATACCTAATTTATATATCCTGGAAGTCAGTTTGGGAAAAGCTATTGTAGAGTTCATAAACGTTAGATTGAGTTAACAAGTTATCAGAACCTAAAATCAGACTGATCCTTAAATAGTTCTGAGAACAAAGTGTTTTTCCCAACAGCTTTATTCAGCATAAGTTTTTAATTAGAGTAGGCTGGATCCCCTATGCTTTAATAATGTGTTTGTTCTTCTCTTAAGGCAGTAAATCAATTATTCATTTTCCTATCTTACTGCATAATAGTTGCAGGCATATCTAGCTAGTTTCTTATTTAAATGTAAATAGCTTAAATACGCCAATATTTAATATTATATTTAGTTTAGATTTTGATTAATAGTTTTCATCAGGTTTAGGTAGTTTCCTTTTACTCCTGTTTTTAGGTAGTTTCCTTTTATTCCTATTTTACCTAGAACTTTTATTGGGAAAGACTATTAAATTTTATCTAATGTCAATTTACAGTATGTTAAAAATCATATGATATTTTTACCTTTCATTTGTTAACTAATGAATTACATTCAAAATTTCCTGATGGTAAAATATCCTTGCATTCCTAGAATAAACCTTACTTGGTGGTGGTATACTATTAATTTAGATTATCTGCTAAATTTTATTTCTTGATGCTGAAGTAAAGAATGTAACTTTAGGTTTACATAGTTTAAGTACTTGTAAAGATAGTTATACTGCTAATAAGAAGATAAAAAGGAATTAACGCTACCAGAAATTTTAATCAATTGTATTTATTCTACTTTCAGTCACATTCTTATTTGTATAGATTGCCAAATATCAGGTGTTTTTAGATGAAGTTAATTTTTTAATTCTTCTATGCAAGTAAATTTATGTCTTTTGTCTTTTAGTCTAACGATTACTTCCAGAAAACATAAAATATCCAAGAATGTGAACAGTAATTCTGAACAGTAATTCTGAACGTTAATAAGGTAATTTATAAATATCAGAAAACTAAATGATGAAAGACAAAATAACCTAAGAACACAAACTTCTTTTTATATGAAATATAATAATGTGTAACATAAATAAGACTGTCTACATTTTTCAATTTATAAGGTTTTTAATGTTAATTTTCTCCATATTATCATAAATAATGTACTCCTGTAAACTACTCTTAACACTAAAAATGAATCATAGAATATAATAATACAGGAATAAGCAACTCAATCACTCCCTGTAATATTCTTGGGTCCTAGACCAACAGATAAAAATGAAAAATTGTCTTCTTAATAATCATTTAATTAATTTTTTTGTTTACTATTTTCAAAACAACACTAATTGAACCAATGGTTGTTTGTTAACTTATGTTAGCTATTAGACTCAGACTGAAATCAATCTTTACTATAAAAACTAACAGTCACAACTTCAAAGCAATTTTAGTTCACTTAATAACATCAATCTGATCCAGAGTATTCCCTTATAAACTCTACAGAAATTTATGTCAACTCTCATTTTCATAGTTTCTGTATTTATTTAATCAAACCTTATACTACCATCTAAAATCAAAGTAAAGTTACAAACAAGAATATATAAACACCAGGATTCTTAATACTGTTTCCCACTTTACTGCCAAGACTATTAAAGAAAATATTTAAAGACATGATTGTATTAAATGGATTATCAACAATACTCACGCATCATTTGAGCAAGTCACAAATTCTCCCTTTATTTTGGGATGCCATGAGCCAGTATGAAGCATTGCTGTGTGACCCTTAAAAAAATAAAGAAAAAAAGATTTTAAAAAATGATTAAAAAAAAATTTAAACTGACCAGAAACTGACATATCATGTTTAAAAGTAAAACTTCTTAGTCCCTCAAAAAGCACATTATTTTAATTAAAAACTGATACTACGTTATCCTAATTTTACCTCATAGCGTGCTTCTTCACTATCTTATCTCCATTATTAGACTGCAAGATCGTTAAAAACAAGAACTGTTTTCCTACCCTTTACTCACTACACCTCCTGTTTCTCCTCCAAGCCAAGCTTCTTTTCTTTTTTTAATATTTTATTCTGTTTTAGGTGAAAGATTACATAGCAGATTAGATTCCCACTCAACAATTCATACACAAATTGCTCTGTGGCATTGGTTTAACCACAATCCCCGTAATGTGTCAGCACTCTCACCACTTCCACCCTGCCTGCCCCATTTCAATCTATCCAGTTTCCCTGTCCCTCCTTGCCTTCTCATCTTTGCTTGTGGGTAAATGTTGACTGTTTGGTCTCATATAGTTGATTGTTTATTAAAGGAGCACATCCCTCATGGGTGTTATTGTTTATTTCACAGGCCAATCTATTATTTGGCTGAAAGGTGACCTCTGGAAGTGGATTTAGTTCCAGGTTAAGAGTATCTTAGGGCGATAGTCTTGGGGGTTCCTCCAGTCTCTATCAGTCCAGTAAGTCTGGTCTTTTTTTTACAAATTTGAGCTTTGTTCTAAGTTTTTCTCTCATACTAACTGGGACCTTCTATCATGGCCCTGGTCAGAACGGTCGGTAGTCGTAGCTGGGCACCATCTAGTTCTTCTAGCCTCAGGCTATAAGAAGTTGTGATTCCCATGGGCCACTGGACCTGTGGACTAATTTCTTCCTTGTATCTTTCGTCTCCTTCACTCTCCTTTGCTCCACACAGGAAGAGACCAATAGTTGCATCTTAGATGGCCGCTCGCAAGCTTTTAAGACCCCAGACACTACTCACCAAACTAGGATGTAGAACATTATCTTTATGAACTGAGTTATCCCAATTGACCGAGCTGTCCCACAAGTCTATGGTCCTAAGCCTTCAAACCCAATAAATCAATCCCATAAGGTGTTTGGGTATGTCCAGGAAATATCCATAACTGTGCCCCCTATGTGCTTTATTGACTATATGAATATATATGCAGCACATCCAAACATGTATATACATATGCCCACAAATATACATTTATACACATGCGCATGCACTCCCATATGCCTTCCCACACCCATATAGCATATATATCTACCTATGTAACCACTCATATACTTTTTGCTTGTTATTACTGTTGTTGCAAAATTGTATATGTTAAACAGCAGTTACCGTAGTTGCCCTTTATTCTTGCCTACCTCTCAGTGTCTTCATTTACCTTGGTCAAGTTGTGCTGACTTCCCCCATACTGTGTATTGCTTTTCCCATCCCCAGAATTAACACGTCTACTATCTAGTAAGTGATTCCCCCTCCCATCCCTGGTAACCATCAAAGAACATTGCTTTCTGTGTGTATGCCTATACCTGACTTTTTACGTAAGTGGTATCATGCAATAGTTGTCCTCTTGTGTTTGACTTATATCACTCAGCATAATATCCTTCAGATTCATCCATGTTATAAGATGTTTCGCCAACTCATCATTATTCTTTATTGTTGCGTAGTATTCCATTGTATGCATTTACCATAATTTGTTCAACCATTCATTTATTCATGGACATTTAGGTTGCTTCCATCTTTTTTTGAATAATGCTGCAATGAACATGGGTGCACATATGGCTATTCATGTCACTGCTCTTATACCTCCAGGATATATACCTAGGAGAGGGATTGCTGGATTATGAGGTATTTCTATTTCTAGCTTTTTAGGAAGTGCCAAACCATTTTCCATACTGGTTGTACCATTCTACATTCCCACCAGCAGTGTATAAGAGTTCCAATCTCCCCACAACCTTGCTAGCATTTGCTGTTTTCTGTTTTTGTGATCACTGCCATTTGTGCAAGGGTAAGACGGTATCTCATTATACTTTTAACTTTTAATGACTAATGATTGAGAGCATCTCTTCAAGTGTTTATTAGCTTCCTGAATGTCCTCTTTGGTGAAGTGTCTCTTCATTTCCTTTGTCCATTTTTTCATTGGACTGTTTGTCTTTTTGTTGTTGAACTGTTGAAGTTTTCTATATATTTCAGAGATTAGATCCTTGTCAGATATGTCACTACCAAAAATTTTTTCCCAGTCTGTAGGTTTTCTTCTTACACTTTTGGTAAAATTTTTTGATGAATATATGTATATAATTTTTAGGAGGTCCCAGCTATCCAAATTATCTTCTGTTGTTCATGCATTTTTCGTTGTGTTTGATAGTGTACATACGCCAAAAATTAGGACGTCTAACTTTGTCCCTATGTTATCTTCCAGGAACTTTATAGCTTTAGCATTAACATATATGTCTTTGATCCAATTTGAGTTAGTTTTTGTATATGGTGTAAGGTATGGATCCTGTTTCATTTTTCAGCAAATGGATATCCAGTTTTGCCAGCACTATTTGTTAAAGTCACCATGTGTCTGTCAGTTTGTCCTACTGTCATGGCTTGCATGTTACTAGATACCGGAAGCTTTGCCATCTGAATTTAGAGACCATCTCAAGAATAGATTTGACACATTGAACACTAATGACCAAAGACCAGACGAATTGTGGAATGACACCAAGGATATCATACATGAAGAAAGCAAAAGGTCATTAAAAAGACAGGAAAGAAAGAAAAGACCAAAATAGATGTCAGAAGAGACTCTGAAACTTGCTCTTGAATGTAGAGTAGCTAAACTGAAAGGAATAAATGACAAAGTAAAAGAGCTGAACAGAAGATTTCAAAGGGAGGCTCAAGAGGACAAAGTAAAGTATTATAATGAAATGTGCAAAGACCCGGAGCTAGAAAACCGAAAGGGAAGAATATGCTTGACATTTCTCAAGCTGAAAGAACTGAAGAAAAAAATTCAAGCCTCAAGTTGCAATACTGAAGGATTCTATGGGGAAAATATTAAACAACTCAGGAAGCATCAAAAGAAGATGGAAGGAGTACACACAGTCACTGTACCAAAAAGAACTGGCCGACATTCAGTCATTTCAGGAGGTAGCATATGATCAAGAACTGATGGTACCGAAGGAAGAGGTCCAAGCTGTACTGAAGATACTGGTGAAAAACAAGGCTCCAGGAATTGACGGAATACCAATTGAGATGTTTCAACAAACAGATATAGTGTTGGAAGTGCTCACTTATCTGTGCCAAGAAATTTGAAAGACAGTTACCTGGCCAACTGACTGGAAGAGATCCATATTTGTACCCATTCCAAAGAAAGGTTGATCCAACCAAATGTGGAAATTACTGAACAATATCATTAATATCATACACAAGTAAAATTTTGCTGAAGATCATTCAAAAGCAGTTGCAGCAGTACATCGACAGGAAACTGCCAGAAATTCAAGCCTGATTCAGAAGAGGATGTGGAAAGAGAGATATCACTGCAGATATCAGAAGGATATTGGCTGAAAGAAGAGAATACCAGAAAAATGTTTACCTGTGTTTTATCGACTATGCAAAGGCATTCAACTGTGTAGATCATACCAAATTATGGATAACACTGCTAAGAATGGGAATTCCAGAACACTTAATTGTGCGTATGAGGAACCTGTACTTAGGCCAAGAGGCAGTTGTTCTAACAGAACAAGGGGATACTAGTGGTTTAAAGTAAACAAAGGTGTGAGTCAGGGTTGTATACTTTTCCCATACTTATTCAATCTGTATGGTAAGCAGATAAGCCAAGAAGCTGGACTAGATGAAGAAGAACGGGACATCAGGAATGGAGGAAGACTCATTAACAACCAGCATGATGCAGATGACACAACCTTGTTTGCTGAAAGTGAAGAGGACTTGAAGCACTTACTGATGAAGATCAAAGACTACAGACTTCAGTATGGATTACACCTCAACATAAAGAAAACAAAAATTCTCACAATAAGCAACCAATAAGCAACATTATGATAAATGCAGAAAAGACTGAAGTTGTCAAGGATTTCATTTTACTTGGGTCCACAATCAACGTCCACGGAGGTAGCAGTCAAGAAATCAAACAATGCATTGCATTGGGCAAATCTGCTGCAAAAGACCTCTTTAAAGTGTTGAAAAGCAAAGATGTCACCTTGAAGACTAAGGTGGGCCTGACCCAAGCCATGGTGTTTTCAATCACTTCATATGCATGGGAAAGCTGGACACTGAATAAGGAAGACTGAAGAAGATTTGATGCCTCTGAATTGTGGTGTTGGCGAAGAATACTGAATATACCGTGGTCTGCCAAAAGAATGAACAAATCTGTCTTGGAAGAAGTACGGCCAGAATGCTTCTTAGAAGCGAGGATGGTGAGACTTGTCTCACATACTTTGGGCATGTTATCAGGAGGGATCAGTCGCTGGAGAAGGACATCATGCTTGGTAAAGTAGAGGGTCAGCAAAAAAGAGGAAGACATCAGTGAGATGGACTGACACAGCAGCTGCAATAATGGGCTCAAGCATAACAACTATTGTGAGGATAGTGCAGGACCTGGCAGTGTTTCATTCTGTTGTACACGGGGGCACTATGTGTCGGAACCGACTCGATGACACCTAGCAACAACAACATTTGTTATAGAGACTGTCTCTTCCATTGAATGGACTTAGACCCTTTGTCGAAGATCAGCTGTCCATGGACAGATGGATCTACTTCTGGGTTCTCAATTCTGTTCCATTGGTCTATGTGTCTGTGATTGTACTAGTATTAGGTTGTTTTTATCACTGTGGGTATACAATAAGTTCTGAGATCAGGAAGTTTGAAGTCTCCTACTTTGTTCTTCTTCTTCAACATTGCTTTAGCTATTTGCGGCCTCTTTCCTTTCCATATAAAGTTGGAGGTTAGTTCTTCCATTTTGTTAAAGAACGTAGTTGGGATTTGGATTGGGATTGCATTGTATTTGTAGATCACTTTGGGTAGTATTGACATTTTTACAGTGTTAAGTCTTCCATGAATGTTTTTCCGTTTATGTAGGTCTCTTTTGGTTTCTTGCAGTAGTGTATTGTACTTTTTCTTGGATAAATCTTTTACATCCCTGCTTGGATTTATTCGTTGGTATTTTATCCTTTCATGGGTTACTGAAAATGTTATTGTTTTCTTGGTTTACTTTTTGGAGTTCTCCTTGTTAATGGAGAGGAACTCAACTGATTTTTGTATGCTGATCTCATACCCTGCCACTTAGCTAAACCCTTCTATTAGTTCCAGTAACTTTCTTGTGGAATCTATGGGATTTTCTATGTATAGGATCATGTCATCTGAGCTTCTTACTATCTTGAAGTCTTTGTGCCAACTATAGCCTGTGCCAGGAGGTCGCTCCCAGATCTTTCCTCGCCTGGCTCCTTCTTAGCAATCATATCTCTATTCAGATGAAGACAGGTCCTCCCTGATGCTCAATCTTAAGTAGTTGCTCCAATTACTATTTCATTATTCTGTTTCACTACCTCCACAAACTTCTCACTATTTTAGTTATCTTATTATTTTATGTATTACAATTTTTTAACTGTTTCCCTCACACTAAAATGTAAGCTCCACAGGAACAGGGAGTTGCATGTATTGTTCACTGCTTTATCCCTAGTACTTAGAACTGTGCCCAGGACATATTAGACATTAAATGAATCCATCTTTATATATCCTACAGATGAACTTGGCACAAAGATCTAAACCTACTGATGCTCAGAAAATATTCATCAAATATAATTAATAGAGAGGTTGACTTTTTATGAAAATGAAAAGTAATATTTAATAATATAACTTTTTATCATTTAAACCACACACTTCTCATCAAAAGTGCTATAAAACGTTAATGCAATAGCATAACTAACTTCAACCACAAAGACATCTACAAAATTAAAGACCTAGCTGCCCAAAAATGCCAGTGAGCGTAAAAGAAAAAGCACAAAACTAAATTTTTAAAATTTCTAACAAAGAATTTTAGTTTTTTTATTTAATTTTTTTATTGTTGTAGTTTAAATGAAGTTTACATTTCAAGTTAGTCTCCCATACAAAATTTATACATACATTGTTATGTGACCCTAATTGCTCTCCCCATACTGTGACAGCACACTCCTCCTTTCCACCTCTGATTCCCCATGTCCATTCAACCAGCTCCTAACCCTCTCTGCCTTCCCATCTCACTGCCGGACAGAAGCTGCCCGTTCAGTCTCTTGTATCTACCTGAGCTAAGAGGCACACTCCTCACGAGTATCACTTTATGTCCCACAGTCCAGTCCAATCCTTGTCTGAAGAGTTGGCCTCAGGAATTGTTTTAGTTCTGGGCTGATAGAGAATCTAGGGGTCATGCTTTCTGGGGTTCCTCCAGTCTCAGTCAGACCATTAAGTCTGGTCTTCTTACTAGAATTTGAGTTCTGCACCCTTCCTTTCTCCTGTTCCATCAGGGACTCTCCGCTGTGTTCCCTGTCAGGGCGGTCATTGGTGGTAGCCAGGCACCATCTAGTTCTTCTGGTCTCAGGCTGATGAAGTCTCTGGTTTATGTGGCCCTTTCTGTCTCTTGGGCTAATACTTTCCTTGTGTCTTTGGTGTTCTTCATTCTCCTTTACTCCAGGTGGTTGGGACCAATTGATGCATCTTAGATGGCCACTTGCAAGCTTTTAAGATCCCAGTCTCCACTCACCAAAGTAGGATGCAGAACATTTTCTTAATAAGCTTAGTTATGCCAATTGACCTAGATGTCCCCTGATAGCATGGCCCCCAGAACCCCCATCCCTGCTACTCTGCCCCTCAAAGTGTTTGACTGTATTCAGGAAACGTCTGAGCTTTGGTTTAGTCCAGTTGTGCTGACTTCCCCTGTAGTGTGTGCTGTCCTTCCCTTCACCTAAGATTATTCTTACCTACTATTTAGTTAGTAAATAACCTTCACCTCCCCTCCCCACCCTCGTAGTAACCATCAAAGAATGTTTTCTTCTGTGTTTAAACCTTTCCTTGAGTTCTTATAATCGTGGTTTTATACAATATTTGTCCTTCTGTGACTGACTAAATTAACTCAGCATAATGACCTCCAGCTTCCTCCATGTTATAAGATGTTTCACGGCTTCATCGTTGTTCTTTATTGTTGCATAGTATTCCATTGTGTGGATATACCATAATTTGCTTATCCATTCGTCCGTTGATGAGCACCTAGGTTGTTTCCATCTTTTTGCTATTGTGAACATTACTACAATGAACATGGGTGTGCATATAACTATCCATGTGATGCCTCTTATTTCTCTAGGATATATTCCAAGAGTGGGGTAGCTGAATCGTATGTTATTTCTATTTCTAGCTTTTTAAGGAAGTGTCAAATCGATTTCTGAAGTGGTTGTACCATTTTACTTTCCCACCAACAGTGTATAAGTGTTCCAGTCTCTCCACAACCTCTCCAGCATTTATTATTTTGTGTTTTTTGGATTAATGCTAGCCTTTTTGGGGTGAGATGATATCTCATTGTAGTTTTGATATGCATTTCTCTAACAGCTAATGATCGTGAGCATTTCTTCATGTGTCTGTTAGCTACCTGAATGAAAAGAATTTTAAAAGAACCTTCTCTAAGAGTTTCCTCAGTATTAAAAATTCATTTTAAAAACAAACAAACCAGTAAACTATGAGCTTTCTAAAATGCAAACTGAATCATATTATTCCTCTGCTTAGATATTCTGAATGATTCTCTGTTCGCTACAGGATAAAATCCAAACTCTACTTTTAGTTAGCCTATATAGTTCTTTGGAAACCCTCGTGGCATAGTGGTTAAGTGCTATGGCTGCTAACCAAAAGGTTGGCAGTTGAAATCTACCAGGTGCTCCTTGGAAACTCTACGGGGCAATTCTACTGTGTCCTACAGGGTCACTATGAGTCAGAAATGACTCAGTGGCAACGGGTTTTTTATGTAATTCTTCATAACCTGGCACTTGCCTACTAGCTTCATCTCCCACTATGAAAACCACACGTGCATGTCCGCCACAATCCAGACATCTGAACTATAATAGATTCTGGAAACCTGCAAAGGATTTTTCAAAATCCCCAAATTTACAAATATTACTGTATACTGTATAGGAAAGTACAGGGCAATAAAACAAAAATAGGTTCACTTTCACTAATTAGCCACACAGGTTTGGGCCCTAAAAATATATTACAAATGATTGGCTGATGAATAGTCAGAACCATATATGATCGATTTCTGCCATTCCCCAAACGTACTATGCGCTCTCAGGTTCTCCATCTCTATGTGTGCAGTTTTTTCTGCCTTGCTCACTTAGAATAGGCAAACTCAACCTTCAAAACTTATTTCAAATAACACCTCTTCCCATAAGATTCCTCTGAAGCTACTCCAAAGATCAATAAGAGGTCTTACTATATGTTTCTACTCTGTGAATATTGAAGTACTTCTGACATTATTGTATAAATTTTGGAACACCTGTACATCATAAGCTCTTTAAAAAAGACTTTAATTCACTTTTGTATCCCCCCACCCCCGCCCCCAGTAATTACATGGTGCTTGCATATAACAGTAGCCCTGGTGGCACAGTGGTTAAGAGCTTGGCTGCTAACCAAAAGGTTAGCAGTTTGAATCCCCCAGCCACTCCTTGGACACCCTATGGGGCAGTTTTACTCTGTCCTATGGCGTTGTCATGAGTTGGAATCAACTCAAAGGCAACAGGTTTGGTTTTGGTTTGATCTGCACATAACAGGGACTTAAGAAGTACTGGAAGGAAAAATGACATCCTCTCTTTAGGAAAGAAACAAAAAGTGAAAGTATAATAAGAAGACAGATGGGTCCTTCCTTAAAGATCATGCATCTTTTCTTCAATGGAAAACAATCTAGAAGAATAGAAAGTATTAACAAATGAGCTCGGCAGAAACAAGGGATTGGGGGAGAAATCCATATTTTCTAAAAATGAGATAATAATCTTGATTCTATAATACATCTGTAACAATAAATAGGTGAGAAAAGGAAGTTTCTTAAATGATTCAAGAAAACTAGCCCTCCTAAGTATACAGCATAATATAAAAACACTCTAATTAAAATAATATGATATTATGTTATAAGAACTGATAGACCAAATCAATCTATCAAACATATCAAACACACACACACATACATTTCCCTCCCAGGTAGCAAAGTCATCTAGAGTAGTAGCCTCATACAATAAGTCAAGTTCAGGTGGTGCAGAAAAGTGCCTAGTACTTTTTAGTGTATGATGGCAGGATCTATTATTTGGAAAGGGTCCAAGATAAAACTATGCTAACGGAGAAATCACCAACAAAAAGTCAGACTCTCTTCAGCAATATGTGCATATTTAGATGACTTACAAGGAAAATAACTGTAATTCTCTGGAGGGAATGATTTGGAATTAGCATACACATGGGCCTTGAGACCATCTCCACTACAAGTTAGTTGGCCATAATAGTATCTAGCCAAGGCCTGAGATTGTACTCACATTTTTAAGATACAAATGGAAACCAAGGAGATGGAACCTCTTCCTGCTGTAGGGCAGCACGGATTGAAGCAGGTTGGAGGGACTTAGGAGGAACTCTGGGTTCCCATTATCCTCTCCTGAGTTCAAGACTAACTATCCAACTATCTACTTGACATTTCCATTTGCATATCATAGGCATCTCAAACCTACCAGGTCAAACAGGGAAACCTTGATTCATATTGCCCATCGGTGTTCAATCTATTTCTTTCCTAGTTGTTCAAGCTAAAAATTTGAAGTCATCCTTAATTCCTCCCATAACTGGAAAGCCAAGAGCCTGTCTCTATCCATCCAAATTCAATCCACCAGGAAGCTCTATAAATTTTATCCAAAATACATCTCAAATCCATCCACTTTTCGCCTTTTTCCCCACTACTGATCTTGTATGAGCCAACATTATCTCATGCCTCTACATCACTTATGTATCATAACAGCTTCATTATTAGGCACTTGGCTTTCACTATCACTCATGTGCTCCACATAGCAATCAGCATAATCATTTAAAAATAAAATTCTAAATAAGCCACTCCTCTACTTAAAACCCTCCACTGGCTTTACAACTTCTTTACCAGTCTATGGCAACTTACATTTTCTGGTTCCTGCTTTCCTTACAATGTCACTAATTTTGTGCTCTCTAGTGTCCAACATGAACCAGCCTATTGACCCCCTTTCAGTTCTTTCAATACTCCCAGTTCTTTCCCCACATCAGAGCCTTCTCACATACTTTTCCATCTTCCGGAAAGCTCTTCCCTACCACTTTTTGCATGACCGGCACCTTTTCATTCTTCCAATCTCCATTCGCATGTAATTTGCTCAAGGAAGTATTCCTTGGTTCCCATATAAGTAAATACAACCCACTCTATTGTTCTCTACCATAGCAAGTGCTCATTTCCTTTATAACATTTATCATAATTTGTAATTCTATGTCTACTGCCTTGTTTATTTGATTTTCGAACTGTGTTAATGTTTTACATACTGAAAAACAAACAAACAAGGATGGGAAAAACCTAAAATTGAATACAAACAGAAAAAAATGAACCTTACTGTATTTCAAATGAATAACAAATACACTAAAAGGATAAGCAGAAGTAAACCAAGTAACTATATATTCTGCAGTGGGATAAATGGTGGCCCAAAAAAGATATATTCATGTCCTAACCCACAGAACCTGTAATATGACCTTATTTGGAAAAATGTTCTTTGAAGATGTAATTAAGTTAAGAATCTCAAAATGAGATCGTCCTAGATTATCCAAATGGCAAATGTCTTCATAAAAGACAGAAAAGGAGAAGACAGACAAACTAAAGGCCATGTGAAGAAAGAGGCAGAGATTGAACTTATGCAGCCACAAGTCAAAGAATGCTTGGAGGTTCAGGTTCAGAAGCTGGAAGAGGTAAGGAAGGATTCTCCCCTGTAGCCTTCAGAGGGAGGAAGCACAACTTCTAAGATCCAGAACTGTGAGAGAATAAATTTCTACTGTTTTAAGCCACCAAGTTTGAGGTAATTTGTTACAGCAGTTCTAGGAGACTAATACATACCCACAGCCTAAACACCAAACGAACTATTAAAAAAAAAAAACTGAATTCTAGTTAATATACTTGGGGCTTTCTGGGTTTTATGTTTTATTTTGTTTTTTTGCAGTGATATGCATTAACAATTTGAAACTTCTTTCAATATGATGTAGAATTAAACAAACGATGAAATATGTTGAGGATAACAGAAGTCAGGTTTCTCACTGTTGGAGAAGGGAGTTACAAAAGTGGAAAAGGAGAAGACTAGAACAAACCTGGTATTTCATCAGAATTAGGGGTATCAGTATGAATTTATTATTTTTAATAGGTAGACATAAATATAAGTGTATATGTATGTGCATATCTGCTATTCTCTAGGTCTATCAGCTGAGAATATCTAGGTGCAGAAACATCCCAGCAAACTTAGTACAGAGATCCTGTTTTCTAAACACTATTGCCCACTAAAAAGAATGAGGGCTCCTTGGGGAAATTTTTTTTTAATAATTTAATTAGTTTTTGTTGTTGTTGAGAATATGCACAGCAGAACATACACCAATTCAACAATTTCTACACGTACAATTCAGTGACACTGAATACATTCTTCGAGTTGTGCAACCATTTTCACCCTCCTTTTCTGAGTTGCCCCCCTCTCATTTAACATAAACTCACTGCCCCCTAAGGTTCCTATCTAATCTTCTGAGTTGCTGTTGTCAATTTGATCCCATACAGACAGATCTTAAATGAGCATACTACTCAAGGCAGAGATTCTTTAGTAGTTAAGCTAAACTATGGTTTGGTTTTAAGAAGACTTCAGGGGATATTTTTGGTTTAAGATTATCTCAGGGCAATACTTTCAGGGGTTCATCCAGCCTCCGTGGCTCCAGAAAGTCTGGAGGTCATGAGATTTTGAAAATCTGTTCTGAATTTTCCCCCTTTTAATCAGGATTCTTCTGTAGAATCTTTGATCAAATCCTGGGGAAAATTATTGATTCTAATGCTGGAGAGGGGAAAGTACAAGATAAGCATGGAACATTTTCTTGTACCAAAAAACAAGAAAGTTCTTCAAAAATGGTGATATACATGTTAAAAGGATAAAGCCCCAGCTGCTTTCCATTGGCTAAATGTGGGACAATTACAGCATAAAAATAAATAATAGTAATGGATTATAAGTCTTTGACTAAAATAAGAACCCTTTAGCATTTGCAGCCTTGGAAACGCTATGGGGCAGTTGTACTCTGTCCTACAGGGTCACTATGAATTTGAATCGACTCCACAGCAATGAGTTTTGGTTTCAGGGTATATTAATATAATAAATAAAGAACAGAAAGATCTTCTTTACAGTAGAATGCTAATCAACAAATACAAAATGAATGAAAGAATTAGAAAAATCACCATTTTGCAATCATCACAGCAGTAATTGATTCAGGCAAGATTTACCAATGGATGCTAGTGGGAAAAAATTTGATTATGAATAGGGCATTTATATGGTCTCAAAGTATCTCCCTTCAAATTACTTAATAATTACAAAAGGAAAATTGTATAGTGAAGAAAACTGGTGGACACCATCTTAAATAAACGATCAAAGCTAACATCATCAATATTGGGACAAAATGACATCATGTACTTCCTGGAATAAGGAGGACAAAACATCATTTCTGTAATATTCCTTCTAAAAATGCATACCTTGACTCTAATTATGACAAAAACCAGGCAAAACCAAATGGCACATTTCACAAAATACCTAGCCTACAGTCTTCAAAAACATCAAGGTAAAAAAAAATTTTAAGGCAAAGAAGGCATTCCCATTAAAGGAGACAAAAAGACATGACAACTACATGCAATGTATAATCTTGACTGAAGCCTGAATGGGGAGGGGGGAGGGATAGTTATAAAGAACATATTTAGGCCAACTCATCAAACTTGAATATGGACTATGGGTTAGAAAATAATATTTTATCATTGTTATATTCCATGATTTTTATGACTGTACAGTGGTTATGTAAGAAAATGTAATTTTTTAGGAAAAACACACTGAATGATTTACGAGTAAAGAAGAATGATGCTTTCAACATACTTTGAAGCAGGTAAAATTTAAAGATATGTATGTAATTTATATGTATGTATGTGTGTATATGTATATACACACATATATTTATATATACTGATACACAGAGAAACATTTTGTGTGTGTGTGTTGTGTGTGTGTTAGCTGAAGGAGAAAGGAAGACAGGAAGAAAAAGAGAAGTGAGGGAAGATAAAGCAATGGGGCAAAATCTTAGCAACTGGTGAATCTGAAAAAAGAACATAAAAAAGCTCTTTGTACTACTCTTACAACTTTTCTGTAACTTTGAAATTATACCAAAATAAATACATGTTTTGTTTTTGTTTTTTTTAATATTCTGGCTGTTCAGTGAAGGAAAGCCTCTTCCAGAGACACAAGAGGAAGTAAGATGGCCATCTGGGAAAATACTGATGTGGTTCATGTGAAAGATGACAGTGCTTGAACTAGGAAGCAGCAGTAGTGTTGAGAAGTAAGTAGATATAGAATGTATTTTAAAGACAGACAACAAGATTCACTAAGGAATTGGATCTAGTGTGTAATCACAGATGATGCCAAGGTTTTTAAACTGAGTAACTGTGTAATAAGGTGACTGTAGCAAATGTATCTCATTCTTTCTGGACATAGAGAACTTGAACCCCCTTCTGTGTTTAGGGAATTTCCCAACAAACGAGTCTTGACAGAAGACAGAGAGAGCACCTTTCACTACAGAAGTGAAAAAGTGAGATGCTACCATTCCCAGTCTCCCTTGCAGATATGACCCGAGTGCAATCCAGCTCCAGCCATCACATTCACTTGAGCTGTGACTCAAGGGAAATAAAATGCTCTCTCCTTAGGGGCAGCAGTGCTGAATCTCCTGCAAGATGAAGTTCCCTGCTCTAAAGGAGCATTCAGTGTTTGGCAGTGGCCATCATAATTTCATCAGGTCTGTAGCATGGTTAGGGACATTATTCCTGCATATTCACCTCAAGTGTGGTTTATTGGCCCTTTCAACATTCTCATTTTACATAAATCAAGGAGACTTCGTTTCTGCTCCATGCAACTAAGAACTCGTACTGAAACCAAAAGCTCACTATTCTGATTAGAGAACTGAAGTACATTAAAATATATTTTAGAGGTTCCATTCAAGATGGAGTTCACACACTCCACTCTGTCTTTCCATTTGATTACAATTAAAAACCCTAAACAAAATACAAAAGGCAACTAGTAGAAGACTTTGAGAAGGCAGAATGAGTATAGAGCCCAGGTCCTTGGGAACAACCAGTCAGACCATACAATCACGCTCTTAGGTATCTACCTAACTGACTTGAAACTACGTTCACACAAAACCCTACAAACAAATGTTTGTAAAGCTTTGTTCGTAAAGCCTTGTTGACAAAACATGTTTGCCAATGGTCATATGTGGGTTTGAGGGAAAGAGAGGAGTCAAGTAGATTTGTAGGTTTTTGGCCTGAGCAACTGGTGAATGGTGATGCCATTTACTGAGATAATACGACTGCTGTGGGAGCACTTTTAGGAAGAAAAATCAAGATTTCCTTTATGACATGCTAAGTTGAAATGCCTATTATACATACATGTGAGTTTATCAAGTAGGTAGTTGGTAATACTACATAGGTGAGAAGACAGGGCAAGAAATATAAATTTGTAAGTCATCACTGTATGCATGGCATTTAAAGCCGTACAACCAGACGATAGCAATAGGGACCAAGTGAAAATATTAAAGAGGGCTCAGTGCTGAGGCACTCCAACATTTAGAGGTTGAGCAGAGGAAGAAGAGTAATAAAACAAAAGTGAGAAGGAACAGTCAGTGAAGTAGGAGGAAAACTAGGAGAGTACAGTAAATTGGAAGGCAAGTAAAGAAGTATTTCTAGGAGCCCATGAAGAGAGAAGTTAGGTTTCCCTCAATTCTGTGCATGTGTAAAGACACTAATTAATTGATTGCTTCATTGATGAAAATGCATAGGATTTTTGGGCCCATTAATTTCTTTCAAAAATAGAAATTTTTCAGCCTATATTTATTTAAGAAAAAAAAAAAAAGAATTTCTAGGGCCTAGCAGTTAATAGGTATCTGGTGTAGTTTTGCCCCAGCAAATATGTGCCTCTGGGCCAGGAAAACAGCTCATGATCTGCAATAAAAGGAACATCCCAATAACCCAAGGCATACCCAACCTTTGAGGACTTAGATACAAAACAGCTTCAGGTCCTCCACCCCTCAGTCCTGCACACTGTTCCGCACCCTCCACTTCCTCCTCTGTTGAACTCAGCTCCATCTCCACTGACATCTCTGCCTGCTGCCTTAATCTGATGCTTACTCTGTTCACCTCCTGGTCAGTTCCTAACTTACCATTTTCATCGCCCCTCCCACACTCACAAATTTTACAAATGGCTCCTGCTCCGTCCAGCCCTTAGTACCTCACTCTCTGTACTCTATTCTAACGGCAACCCAACAACTCATCCAGCCCATGCACGTCTTAAAGGCAAGCCCCAGAAAACAGACCTTTTATTGATATTTGTTGATTTGAGTTGAAACAGCATATCGAGACAGAAAGCTTATTTTTAAGAGGACCGAAAGAAAATGACCCCTATTACAGGAGACACGAAAAGGAGGTGTGGTCATCTTAGCTATCTGAGTACTCAGATTAAGAGCATAAATAGTAGGTTAAACTGAAAAAAGTCTAAAAGACTGTGAATGTTGTTTCTTGTTTGTAAAGATAGGAGCATGACAAAGGCAATGGGAATGTTAAGTGCCCTTGTGTTAAAACAGTGACCAAAATTAGTCATAACAAAAATGAAGTTCAACTAAGGATTCCTAAATGGATCTAAACAGATTTAGTAACATAGTTAACATTAGTGGAAAAAAAATTTAAAGTGACACCTATTAAAGGACAGGTAGTGACTAAAATATTTTTTCATCAAATAAACTAGTTTTTCTCTCTTTCCCCATTATCTAAACATAAGCACTCCAGAAAGATTCCCTTCCTTTATTTAATAATCTTAACTGGAAATAGCCTAGAAAAAAGAACTAAACAAGTATTTGTTTCTAATAACATGTTGTACTTTGCATAGAGAAAGGACAGTACTGATCCATGACCAGTATTGGTTTCTCCTACATGCACGCACACAGAGGTGTGCTGATCTGCACTAATCTGTCCACAGTCTTGTGGCTGTCCCTTTGACAACAGCTGCAAAACAGCCGCCCTGCTGGAATGCCGCTTGCAGTCACTGAATGAGTGAGATCCCATGACCCATAAAATGAAAGTACCCAGGTCTTTAGCATGGTGAGCTAACTAACAGAGCCAGCCTCTATTAAGAGATGAAAGGCAGGAGGGAATATACTGTGAACTCTGATCCAAAAGGTCTTCTTAATCAGAGACTATCCACAGGCTTTCAGGAATCACGAAACCTCCTGAAATTGTCATCAAAATTTTATGTGAGTACATTTTGCTGGAAAGAATGTTAATAGTTTTAATTCAGGGGCTTGCAAACTTTTTCTCTAAAGGGCCAAATAGTATTTTAGGCTTTGTGGACCACGTGGTTTCTATGTGACTACTCAACTCTGCCCTTGTACCACAAAAGCAGCCGTAGTCAGTAGTAAATGAATGGGCATGGCTGTGTTCCAATGAAACTTTTATTTACAAAAACAGCCTGCAGGCTGGATTTGGCTCACATGCGGTATTTTGTCTACCCCTGCTGTAATCCATCACACTCTTAGTCACTTCCTTATATGATGCAAGAAGTCTGAAGTCCCCATCCTTCTAATTCCTAAGCAACTTTAATATCCATCAGAATACACCAAAGAGCACCCTAAATTCATTCTTCTTCGACTTACTCAACTCCAAACACCTCTTCCAAGATATTTCAGCAACCTCAATTATGGCTAACTCTGCCTTCATCCCAAATGGTTTCTCTTCTGAAATCATAAAATCCCAATACTTACTGATTTTAAAAATATTTACCACCTAATTCTTCATATAGTCCACTGAGAAGCTGGAATATATGAAGAAGAATGGGGCATCAGAATTAGAGGAAGACTCATTAACAACCTGCATTACGCAGATGATACAACCTTGCTTGCTGAAACTGAAGAGGACTTGAAGTACTTATTGACGAAGATCAAAGACCACTGCCTTCAGTATGGATTGTACCTCAACATAAAGAAAACAAAAATCCTCACAACTGGACCAATAAGCAACATCATGATAAATGGAGAAAACGCTAAAGTTCTTAAGGATTTCATTTTACCTGGATCCACAATCAACACCCATAGAAGCAGCAGTCAAGAAATCAAATGACACATTGCACTGGGCAAGTCTGCTGCAAAAGACCTCTTTAAACGTTAAAAAGCGAAGATGTCACTTTGAAGACTAAGATGGGCCTGACCCAAGCCATGGTGTTTTCAATCACCTCATGTGCGCATGAAAGGTGGACAATGAATAAGGAAGACTGAAGAAGAACCGATGCCTTTGAATTGTGGTGTTGGCAAAGAATACTGAATATACCACGCACTGCCAAAAGAACGAACAAATCTGTCTTTGGACATGTTATCAGAAGGGGACATCATACTTGGTAAAGAAGAGGGTCAGTAAAAAAGAGGAAGACCCTCAATGAGATGGACTGACACAGTGGCTGCAACAATGGGCTCAACAATGACTGTGAGGATGGGGCAGGACCAGGCAGTGTTCATTCTGTTGTACATGGGATGGCTATTAGTCAAAAGAGGCTTGACGGCACCTAACAACAATTCGTTCTAGAATCTAGATATACCATTTACTGGCCATACAACCTCCTAGTTCCAATTCTTTAACTTTTTTACTTTTGATATCCTAAACTTAAACTACTCTCTAAGCATAACCCTGAGTGTTGTTTTGCAGTTCCTACAATAAACAACTTTTATTCTGGAATAACCCTCTCCCCACCCCAACTCCATCACCGTATTCCACTCAAACACCCAGAGTCCTGAATAATACTCAAAAATATCATATAAATATGAAGAATGAGTGTCTCTACAAATTTACATTTGTAGCCATTAAACTACCACAGTTCTTCTAGTAATTTTCCTCTTACAATCATCAATAGCTATTCTCCTTCTTTACTATAATCCTACTGAAGACCCCTCCAATATCTCCCAACACAAAACAAGGTAATGACCCTCTCAGTAGATGGTGACATTTTCAATTTCCAGGGTAAGGCCCACCACCTATAAGCATATCTGCATTTGAGTCCATCTTAAGCCCTTCCATTCCCAGTAGGAAACTTGGGAGCCAACCTTAGAATTCTGCCTACAACGACAATGGGTGTTGTAATTCTCAAGCTACTTTCTATGTACTGTAACAGTGAACAATGAGTAAATATATTGGTGATGTTGGGAACCAAGTTTCTCACTGTTGAAGAAAGGAAGTACAAACATGGAATGGGGAAAGTCTAGAAGTTAAATTAAAATCGGATGTTTATCAGTATGAACTCATGATCTTTTATATATATTTTTAACTTATTTTGGTTGGTTATTTCCCCCAGCTCTGACTTCTGAAAGAACCTAGAAGCAATGACACCCCAGCAGCAATGAACACATCCAGTGCCCAGATCTTAATTTCTAAATACCATTCCTCATTAAACGGAGCCCTGGATTACTAAAGAAACAGGTAATATCAGGGAAGGAGAAGTACAAGATGAATCTGGAATATTTTATTATGCCAGAACATAAAGAAAGTATCCAAAATATGATAGTATGATAGGAACACATCCTTCATGAAACTCAGCCATCAGGTAAGAAGTCAAGCCCCACTGAGACCATGATGTTATAAAACCCAAACAACACATGTGGAAAGAGAAAGAAGCCATGGGGTGGAGCATCAAGGTAAGCCATGTGCATGAGGCCATTCTGGATCTTACAACCATTCTAGTGCCCCAGCTGGCACTACATGAAGCAGAAGAACTTCCTGGTCAGTCCACAGAATTGTGAGAAATAATAAACTGTTGCTGTTTTAAGACAGTAACTTTTGGGTTAGATTATCATAAATGTGTGCTAAATTAATTAAATTCATTAAAATATATATTTCATATACATATATAGAGAGAGAGCCCTGGTGGCCCAACTGTTAAGCGCTTGGCTGCTAACCAAAAGTTGGTGATTCAAACGTACCAGTGGTTTTGCAGGAGAAAGACCTGGCAATCTGTTCCCATAAACAGTATAGCCTAGAAAACCATAAGGGGTAGTTCTACTCTGTCACATGGGGTCACTATGAGTCGAAATCAACTCAATGGCGCCTAGCAACAACTATATATATATTTTTTTTTTTAAATAAATTTGTTTTATGCTTACCTTGGTGTTGGCCATGTCCACAATATATTGGTCTCCCTTTATACATTCCATTACTTCAAAGCCATCTCTGTCAATCACCTTAGCCTGAGAACTTCCAGATACAACGAGAATCATGTCTCCTGTGTTACTGTACTGTAGTGACTTGATCTGATGACTGAAAAAAGAAAAAGAAAATAATCTGATGAGACACTGAGCATTAACTTTTATACTTTGACTACATTAAGCACTGCCAGAAAAAAAGTCACACAACTGCACAAATTGATAATTCTACAAAATCAAGAAGATCAACTTCTAATGATCTCCTCAACACCCACTGGCTATCCTGTTAGCTCTCTCCACCCACTGTCCATAGTAATCACTTAAAATCTTCTCTCCTCCCCTTAAGTCTTCAATACAACCAATTTGCCCACTTTTAGCTGTTGATTCCTTCTTCTCTTTCTCAGAAGAAACTAGTAAGAACTGCCTCAATTTCTTCCCATTAATGCTATAAACTTAGCAGCATCTGAACTCCTTTCATTCTTCTCCTTTTCTATTACAATGGTGGAAAACAACCTCTTTTGCCTAAGGCAAAACTTAACTACCTATATTCCAGGTTCCATTGCTTCATGTCTCCTCAGGAAGTTTTTTGACTATCCTTGCTCTCATCCCCTTCACAGCTAAGCTCTTTGAACAAGTTTTCAACCTCAGAAGTTTTTTGACTATCCCTGGTCTCATCCCCTTCACAGCTAAGTTCTTTGAACGTTTTCAACCTTCCTCAACTTCCCCTTCATTTCTCTAGCACTATACTATCCTTTCAACCCTCACCACTCTACTAAAACTGATCTTACTATTGTGACTGTAATGAATACTGTGGTGTGCATGCAGATCTCCCCCTTCAGGGCTGAGGTACTCATTCCGTTCCCTTCCAGGATTTTGTCTGCTGATGGCTAGCTGCTGATACGTCAGGAATTTTCCATCCTCATCACTCCACTAAAAACTGATCTTGCCATGTAACTGTGGTGAATACTGCAATATGCCACCCAAATCTCCACCTTCAGGACTAAGGTACTAGCCAATCCCTCATTACTTCAATCCCCTGTTCTAGCTGGTAACTCTTCGTATTAAACTTTCCCTGTTCAAATTATCTTATGATTTTTCTCTCCTAATCAGACCTTGACTGATAACACCAAATTTCAGGCAATTAATCAATAACTGAGTAAATTATAAGCTGTTCTGTCTAATTTGTTTATACATATAAACACACACACGCACAAACAGATCATATCTTTGATAATTAGATAGTTCAGACAGCAAAACCAAAAATCTCTAACATAAGAACGGAATGAACTAGTTAGTTCACAGAGCATCTGTGTCAACAGTACTCCCACTTTGAGGAAATCTTAATTTTCCTCACTTATCAATAAGTGATCACTTTATTTTATCTGTTGATTCATTTTTATTTCCAAACAGAAATGAAAATATAAAAAACAAGGAAATCCAGGAAGTTGTAGAAATCATCCCTGGCTCCATCTCTCTAGCTAGTTGGTCTACCAAGTTGCTCTAGTTGTATGTGGAGAGAAATACAAGAGCTCAGCTATCCCACACTAATATTCACTTTTCTTTTTAGCTATACAGAGAAGCTTTTAACATTTTCCCACTTTCTCATTATTTTCATGCTCTCTCTGAAGTCCGCTTTGCCAACATTAAAATGAAATGTTCAGCATCAAGTTCACCATTCCTGTCCCGCTTGGCTCTTAATTCTGCTAGCCACAGAGTTAAAAGGGCAGGATTAAGACTCATTAGACACAGCACTAAGGAGAATTAAAGGGCTTGTTCAAGGGGTATAACATATGCTCCTCAAATTCCTGCCTAAACAACTAAGATTCGGATCAAAGAGAAGAGAGGGAAAGCCAATCTGAGAGCAAACTGGAGTCATGAGGAAGTAAGTGAATGTTCTCCTGGGGAGTAACTCTGACACCAGAGGAAGGCTTAGTGACATTACACAATTCTTTCACTGAAGTTATTCATCAGGCAAGTGGGAATATAAGAGTATAAGTGGAGGGGAGTGGGAAGGTGAAGATTGAGGATCCTTTTAAGTAGTTTTTGCTCGGCTAGCAAAACAAGCCAGGACATGCAAGACAGATAAACACAGCTGTTTGGGGCTGTCACTTGTGGCTCAGGAGCCAAGGTGTCCTGATGTAGTGAAAAGTGCACCGGAATGTGAGTCAGGAGCCCAGGGATCTAAGTCCTCGCTCGGCTGCTAACTAGCTGTGTGATGATGAGCCTTGGTCTCCTCATTATTTAGAAAGCGAATGGGTGGGACTAGATGGCAGTAAGATACAGAGGTGCTCCTGAGACACAGAGTGCATGTACTCGCTGTATAAACTCAATGAATCCTGGTTGCTTCCACTGACAAAGAAACAGGAGAAATAATACTTGACTTATAGGGTTGAGATGAGGAGTAAAAGCAATATACATAAAGGCACCTAGCACAGGATCAGAAAAAAGCAGCAGTTATTATTATTACTTTTTTTCATTTCCAAGGTCTCTTTAAGATTATTTGAGGAGTATAAAATCTTGGTAGCCAAATACAATGTTATTTCAAATTCATTACAAGATAAGTTAGTATATGTTTACCATATGTTTCATTACTAACCAAAATACTCAAGAGAAATGTTCTTATCTGATTTTCTGCATCCACTCAAAAAACTCAAGCATCATGTTAAATATGACTACTATATTCTTGGAAATGAAAGGCAATAAGGGTTAGAGAAAATACAATTTCAGATTTGTGTGCCATCTTCCTATAGTATTTGATGAAACTGTCCCTTCCTCCCAGGTATGCAATATATATTATCTAGAGCAGAAAACAATCCAAGAAAGTAAAAGACATGATGCAGCACCATCAAATGTTTCCATATGAGAATATCAGAAAATATGTACTTAATTTATACCACAGCAAAATAAATCTTCAGCTAATTTAATATTTCAGCTTTTAAATTTAAGAATAGATTTCCAATGCAAAACCAATTAAGAACACATCGCCTATCTGCTTAATATACTAAAAGTTGGTAAACTGGTACTACCAAATTTACAAAATATATCTGTCAAACAATACTAAAGCCACAGAAAGTTGATTTCTTAAATCATTACTTCTAAGGCAATCTTTTCAGTAATTTTTATTCCAGGATTACATATGCTGTTGCTGTTGTTAGGAGCCGTCGAGTCGATTCCAACTCACAGCGACCCTATGTACAACAGAACAGAACACTGCCCAATCCCGTGCCATCCTCACAATCGTTGTTATGCTTGAGCTCACTGTTGCAGCCACTGTGTCAGTCCATCTCATTGAGGGTCTTCCTCTTTTTCACTGACGCTCTACTTTACCAAGCATGATGTCCTTCTCCAGGGACTGGTGCCTCCTGATAACATGTCCAAAATATGTGAGATGAAGTTTCACCATCCTTGCTTCTAGGGAGCACTCTGTATATTTCTTCAAAGACAGATGTGTTTGTTCTTCTGGTAGTCCAAGGTATATTCAATATTCTTCACCAACACCATAATTTAAAGGCGTCAATTTTTCTTCGGTCTTCCTTATTCATTGTCCAGCTTTTGCATGCATACGAGGCAAGTGAAAATTCCATGGCTTGGGTCAGGCACACCTTTGTCCTCAAAGTGACATCTTTGTTTTTCAACAGTTTAAAGAGGTCTTTTGCAGCACTCTTGCCCAATGCAAGACGTCGTTTGGTTTCCTCCAAAAATTCAATGATTCAGCACCATCTCATACAACACCCTGTAAAAACAATAATTAGTGGCATAGCCCATTTTTTCTGTTTCAAACTGTTATATTGGGCCCTGCTGCTGGTAGCACACACTTTCAGTGGGATAGCAACTTCCCAATCAACTCCAGAGGCACAAAAAAGTATGTAGTCGCTGTATGTACCATGGGTGACGAAAGGGACAAGGTAGAGCTAAATGTTAGTTCCTTCTTACCTTTAGGAGTAAAAGGAATTAGAGAAGAGCATTCTAAAAAAAAAAAAAATACTATGCAAAAATCCTGTGGCCATTTTGCTAGAGTATACTTAGAAAAGGGAAAAAATGGATAGGAGCCAAATCATAAAGGACTTTATAGAAAGGCATTTGGTTTATTCAAAGTGCATCAGGAAGATACTAAAGGGGTTTAGCATGGAATAGTGGGGGAAAACAGTAAAGAGATTGCTACAGTACTCTAGGTGAGATTTAAGCAAGGAAGACTCTTGAGTTGAACCCTGAAGGAGGAGTTTTGAAGAGTTTAGAGAGACAAGAGTACGTTAGCCTGGAAAGTAGCATGAACAAATGCATAGAGAAGTAAGGGCAGGGAGTGGGGGACTTGGGGTAGGCTAGGGGAACAGTAGAGACACTAAACTGACCACAATGAAGCTTTCTTGTTGTGAAGTAACAAGAAATATAGATAGAACAATGAATGACATCCTAGAAGTTCTTCAAAATTAAGCAGAATATAAACACAAGACTTTAGAAATTAAGAAATTAATTGCAAAAGGTCATCTCAGAATTTAAAAAAATATTTTGTGAATCAGGGATATCTTGTAGATACTGCAAAAAGGAAATAAATATGAGGTCCTTGGGAACTTAAAAATAGGACAGATAATACAAGATTTCTAAGAAAAAATAGCTGCTTGAGGAATAGTATCAAAAAAAAGAAAACCTCCCAGCAAAATTTTAAAATAGGGAGAAACATCAAAGTTGCAAACTAAAAGAACTATTTGAATGTAGGACATATCCAGAAATTTCTATTAGGAAAGGACCAGAGTGATTATAAAAAACGCTTTCTTGAAAGGGTACCATAGCCAGCCGCAAGTGAAAACATTCCAGAAACCATGAATTCCTACAGGAGTATGTTCTCAGAGTAGCAAGGCTGTCCTTAAGGAAACAATACAACAAACACTGAACAGATGGCACTGAAGAAGATGTTCAAGAGATGATACAAAGGCTGACAAAAGAAAAATGTACCGATCTGTCAGTCACCTAACAGAATCTAACCAAACCAACTGCCGTCAAGTCGGTTGCGACTCATAGCAACCCTATAGTATAGCTCCCCTGAAAACAGAGCATCCATCACATAGAGAAGAGATCTAACCCCTCAACACTCTGCAAACCACAGGCTCATTCCATCAGCTACAACCTATTACATTTAAGAAAGAAGAATCTACTCAGCCTGTTTCTCGCTAGGCAGAGAGAATAAATAAGGGTCAGCGATAAGGAAACATAAAATAATAAGGGTGCTGTGAAGAAATTGTGAAAAAAAATTTAAAGAAAAAAGATATTTTTAGCTTATAGTTGTTTGATGCTGAAAATAATTTCAAGGAAACATGGTTTGTATTAAGCAAAAAATTGGCAAGGTAAAAACAGATTATTTGAAAGAAGTAAAATGGAAGAAATAGAAAACAGTATTTCAAAATACATTAGAAGCTGCTCTTCAAAAGACACTGTTAAGGAAATAAAAAGACAAGACAGGCTAAGAGGAAATATTTGTGATACACATATCTTACAGAAGACATTATCAAACAACCCAAGAAAAACAATCCAATAAAGTGGGCAAAAGATCTGAACAGACATTTCATCAAAGAATCTATATGTATAGCAAATAATCACATAAAAAGGTTCTCAAAACCATTAGTCATCAGGGAAAATTAAATTAAAACTACAATGACATATCACTACACACCCAATAGAATGGACAAAATTAAAAAGACTGATAACACCAAATGTAGGTAAGGATGTGAAGTAACTAGAACTTCTATACATTGCTGATAAGAAAGCAAAATTGTACTACCACTAATGAAAAGTTTAGCAGTTTCTTATATTTGGCAGTTTCCTAGGTATTTACCCAAGAAAAACAAAAATATCTGTCTACAAAAAGACCTATATAGAAATATTTATAGCAGCTTTAGTTATAAATATCTAATAACTAGAAAAAAACAAGTGTCTATCAACTGATGAATGGGATAAAAAAAAGAATTCTATTACTAGAAATCAGAATGGATGAGTCAATGCTCTAGCTATTGGGCATGATACACACTATCTTCTCTACTAATTTAGTTGACTTTGTGCTACAGCTGTCAGGAATTCATGGTTTCTGGAATGTTTTCACTTGCGGCTGGCTATGGTACCCTTTCAAGAAAGCGTTTTTTATAATCACTCTGGTCCTATCAACTGATGAATGGGATATACAAATTGTAGTATACCCATACAATGTATTATTATACAGCAATAAAAAGGAACAAAACTATTGATACTAGCAACAATCAGATCAGTGGTTGCTTGAGGGTTAAGAGAGATGACTGCCAAGTGGCTGAAGAAAAATTTTTGGCATGATGGAAATGTTTCATATCTTGATTGTGGTGGTGGTAATACGACTGAATGCATTTCTCAACACTCACAGAACTGTACACTTAAAAAGGGTGAATTTTACTGAATATAAATTATACCTCACTGTGACTTTTAAAAATGTTCATTAAAAGCAGTAAGGTACTGAATTAAAATAATAGGAATAATAATCTCACAGATTGCAGAAAAATACATTAAGAGAATTGGATCATAAAAAATGAAAGGGAAATAGAGGGCAGATAACAGAGAACCAAAACTGGACAGCTGGAACTCCTGAAAGAAAATGAGGGCAGACGACAAGAACCTAAACAATAGTGTGATTTTTCAGAGGTATAATCCAATGTCTTATCACTAACAAAAACTTAGTAATGGGAAATAATACTTGAGAAACATAACAGATATCAACTTGGAAAGTCTGTACACTGAAATTCCTTCAATTAAATGCTAAGAATAATAAGAGCTAACATTTACTGAGTGCTTTACCACATGCCAGGCACTGTGCCAAGCACTTTACATATATTATTTCATTTCATCATCATCACAGCCCAAAGAAATGGATACAGAAACCAAAGTCAGGGAGATTAAATAACTTGCCTGAGGTCATACAGCAAGTGAACTAGTCAAGAGAGAATTCAAACTCAGACTTACAGAACTCACAATCCATGCTCATACCTATCATGTACATTGACTGTATAATAATGCCTAGTTGTAGAATTTAACTTCACATAACTCAGTCTGCTATGAAAAAGACAATGAAGGAAAAATGTTTCAATGGAAGTCTGACAAAGCAATGAGATTTCCCCCTCTCCACTCTGAAACTGACAGCTGTAGCACAAAGTCAACTAAATTAGCAGAGAAGATAGTGTGTATCATGCCCAATAGCTAGAGCATTGACTCATCCATTCTGATTTCTAGTAATAGAATTCTTTTTAAATTTCTGAAACGAGGATTGACTCAGGAAGGTGAAATACTTGGTAAGAGGTTTTTCCCTCCTCTTCTTTGAACTCTAGAACTGTTTAATGAAAAGAAGAAAATGATAGATATATGCTAACAACTGCAAATGCCATTTGAATTAGGGGGAATCACTGCTCAGGGCCAATCAATGTTGATATAAAGTGAATGGAAATCATAAGATGTAATAAAACTCACTAACCTGTTGTTACCTTGAGAATGTATTTACTGTTTTTTGAAAACACAGCT
The DNA here is from genome assembly GCF_000243295.1 of Trichechus manatus latirostris. Classification (NCBI taxonomy): domain Eukaryota; kingdom Metazoa; phylum Chordata; class Mammalia; order Sirenia; family Trichechidae; genus Trichechus; species Trichechus manatus. The sequence continues at coordinate 835,738 of NW_004444133.1, read as the reverse complement.
AAACAGATCAGATTTTTTTGTAAGGTTTTCACTGGCTAATTCTTTTCAGAAGCAGACCGCTGGGTCCTTCTTCCTAGTCTGTCTTAGTCTGGAAGCTCAGCTGAAACCTGTCCGCCTTGGGTGACCCTGCTGGTATTTGAATACTGGTGGCATAGCGCTTCCAGCATCACAGAAACATGCAAGCCCCCACAGTAGGACAAACTGACAGATGCCTTTTAGTTGGATCCACAATCAACACCCATGAAAGCAGCAGTCAAGAAATCAAAAGATGCATTGCTCTGGGCAAATCTGCTGCAAAAGACCTTTTTAAAGTGTTAAAAAGCAAAGATGTCACCTTGAAAACTAAGGTGTGCTGACCCAAGCCATGGTGTTTTCAATCACCTCATATGCATGCAAAAACTGGACAATGAATAAAGAAGACCAAAGGATTGATGCCTTTGAATTGTGATACTGGCAAAGAATACTCAATGTACCATGGACTGCCAAAAGAATAAACAAATCTGTCTTAAAAGAAGTATAGCCAGAACGCTCCTTAGAAGCAAGGATGGCAAGACTATGTCTCACATACTTTGGACATGTTATCAGGAGGCATCAGTCCCTGGAGAAGGATAGCACGCCTGGTAAAGAAGAGGGTCAGTGAAAAACAGGAAGACCCTCAACGAGATGGATTGACACAGTGCTGCAACAACAGGCTCAAGCATAACAATGATTGTAAGGATAGTGCAGGACTGGGCAGTGTTTCATTTTGTTGTATATAGGGTCACTATGGGTCAGAATTGACTCTACGGCACCTAACAACAACAACACAAATAGATCAGCCTGTAGCCTGTAGCCTAATGCATCACCATAGTACAAGAGCCCAAGATTTCCAAAACTGTCCTTTCTTTGCCCTGGACTGTTAGAGCTTAAACCAAAGATTTTCAATCTTCCAGTCAAGAGAAATCTTTTCCTGCTCAAAAAGATAGGTACAGCTTGCTGAAAGGAGTATTTTACTCTATACAACAGGTAATTTTTGAAGAAAAATATGAGAAGATTCTATTACCTCTACAACTTATTTAATGAATAATACATTTCTACTATATGCCAAGCACTGTTCTAGGTGCTGGGATACAAGTAAACAAATGTAAAAAAAAAAAGATCGTTTCTCATAGCACTGCTGTTGTCAGGTGCCGTCGAGTCGATTTTTGACTCATAGCAACCCCATGTGACAGAGGAGAACTGCTCCATGGGGTTTTCTAGGCTATAATCTTTATGAAAAGAGCCCTGGTGGTACAATGGTTAAGTGCTCAGCTGCTAACCGAAAAGTCAGTGGTTCAAACCCACCAGCCACTCTGCAGAAGAAAAGACCTGGCGATCTGCTCCAGTAAAGATTATTGCCTAGGAAACCCTATGGGCCAGTTCTACTCTGTCCTATAGGGTTGCTAAGAGTCAGACTCCACTCAACAGCACACATCAACAACAATCTTTACAGAAGCAATCACCTTGGTCTTTCTCTTGCGGAGCAGCTGGGTGGATTTGAACTGCCAACCTTTTGAGTAGCAAAAATAAATCAAGGCAATGGATGAAGTGGGTGGCAGTGGAGAGGTGGGGACAGAAGCTACTTTTAATGGGATGTTTAGGAAAAGACATCTCTGAGGAGCTGACATTTGAACTGAAACATGACCCAAGAGAAAGCCATTGGTTCTTAGTTAATGGGATACATTCTTAAAGTATGTAATTTGATGATACCAGAAACTCAGGAAATCAAGTAAAAAAAACCTTTAACCTCATAAAATTTTATAATGAAAATATCAAAGAGAAGGAGAAAATATATTCAGGTGAATAGTGTATGTCAAAGAATATCAACTGTGTTTTCCTACATATCTTTTCAACTCATACTAAAGCTTTCTGATGATGCACAAGGATAACAACTCTACGCTGACCTTTGCATGGACTATGTCAGCAACTTCCACTCCACTTAGTAAACCAAAAGAAAGACCTGGCACTCCCAGGACTGGCCTGATCCACAACAGAAAGACTTATGATCTGATTAACCCACTAAATTTACAACTGAAGGCATCTTACCCTCCAATTTTTCTTTCCTATTGGTGATATCCAAGATTAGTACAGTTTCTCATAACAAAAGCTTATTATACAAAAGACACAAAATCAAAGTAGCTAGATATAGCTGATATTCTACTTTGCTTTTCAAGTAGATCCTAATCAATGATGCTAATGATCAGTGGTATCTGCAGGAAAAAACATCACATATGGCCTAATGGTAACTTTCTAGGTAAGAATATAAATCCAATTCCCAAAAAGTGAAGATGAATCAAACCCCACTTATTCATTCTTGATCATCTCTGACACAAGCTGCCCACGTAGCACTCCCTCTCTCTCTACCCCTAGCCACTCAGAACTAGATCATAGCTTACAAGTTAAAAGGACACTGCCCTTCAGACTGCCTAAAAGGCAGAAACCAGTCACAAACTTGGGAGTCCACACAACAAATGCCCTTACTTCTGGCCTGCTAGCTGCATATTTGGAGTTTTTCTACTACCTCTTCAGGGTGCCGGCTGCAAGATCAGCGACCTCCCCCAGACTCCTCACTTTTACCTGCTGGCTCCCACTACTCCTTTGGGTTCAATAATTTGCTAGAACGACTCACAGAACTCACAGAATATACTATACTTATGATTACAGATTTATTGTAGCAAAAGGATACAAATCATGATCATCACAAGAAAGTGACAAACAGGCAAGGTCTGGGAGAGTTCCCAACGCAAAGCTTTCATGTCCCAAAGAGGCTGCATCATCCTCCTTTGTCAACCAGGAAGCTCTCGGAGCCTCCGTGTTCTGAACTTTATTGACATCATTACGCAGTCATGATTGAGGCCTCATTACATATGCATGATGGGATAAATCATGCCTCCTAAGGGTCTTTCTGGTCTGGCCAGCCCCTACTTGTTAGCATAAACCCTCAAGTATGGTCTGAAAATTTTAGGTAATAAAAGCAGCTCAATTATTCAGGAACTTATGAGGGTTATCTCAGGAACCAATGAAAAAGGCTAAACTTTTTTTTTTTTTTTTTTTTTTTTGGGAAGGTGATTCATTACCACATAGTTACTAACTCTGAAAGTTGCAAAATCTGATAATTTAGAAATAGTATTACTAAGCAATCTTATAAAACAAGTCCACCAATTCACTAATTATTAAAAGTGTATTTAAAAATGTTTGTCATTAATCTGGATGCAATTAATGAGCTCTTATCCAGGAGAAAAGAGACAATTACAACAACATGATTACCGAAATTTATATATCCCTGCTGCACTAAACTATCAACTCACACACAAATCATAGGTCCAATTTTGCAAGAGTAACCTTTATCCATCTTCAGTTTCTTTTCAGAATTAACTATTAACCCAGAAAACAAAAGAAAGCCTAAATGCCTGGAAAAATAGCACATTTAAAACATAATTCCAGCCACTAATCTCTCACGCAATTATGTTTAAATGAATAAACTATACTATATAAACACCATCTGCAAACTAATGAAAATACTTTCCCTAAACAATAAAATGGTAATACTTCTGTTATCTAACATGGGTAGTGAATAAAGTGTTGAGGGAGTAAGGCTTACAGATAGAATTTAGGCAAACACACACACCCTTGACTGGGTTTGATGGCACTTTTTTCTAACTGGTTTCAAACCCCTCTTTGCGTATGTATCACATAGTGGTTAATGGTATAGGTTCTACAGTTAGAATGTTTACATTAGCCAATAAAGAGCACATAAACAACTATGTAACTTAGTGTGAGATCTTGGACTAGCTAATTAATTTTTCTAAGCTTCCACTTCCACATCAGTAAAATGGGAATATAAAGATACCTATGATATAAGCCCTGGTGGTGCAATGGTTAGGAGCTGGGCTATTCACCAAAAGGTCAGCAGTTCGAATGCACTAGCTGCTCCTTGAAAACCCTATGGGGCAGTTCTACTCTGTCCAACAGGGTCACCATGAGTTGGAATCAACTCGATGGCAACAGGATGATACCAGGGGAGGTGGGCAGGTCCCTGGGTGGTGCAAACAGTTAACATACTCAGCTGCTAACCAAAAGGCTGGAGGTTCTGGTCCATCCAGAGATGCCTCAGAAGAAAGGCCTGGTAAACTGCTTCTGAAAAATCAGCCATTAAAAACCCTATGGAGCACAATTCTACTGTGACATACATGGGGCCGCCATGAGTCAGAATCGAATGGACAGCAACCAGACAATACAGGGTAGTTATGAAAATTAACTGATATAAAGAACTCAGCCTGGCTCAAAAAATGTTAGCTAGAATTATGATACTTATAATAACACATTTTCCTCCCACCTTAGTCCCCCAGATTATCTAGTTCTTTTCCTCACAGTCAACCAGTATTATCAGTTTCTTGTTTACATTTCCAGGAATATTTTATACATACACAAACAAATAGTATATATTATGTTTTCCAAGCTTTTTATTATTTTTATTATTATTTAACTGGGTATGAACATATAACAGGCTACTTGTGCTTACAACTCTTACAAAACTGCAAAATCAAAATAAATTTAAAGGAAACATGATCCACTTCACACCCACAGGAATGGCTATAATCGAAACAACAATAACAAGCACTGGTGAGAGCGCAGAGAAACTCGAACACTTATATATTGCTGGTGGGAATATACAATGGTACAGCCACTTAGATAACAGTTTGTCAATTTCTTAATACTAAACATAAATTTACCATAGGACCTAGCAATTCCACTCCTACATATCTATCCAAGAGAAATGAAAACATATATCCACACAAAGACTTGTACACAAACGTTCATGGCATCATTGTTCATAATAGCCAAAAAGTGGAAACAACCCAAATGTCCACCAATTGGCGAATGGGCAAACAATGTCATATATTCATACAATAGAATATTATTTGATCATAAAAAGGAAAAAAGCATGGATATGTGCTACACGATGGGTCAATCTTAAAAGCATTAAGTTAAGTGACAGAAGTCAGACACAAGAGACCACATATTGTATGAATCCACTTACAAGAAATGTCCAGAAAACACATAAAGTAGATTAGTGGTTGCCTAGGGCTCAGCATGCAAATGAGGAGTGGCCACAAATGGGAATGAGGTTTCTTTTTAGGGTGATGGAAATGTTCTAAAATTAGATTGTGGTGATTGGTACACAACTCTGTAAATTTACTAAAAATTATTACATATGTAACTTTTATAATACGTAAATTATCTCAGTAAAGTGATTTTTAAAGGTAAATATTAACAAAAGAATAAAATTTAAATAAATTTAATTTAAGACCATGTTGTTTGCTGAAACATCATCATATAGAAGGAAACAATTTATTCTGAAACAAATAAATTATACCCTTCTACCCCACTGCTCTAGTCTGCCATCAGATCAACAAACAAATGGATATGGAATTGCCTGCCATAGCACATTCCTATTTTACTGTGTTCCAGTGATGACTCAATTCTTCCACCAATTTTCTGTTAGAATTACTGTGAAAACTTTGTTCCTACAACATTTTATGACAAAACAGGCTTTCATTTGGCACTAATGCATCATTTATTTATGAAACATGTTTCTGTTCCTTTCTCATTAGGCATGGAAACTAAAAGTAGCTAAATGTACACTTTTTTGAGGTCAAATGATTTTAAACACAAAGGTAAATAAATGCAGGTATTAGTGTCAGGCCAAACGATTATCAAAATGAAAAAGATAAAAATTTTAAATTAAAGAAAAGAATTCATGAACTCCTAAGAATATGCCCATGAAACCCAGTTTGGAAAACTGTCATAAAGTGCAAAAGTTTCAGAAATTCCTATGCAGAGCTATTTGACTTCACACTGAATGTTATTAATACAGTTGAGCAATTCTAGTACATGTCCATTCACGAAATGGCATTGGGAAGACTGTCTCTATAATGAATGACTGAAAACTATCTTGCCTTCAATTATGAATATTTGGTGGATTTCAGAAATGGAAATTTATCTTAACATTTATAAGCCAAATGAGAATAATAATTTTAAAGCAAGATACAACAGGTAAAAAATAGTAGAATTCATGCACTTAAAAAGTTAACATTTGGGCGGGGCCAAGATGACAGAGTAGTCAGATGCTTCCGTTGGACCCTCTTACAAGAAAGACCCAAAACAACAAGTGATTCGATTATATATGGCAATCTGGGGGCCCTAAACATCCAAGGCAGAGCTGAGGAACTGGACTGAGAGGCAGAGGAAGGTAGAGATGGTTCAGAAGTTGCGAGGAGTTGCCAGACCTGACCCAGTGAGAGCCTGAGCCCTTCAGGCCTGATCAGCAAATGGGTGAATGGTGAGGCAGGCAAGCAGCTGTGCTCGGGAGGCACGTTTTCCACACCAGGAGAGACCCAGCACCAGAGAGTCTACACGGCCACCCAGAACCAGTGAGAAGCAGCCCTCCATGAAAGATAAGTACTTCCATATGGCTTACGCGCAGATCAAAAAAATCCCACTTAGGGAAAAAACTCTCTCTCATTTACCTCCCCACTCCCTGCTCTGCACTGGGTCCTGGAACGGCTTCAGCAACTGCCGAGTCCCCTGGGCCAGAAGTAGGATCCATCACACACCAGGAGCCATTCTAACTGCCTTGGAGACTAAACAAATTGACAAACAGGAGAGAAAATAAACTGCCGGCTCCCCTAAGTCAGGAATCCAGGGTACAGACAGCTCCTTTGCCTAGGCAAAGACATAAGGGATCCACGGACTTTGAGTGCCTTTCCCCCTGCATAGACTTGTGACTGTTCAACTCAACAGCAAAGGCCCTCATTACCACAGTACAACGGATATATACCTGAAGTCTAACTTGAACTGTTTCAGCCGTGAATTGGCAGGTTCTTGACATTTGACACTGCTCTGCCCACTAAGCAGGGTCTTCACCTACCCACATCAGAGGCCTCAGGACCGGTAGCTCCACCCACACCACCTCACCACCTGCGAGAGGGGCTCACGAGTAAGAGGTGTCCCCTATTCCTTATAGCCAACAGCATTAGGTGCTCACAGTCCGGCTGCAAAACCCACCCACCTATGCGCTCTAGGGAACAGGGACACGCCTTCCTCCTGGACACTCGAGGACGACCGTCAGCTCCCTGCTTTGATCAGAGTGTGTCCCCCTACTGCAGCCAGATGCCTGTGCCTACACCAATCATCCATGCCTCTCTAGGACTGTACATGACAGCCTACAACACACACTTGGTGGCTATCTACATGGGTACCTGAGCTGAATCCATACAGGAGGAGTGGGTGGACTCCTGAGCTCACATACCTAATAACACATCTAACCACCACGTGACAGGACATTAGAGCTTCAAAGGTGCCAATAATCAAACTAGCGCATATGAGCAGCCTATTTGGGCATATCAAAACAAAACAAGAAGCTAGGACACAGTAAGCAAACATAAAATAAATAAATATGCTAACTTATTGATGGCTCGGAGACAACAGTCAATATCAAATCACATAAAGAAGCAATCCACGTGGGTTTCAGCAAGCTCCCAGAATAAAGAATCTAGAAATTTTCCAGAGGAGGAAAATTTCTTCTAATTACCAGAGGCAGAATACAAAAGATTAATACACAGAAGTTTTCAATAGATTAGGAAGGAAATTAAGCAAAATGCAGAACATGCAATAGAAATTTAAAGATTAGAGAAGAGCATAATGACAAATTTAACAGGCTGCAAGAATCCACAGAGAGACAGCAATCAGAAATCCAGAAGATTAACAATCAAATTTCAGAATTAAAAAAAGGCAATAGAAAGTCATAGCAGCAGAATTGAGGCAATGGAAGTCAAAATTAGTGAGATTGACACAATAGAAAGTCATAGCAGCGGAACTGAGGCAATGGAAGTCAGAATTAGTGAGACTGAAGATAAAGCACTTGACACCAACTTATTTGAGGAAAAATCAGATAAAAGGATTAAAAAAACTTAAGAAACCCTAAGAATTATGTGTGATACTATCAACAGGAATAACCTAGGAGTGATTTTAGTACCAGAACGGGGGGATAACAAAAAATACAGAGAGAATTGTTGAATATTTGTTGTCAAGAAACTTCCCTGATATCCTGAAAGATGATAAGATATCTCTCCAAGATGCCCATGGAACCCCATATAAGGTAGATCCCAAAAGAAAGTCACCAAGACATATTATAACCAAACTTGCCAAAAACAAAGATAAAGAGGGAATTTGAAGAGGAGCTAGGGATAAACGAAAAGTTATCTAAAAAGGAAAGTCAATAAGAATAAGCTGGGACTACTCAGTAGAAACCATGCAGGCCAGAAGGCAATGGGATGACATACATAAAGCCTTGAAGGAAAAAAGCTGCCAGTCAAGAATTACTTATGCAGCAAAACTATCTCTCAAATATGATTGCGAAATTAGGGCATTACCAGATAAAAAGAAGTTTAGGGAATTTGCAAAAACCAAACCAAATTACAAGAAATACTAAAGGGAGTTCTCTGGTTAGAAAATCAGTAACATCAGATAACAACCCAAGACTAGAACACAGGACAGAGTAACCAGATATCAACCCACATACGGAAGTCACAGAAGTAAGTCAAAGCTAAAACACTGAAAATAGGGAAATATATGTCAATATGTAAAAGATGATAACATTAAAACAAAAAAAGAGGGACTTAAAATATATAGACATACATTTTTCATATGGAGAGGAAGTCAAGGCGATATAAAGAAATGAAAGACTGCTATAAACTTAGAAAAATAGGGGTAAGTATTAAGGTAACCACAAAGGAAACTAACAATCCTACAAGTCAAAATAAAAACCTAGAAAAATATAAAGACTCAGCAAACACGAAATCAACAACAATGAAAAAGATGAAAAGAAACTACACAAAGAAAAATGACTCAGCACAGAAAATTAAGTGGAACAAACTGCGAACAACACAAAAAAAGACATCAAACGACAGCACTAAACTCATAACTATCAATAATTATGCTGAATGTAAATGGACTAAATGCACCAATAAAGAGACAGAGAGTGGTAGATTAGATAAAAAAGCATGATCCATCTATATGCTGCCTACAAGAGATACACCTTAGACTTAAAGACACAAACAAACTAAAACCCAAAGGATGGACAAAAATATATCATACAAACAACAACCAAAAAAGAGCAGGAGTGGCAATATTAATCTCTAACAAAACAGACTTTAAAGTAAAATCTACCACAAAGGATAAGGAAGGATACTATATAATGATTAAAGGGTCAATACACCAGGAGGACATAACTATAATAAATAGTTACGCACCCAATAACAGGGCTCCAAAATACATAAACTCTAACAGCACTGAAAAGAGAGATAGACAGCTCCACAATAGTAGTAGGAGACTTCAACCCACCATGTTCGGTGAAGGACAGAACATCCAGAAAGAAGCTTAACAAAGACACAGAAGAGCTAAATGCTACAATCAACCAACTTGATCTCACAGACATATACAGAACACTCCACCCAACAGCAGCCAAGTATACTTTCTTTTCCAACGCACATGGAACATTTTCCAAAATAAACCACATATTAGGCCATAAAGTAAGCCTTAACAAAATCCAAAGCATTGAAATATTACAAAGCATCTTTTTCGACCATAAAGCCATTAAAGTGGAAATTAACAACAGAGAAAGCAAGGGAAAAAAATCAAACATGTGTAAACTGCACAACACCTTGCTCAAAAACTACTGGGTTATAGACGAAATTAAGAATGGAATAAAGAAATTCATAGAATCAAATATCCTTCCAGAACTTTTGGGACACAGCAAAAGCAGTGCTCAGAAGTCAGTTTATAGCAATAAACGCGCACATGCAAAAAGAAGAAAGGGCCGTAATCAAAACATTAACCCTACAACTGGAACAAGTAAAAAGAGAGCAGCAAAAGAAGCCCTCGGGCACCAGAAGAAGGAAATAATAACAATTAGAGCAGAATTAAATGAAATAGAGAATAGAAAAACAATTGAAAGAGTTAATAAGACCAAAAGCTGCTTCTTTGAAAAGATCAACAAAATTGATAAACCAATGCCCAAACTGACGAAAGAAATACAGGAGAGGAAGCAAATAGCCCATACAAGAAATGAGATGGGTGATATCACAACAGACCCAACCAACAGAAATTAAAAGAATCATAACAGACTACTATCAAAAATTGTATGCTAACAAATTTGAAAACCTAGAGGAAACAGACAAGTTTCTAAAAACTCACTACCTACCTAAACTAACACAAACAGAGTAGAACAACTGAATAAACTCATAACAAAAGGAGAGATTGAAAAGGTAATTAAAAAACTCCCAACAAAAAAAGCCCTAGCCTGGATGGCTTCTGTCTTGGGCTGGGTTCTCTAGAGAAGCAAAACCAGTAAACCATATAAATACATATATAGAGAGATTTATATCAAGCAAATAGCTCACGCAATTGTAGAGGCTAAAACATTCCAAGTCCACAGATCAGGGTAGAGGCCTCGCCCACGTAGCCACAGAAGCTGCTGAACCCAAGGTCGGCAGGTCAGAGAGGGGCTCCCCTCACAGGCTGTGAAGGTCAATGAATTCCAAGATCACCAGACAAGACAATCAGGTTTCTCCTGATTCATGAAGCTGCAGGGGCTGGTGAACCCAAGGTCGGCAGGTCGGGGAAGCTGACTCTTGCTTGCAGGCTGAGAAGTTGGAGGAATTCCGAGATCAACAAGTGAGCTGGTAGCTCAAGTCCCACGAACTGGAGGTGAGACAAGAGGCAGCTGCTAAGTCTGGAACAAGCCAAAAACCTTGGCAAGGCGAGCAGGCAGAAGGTAACTGGCGGAAGGCAGAGAGATGAAACTGAGAGGGCGGTGAGCTACCACAGGCCCCGCCTCCGCCAGTACCACTCAGCAGACTCCATCATGGGGGTGATCACAACATTATACAACCACTAAAACACTGAGAATAATGGTCTAGCCAAGCTGACATAAAATCTGGAGAATTCTACCAAACTTTCAGAGAAGAGTTAATACCACTACTACTAAAGGTATTTCAGGGCACAGAAAAGGATAGAATACTACCAAACTCATTCTACGAAGCCAGCATAATCCTGATACCAAAACCAGGTAAAGACACCACAAAAAAAGAAAATTACAGACCAGTATCCCTCATGAACATTGACACAAAAATCCTCAACAAAATTCTAGCCAATAGAATTCAGCAACATATCAAAAAAATAATTCACTATGATCAACT
>NW_004444133.1:822211-823224 GCF_000243295.1 Trichechus manatus latirostris | reverse complement strand
AGACATAAATTCATCCACCTATGAACAGCTGATATTTGACAAAGGCCCAAAGTCCGTTAATTGGGGAAAAGACAGTCTCTTTAACAATCTTTAACAAATGGTGCTGGCATAACTGGATATCCATCTGCAAAAAAACTGAAACAAGACCCATACCTCACACCATGCACAAAAACTAACTCAAAATGGATCGAAGACTTAAATACAAAATCGAAAACGATGAAGATCATGGAAGAAAAAATAGGGAAACGCTAGGAGGCCTAACACATGTGTCTTAGTCATCTAGTGCTGCTACAACAGAAATACCACAAGTGGACGGCTTTAACAAAGAGAATTTATTTCTTCACAGTAAAGTAGGCTAAAAGTCCATTCAGGACAACAGCTCCAGGGGAAGGCTTTCTCTCTGTCAGCCTTCCTCTCATCAGTGTTTCCCCAGACTACGAGCCTCTTCGTGCAGGGACCCAGATCCAAAGGACATGTTCTGCTCCTGGTACTGTTTTGTTGTTGGTATGATGTCCCCCTGTCTCTCTGCTCGCTTCTCTCTTTTATATCTCAAGAGACTGCCTCAGGACACAATCCAATCTTGTAGATTCAGTCTTGCCTTACTAACACAACTGCCACCCATCCTCCCTCATTAACATCAGAGAGGCAAGATTTACAACATATAGGAAAATCACACAATACCAGGAACCATGGCCCAGCCTAACTGATACACACATTTTTGGGGGGACATAATTCAATCCATGACAAAATGGCATAAACACAATACAAACCATAAGTAACAATGCAGAAGCACCAAAAGAGACACCAGATAAATGGGAGATCCTAAAAATCAAACACTTATGCTCATCAAAAGACTTCACCAAAAGAGTAAAAAGACAACCTACAGACTGGAAAAAAAATTTTGGCTACGACAAATCCGATCAGTGTCTAATCTCTAAAATCTGCAAGATAGTGCAAAACCTCAACAACAAAAAGACAAATAAACCCAATTAAAAAATGGGCAAAGGATATGA
>NW_004444133.1:802708-821585 GCF_000243295.1 Trichechus manatus latirostris | reverse complement strand
CCTGAATACAATCAAACACTTTGAGAAACAGAGTAACAGGGGTAGGGGTCTGGGGACCATGCTTTCAGGGGATATCTAGGTCAACTGGCCTAACAAAGCTTATTATGAAAATGTTCTGCATCCCATGTTGGTGAGTGGCACCTGGGGTCTTAAAAGCTTGCAAGCGGCCATCTAAGATGCATCCATTGGTCTCAACCACCTAATGAAGAACACCAAAGACACAAGGAATATATTAGCCCAAAAGACAGAAAGGGCCACATAAACCAGAGATTTCATCAGCCTGAGACTAGAAGAACTAGATGGTGCCTGGCTACCACCAATGACCACCTGACAGGGAACACAACAGAGAGTCCCGGAATGAGCAGAAGAAAGGTGGGGTGCAGAACTCAAATTCTAGTAAGAAGACCAGACTTAGTGGTCTGACTGAGACTGGAGGTGACCCGGAAAGCATGGCCCATGGATTCTCTATAAGTTCAGAACTAAAACAATTTCCGAGGCCAACTCTTCAGACACGGATTGGACTGGACTGTGGGACATAAAGTGATACTTGTGAGGAGTGTGCCTCTTAGCTCAAGAAGATACAAGAGACTAAATGGGCAGCTTCTGTCCGAAGGTGAGATGGGAAGGCAGAGAGGGTTAGGAGCTGGTTGAATGGACATGGGGAATCAGGGGTAGAAAGGAGGAGTGTTCTGTCACAGTATGGGGAGAGCAATTAAAGCCACAACAAGGTATGTATAAATTTTTGTATGGGAAAAAATTTTTAAAAAGTTAACATTTGGTATGGCTCCTGGACACCCTTTTAGTTCAGTAATGAGGACACTCCCGAGGTTCACCCTTCAGCCAAAGATCAGACAGCCCCATAAATCAGAACGAGACTAATGGGACACAACAGTCCAGGGACAAGGACTAGAAGGCAGGAGGGGACAGGAAAGCTCTTGAGAAACAATCTAAACATGTGAGGTACAAAGATAATCATTTCATCAGTACTTTTTTAACAGTAAAAAAAAGTGGTCACAACTGAATAGCTCAATGCAGTGGTTCTCAAAGTGTGGTCCTTAGATCAGCATCACTCGTATCACCTGAGAACTTGCTAGAAATGAAAATTCTCAGGCCTCCCCCATATTTACTGAATCAGAAACTCTAACAGTGGGACCCTTCAATGAACTTTAATGGTTCTGATGCCTGCTAAAGTTCCAGAACTACAAACTACGGTAAGTGACTCATGTTATGCTACGCACAATATACACTTTAAAAGAATATAACAGTATACACATACTATTATTAAAAATCTCCACAGAATATTGCTAAGTGGAAAAAAATATATTGTGGAATAATAACTATCTTATACAATTTATGAAAACAAATATAGTACATACTGTTTTTTTTGATAGGTACATATATTTGTTGGTAACTGCACAGAAAAAAGCTCAAAGAACATACATCATAATGAAAACAGTGATAACATCTGAAAGGAGACTAAAATGGAAATGGTAAAGAAAGAACTTTCACTTTATCTGCAATGGCTTTATTTGTGCATGACAATATACTTATGTACACTGTCTTAGTCATCTAGTGCTGCTATAACAGAAATACCACAATTGGATGGCTTTTAACAAAGAGAAATTTATTCTCTCACAGTCTAGTAGGCCACAAGTCTGAATTCAAGGCATCAGCTCCAGGGGAAGGCTTTCTCTGTTGTCTCTGGAAGAAGGTCCTTGTGATATATCAGTCTTCCCTCGGTCTGGGAGCTTCTCTGCACAGAAACCTCAGGTCCAAAGGACACACTTTGCTCCCGGTACTGCTTTCTTGGTGGTGTGAGGTTCCCGTCTCTCTGCTCACTTCTCTCTTCTATGTCTCAAAAGAGACTGGCTTCAGACACTACCTAATCTTGTAGACGTCATCAATATAACTGCTGCTATTCCATCTTATTACATCATAGTGATAGCATTTACAACACATAGGGAAATCATATCAGACAATAAAATGGTAGACAATCATACAGTACTGGGAATCATGACCTAGCTAAGTTGATACACACATTTTTGGGGGGACATAATTCAATCCATGACATACACCTTGATTAATTAAAATGTTTTACAAAGAGAATAGAGACCTCGCCAGAGCAATAAGATGAGAAGAAGAAATAAGTGTCCAGATTGGAAAAGAGACATGATTGTATATATAGAAAATTCCAAAAAGACCATGAGAAAGCTTCTAGAGCTAATAGGGGAATTTAGCAAAGTTGCAGGGTACAAGATCAACAAATAAAAATCAGTTAAGTTTCTGTACAATGAGAAATCTGAAAGGGAAATTAGAGAAACAATTCCATTTACAACAGCATCTAAGAGAGTAAAATATCAAGGATAAACTTACCAGGAATGTGAAGGACTTATAAAACGAAAATTATAAAACACTGTTCAAAGAAAATTAAAGAAATCATAAATAAATGAAAAGATGTTCCATGTTCGTGGATTAGAAGACTTAATATTGTTAAGATGTCAACACTACCCAAAGCGATACATAGATTAAACGCAATCTCAATCAAAATTTCAACAGTCTTCTTTACAGAAATAGAAATACCAATCCTCAACTTCATATGGAATGGCAAGAGGCCCCGAATAGCTAAAGCAATGTTGAAAGAGAAGAATAAAGTAGAAGGAATAACAGTTCCTGATTTTAAAACATATTATACAGCTATAGTAATCAAAAAAGCCTGGTACTGGTTTAAGAACAAACACACAGACCAATGGAATAGAGCTGAAAGTCCAGAAATAAACCCACGCATCTATGCTCAACTGATTTTTGACAAGGATGCTAAGTCCATTCGATGGGGAAAGAAGAGTCTCCTCAATAAATGATGCTGGGAAAACCGGATGTGCACATGCAGAAAACAGGATCCATGCCTCACTCCATACACAAAAACAAATTCAAAATGGATTAAAGACCTAAAAGTGGAAGCTAAAACCATAAAATTCTTAGAAGAAAATGCAGGAACAACACTGTCAGTCCTAGCTTTTAACAATGGACTATCTAATATAATAACAAAATCACAAACAGCAAAAGACAAAATAAATAAATGGGACCTCATAAAAATTAAAAACTTTTGTTCATCAAAAGATTTTACCAAAAAAGTGAAAAGGCAAACTACCAACCAGGAGAATATCTTCAGAAACCATGTATAAGAATCTACTAACCAAAATATATATATAACTTCAACAACTTAACAACAAAAAGACAAATAATCCAATCATAAAATGGGCAAAGGACTTGAATAGACATTTTACCAAAGAGGACATTCAGATGGCCACCAAACACATGGAAAGATGCTCAACGTCATTAGTCATCAGAGAGATGAAAACCAAAACCACAATGAGAAAACATTTCACTCCAACTAGGATGCCTAATATTAAAAAATAAATAAATAACAAATGTTGGCAAGGATGTGTGGAAATTGGAACATTTAACCATTGTCGTTCATGATGCAAAATGATACAGCCATTGTGGAAAACAGTGTGGCGGTTCCTCAAACAACTAAAAATAGAACTGTAGTAGTCCCCCCTTATCTGTGGGTTATACATTCCAAGATCCCCCATGGATGCCTGAAACCGCAGATAGTACCAAACCTTATATATACTATGTTTTGATCTATACATTCAAACCTCTGACAAAGTTTAACTTATAAATTAGGCACAGTAAGACATTAATAACAATAACTAATAATAAAATAGAACAATTATAACAATAACCTGTTAATAAAAGTTATATGAATGTAGTCCCCCGGCAGGCTGGAGCGGGAAAGTGTGAAATTTCATCTTATTACTTACTTAACATTTTCAAACTGTAGTTGACCGCAGGTAACTGAAACTGCAAAGCGAAACCGCGGATCGGGGGGAGGCTACTGTACCATATGATCCAGTAAAAGACATATACTAGGTATATACCCAAAAGATTTGAAAGCAGAGACTCAAACAGATACTTGTACACCAATGTTCACTGTAGCACTATTCACAATAGCCAAAAGGTGGAAAAACCTAAACGCCCATCAACAGATGAATGGATATACAAAATGTGGTACATACATACAATGGAATACTATGAAGTCTTGATATATGCTACAATATAGATGGAGCTTGAAGACACTATGCTAAGTGAAATAAGTCAATCACAAAGGGACAAATATTGTATGACTTCACTTATATAAAAAGACACGAACAGGCAAATGTATAGAGACCAAAGCTTAATAGTGGTTACCAGTGGCAGCAGGAAGGGGGAAAGGACCTATGAAGTATTGAGTTTCAGTTTACAGTGATGGAAAAATCACACTGATTAAGGGTAGGGTTGCTCAGCCGATTATTGTAATTGCTGTCAATAAGTTGTATACCTGTAAAAAGTTGAATTGGCAAAAGTTGTGTGATAGATAAAACAATGACAAAAAAAGGAGTAGCTGCTGAGGCTGCTTATGTTCAAACACTTCATGGGATTTGGTTCCTTGCTTTGAAGGTTTAGGGTCATGGTTTCACGGGAATCAGAGTTAATTGGCCTAATAACATGTTTAGTGCTTCTGTTCTACCTCCTAGTTCACTGAGTAGTGCCTAGGGTCTTAAAAGCTTGGCATTTTAAGGCACAACAATTGGTCTCTATTTGCCTTAAGCAACAGAGGAAGAAGGAGAGTCAGGAATTGGAGGATGAGATGGAATGTGTAGCTAATTGCCTCCATAAGCAACTGCCTCCTTTGTCATGAGACCAGAACAACTGGATAGTTAGTGCCTAGCTACCATTACTGAACATTCTGATCAAAGATTCTATAGAATCCTGATCCAAAGGGAGAAAATGCTGAACAGAATTTCAAATTTGCATGGACTACAGACTTTCTGGAGCCATGGGGGCTGGATGAACCCCTGAAATTATGTCCCTGAGATAATCTATAAAACTTAAACCAAAAATACCCCCAAAGCCTTCTTAAAACCTAATAATAGTCTAGCTTAACTAGTAAAAAAAAAAAAAAAAGGCCTCCTTGAGCATTATGCTCTTTTAAGATCTGTCTATATGGGATCAAAGCGACAACAGCAACTCAAAAGATAAGATAGGAACCTTCGGGGGCAGTGAGTTTATGTTAATGGGGGAGGAATAACTAAGAAAAGGAGGGCGAAAATGGTTGCTCAACTCGAAGAATGTAATGAATGTCACTGAAATGTACCTGTAAAAATTTGAATTGGTGAACGCTTTTGCTGTGTATATTTTCAACAACAAAAATAAATTATTTTAAAAATATATTTTAGGGATAAATGGGAAAATTTAAATATGGACTAGGTATCAGCAAATATTAAGAATTCTTAATAACTTTGTTAGATGTAATCATGGAACTGTGTTTATATAGGAAAATGTCCATCTTTTTTAAAGATACATTATGAAGTATTTAGAGGTAAAAGTTATATCTATTTATAACTTACTTTCAAATAGTTCAACAAATTAAAAAATTAGGTAAAGCAAATACAACGAATGTTTATAACTGTCAAATATAGGTAAAGGGTAGATATCTATTATGCTAATCCATCTACTTTTCTCTATGTTTAAAATTTTTCACTATAAAAAGTTAATTACATATAAATAGAGATAGAGATAGAGACAGAGACAGAGATAGTGATGTAAAATACACATTGAGTCCCAAATAATCGTTTTCATCAAAAGCAGAGACATTGTTTGGAGATTATGTGCTAATGATAGCTGAAGTTAAAATAGTTCTCATGGTTTAAATTAGTAGCATTCACATCATATCTAAACATGCAGCATCACAGTTAGTATTAATTTTACATGGATTGTCAAGGCTTCTGTTTTTTCCTATCTACCCTTTGGTAGCTCACTATTATGTACAGGATGCAACCCTTTAAATTATGAGGGAGAAAAAAAGCTTATATGCAGAAAAGTGGATATAATGATATATTTTAAGTAAATTTTTAAAAGCTCATCATACGAATTCAAGACAACATGTTAATACTTTAAATCACAAGAACTATTTTATACACAACTATCAGTGAAGATACTCAGGTTTAAAATGTTTTCCCCTGACAAACTATGGTTCATACACACAATGGAGTATTATGCAACGATAAAGAACAATGATGAATCTGTGAAGCATCTCATAACATGGATCAAACTGGAGGATATTATGCTGAGTGAAATAAGTCAATCACAAAAGGACAAATACCGTATGAGACCTCTACTGTAAAAACTCATGTAAAAGTTTACACACAAAAAGAAATAATCTTCGTTGGTCACCAGGGATGGGGGAGGGGTGGGGGAACTAAATAGACAATAGATAAGTGATGACAATACCGGGGAAGCCAGTACAACTTGTACGAGGAAAGGTCATAGAAGCTCCACAGACACATCCAAACTCCCTGAGGGACTGAATTGCTAGGCAGAGGGCTGTGGGGACCACGGTCTTGGGGAACATCTAGCTCAACTGGCATAACACATTTATAAAGACAATGTTCTACATTCTACCTTGGTGAGTAGCATCTGGGGTCTTAAAAGCCTGTGAGCAGCCATCTAACATACTCCACTGGTCTCATCCCTTTGGGAGCAAGGGAGAATGAAGAGAATAGGATACTAGGAAAAGATCAGTCCAAAGGACTAATGGACCACAGCTACCACAGCCTCCACCAGACTGGGTCTAGTACAGCTAGATGGTGCCTGGCTACCACCACTGACTGCTCTGACCGGGATCACAGGGTCCTGGACAGAGCTTGAGAAAGATGTAGAACAAAATTCTAACTCACAGAAAAGACCAGATTTACTGGCCTGACAGACTGGAGAAATCCCGAGAGTATGGCCCCCGGATACCCTTTTAGCTCAGAGGTGAAGTCACTCTCGAGGTTCACAGCTCAGCCAGGGACTGGACAGCCCCATAAAACAAAACGGGACTAATGAGGCACAGCAGTCAAAGGACAAGGACTAGAAGGCAGGAGGGGACAGGAAAGCTGGTGATAGGGAACCCAAGGTTGAGAAGGGACAGTGTTGACACGTCGTAGGGTTGTTAACCATTGTCATAGGGCAATATGTGTACTAACTGTTTAATGAGAAACTATTTGTTTTGTAAACCTTCATCTAATGTACAAAAAAAAAAGAAAGAGTTATCTATGTAAGACCAAAGTGACAACAGCAACTCAAAAGGTTTGATGGGAAGCCTAGGGGACAGTGAGTTGAAAACAATGGTGATGGAATAATTTGGAAAAGGATAGTGAGAATAGCAGCACAAATGTCACTGAATTGTACATGTAAAAACTTTTGAAATGGTGTAACTTTGGCTACGTATATTTCCACCAGAAAAAAAAGGTCCTCCCAGGTCGAGAAGGGAGAGTGTTGACATGTTGTGGGGTTGTTAACCAATGTCATAAAACAATACTTGTACTGACAGTTCAATGAGAAACTATTTGTTCTGTAAACCTTCATCTAAAGTACAACAAGAATAAATAAATAATAAAATAAAATAAAAAGTCATTGCCATACCAAAGGTCATGTAGAACTTCTGTGTTATCTTCTAGAAGTTGTATAGAACTGTATTTTACTTGGATACATGATCCATTTTGAGTTAATTTTTGCGATAGATGTAAGCTCTGTGTCTAGACTCATTTTTTGAATATTGTATGTCCAGTTGTATCAGCGCCATTTGTTGAAAAGACTATCCTATCTCCATTGAATTTCATTTGTTCCTTAGTCAAAGATCCATTGACTGTATTTGTGTAGGTCTATTTCTGGGCTTTCTATTCTGTTCCACTGATCTATTTGTCTTTTTTTTTTTTCCTGCCAATAGCACACTGTCTTGATCAGTGTAGCCTTATAGTAAGTTCTGAAGTTTGGTAGTGTCAGTCCTCCAACTCTGTTCTTCTTCAGTATTGTATTAGCTATTGTGGGTCTTTTGCCTTTCCAGATAAAGTTGAAAATCAGTTTGTAAATATCCACAAAATAACTTGCTAGGATTTTGACTGGGATTGTGTTGAATCTGTAGATCAATTTGGAAAGAACTTATAATATAAATATCTTATCTATAACATTATCATAATAATATAAAATCTTCCTATCCATGAATATGGAATATCTCTCCATTTATGTAAAATCTTTATTTCTTTCATCAGAGTATTGTGATTGTCCTCATGTACATCTCGTACATATTTTGTTTGATTTGTACCTAAACATTTCATTGATTTTAATGTAAATGATATTGTGATTTTACTTTCAAGTTCCAAATGTTTACTGCTGGTATATAGGAAAGCAATTGATTTTTGTATATTAACAGTGTATCTTGCAAACTTGCTATAATTGCTTATTAGTTCTAGGATTTAGTTTTTTTGTCAGTTCTTCAGGATTTTTCTGCATAGACAATCATATAATCTGTGAACCAAAATAGTTTTATTTCTTCCTTCTCAATCTGTATACTGTTTGTCATGAATTGAATTATGTCCCCCAAAAAATGTGTGTATCAATTTGGCTGGGGAATGATTCCCAGTATTGTGTGATTTTCCTATATGTTGTAAATCCTGCCTCTATGATGTTAATGAGGTGGTGTAGGCGACAGTTGCGTTGGTGAGGCAGGACTCAGTCTACAAGACTGAATTGTGTCTTGAGGCAATCTCTTGAGATAATAAAAGAGAGAAGCGAGCAGAGAGATGGGGGACCTCACACCACCAAGAAAGCAGCGCTGGGAGCAGAGTGTGTTCTTTGGACCCGGGGTCCCTGCGCGGAGAAGCTTCTAGTCAGGGAAGATTGACGAGAAGGCCCACAGAGAGAGAAGGCCTTCCCCTGGAGCTGATGCCCTGAATTTGGACTTTTAGCCTACTTTATTGTGAAGAAATAAATTTCTCTTTATTAAAGCCAAAAAAAACCTGAGTTTTCCCCTCTAACTGATCAGAAGTCTGCTATATTTATTTAGGGAATACTCAGATCTTTACAAAAGATGGCTCAAGAGTTACAACTTTCCAATTTACAGATTAAGATGATTTCTGTGGCCAACCAACCTGATCCACTTTAGTCATCTACCACTAATAGGCTCTTTTGCTAGGTAACTGTAGCTGCCATAGAAATTCGAGGTCTTAGACTAAATTCTAATCCAATTCCGACATTTACTACCAAAGCATTTATTAGCAAGTAAGCAAAAACAATCATATCACCTGTTCTGCAGGCTTGAGAAAAATCCTAGCCTTTATGTGCTCCAACCATCACTTGTATAAAAGGATTGCTGGAAGTAAACACCCAACAGTCCAGAGACAGGAACTTCCCTCTATATGGTTGACAGAATCCAGACTTCACAGGTGAATACTAAGTTTAGCATAAAGTATCATCCCTAAGGGCTCAAGATACAGACCTAACTAGTTCTTACACCTCATTCACACAAGAATGCAAAATTGGCTTTAGGTAATTTCAGCTAATCTCCATGTTGTGAATATTTTTAAATGTCATCAATGAATGCTCACTTTTAACATACACTATGCAAATTAACAAGATAACCAGTTTCATCAATAAAAAGCCATTTTTGATATACAATATGCTAAAAGATCACATATGATCAGAGATAGAGATAAAAGGTTGGCTTGTGGCAGCAACACGTAAGGCCCTTTCTGATATAACGCTAGCTGACCACTTCTGAACAGTGCAGCATGGATTAGCACCTGGATGATGCATAACATAAATCACTCACACATACGTAACACTACACAGCATTTACTAGAGTGTTTTCAAATAAACTAGGCAAGGTAATAATTTCTAAACGAAAATATTTTAAGAAAAAACAACAAAAGATAGGAAATGCCTTTAAAACATAGGTTAATGAGACCCAAGGAAAGAAATTTAAGATTCATTTAACTTGTATTTTAATAATGATGGCAGTATACTTATTACATTTTATTACAAATCATATGATGGTTAACATTATGTATCAACTTGGCTAGTCCATGATTCTCAGTGGTTTGGCAGATATTATGTAATCATCCTCCATTTTGTGATCTGAAGTGAGCAGCAAATCAGTTGGAAGGGGAGTTTCCTTGGGGGTGTGGCCTGCATCTAATATATATGGATGTTGATCTCTCCCGATCTCTCTTGATCCTACATCCATCTTGTTATCCTCTGACCTCTAGTTCTTCAGACTTGAGCCAGCAGCCTACCTCCCATGAGCCAGAGGCCTGTTCCTGACCTGTAGATTTTGGGTTCGTTAGTCCCTGCAACCACGAGTCAAGAGAAGCCTCCAGCCTGGTGCTTGACCCACAGATTTTAGACTAGCCAGCCTACACAACTGTGTGAGCCATTTCCTTGTTAATAAATCTCTCTCAATATATATTTATATATGAAGAGAAACTAAACGGCACCTAACTACAACAATATATATTTATATATACACTTCACTGCTTTTGCTCCTCTAGAGAACACAGGCTAAGACAATCATTATACATGGAATTCAAATGACCTAAGCACTCTGTCTTCAAATATAAAGACACTGAGTTGCTCAATACATACCACTCACAGGGCTGAAGGGATCGGAACGCCTTAAAAGAAGCATCCATTCCAGCAAAATCCCAAAACTTGACATCATAGTCATATCCTCCAGTCACCAAACGAGCACCTGAAGGATCTAGACCCAAAGCAGATACCTAGTTAAAAAAAAAATGAAATAAATAAATAAATTGGATAAGAGCTACTTACAGTCTACAATATCCCATTTCCTTTCTTTAGCTCCATGCCCTGTCTTTGGAAGTATACACCATCTACTGCTGTTATTTCTGAAAAGTGAGATTGGGCAGCACTTTCTATATAATTTGACTGTTTTTATTATGTCCCAACTTATCAGATATGTACTCAGAATAGCTACCCTTGCAACTGCATATTGCAACTAAGGTGCTTTAGTATATTATTAGAAATCTCACAAATATTATAGCTTTTTCAATGAACCATCTTGAGGAAACCTTTTAAGACAGCTTAACTATAACTGAATGAAGACAATATAAGCCAAAAATCACCAAAATGAGGAATACCAATGAGGAGCTATAAGAAATCTATCTATTTAACAAATTAGACATTGTTATCATGTGCATATGTCTAACTGACTCAGAGCTGTATTTATAAGTGACTAACCACACTGTAACAGCACTTAAACACTGGTTCCATAAAATATTTTCTTTTCCTGTGAACTTTTCTAGGTCCAATTCACATGTGAATACCCAATCTGTAACTTACTGTTCTTGAGCTACATTTAACATTCTGTAAAAACAGGAAGTCCCTGGATATACTGCTCTATCAGAATAAAAGAAATGCCCTAGGAATATTTAATGTGATTACCATGTATATGACACAATAAAAGGATCAAAGTTTTATGTAAGAAATCACTATAAATCAGTTCTCTTAATAAACAGATTTAAGTGTAATTAAATGTAACATAATTGATGTAATTAAAACTATATATTGACAAAGCACCTATACTCATTTCAATTACAATAAAACCTACGAAAACTGGAACCTGTGTAAAGCAGAAACCTGTCAGAAAAGGAAAATACAAATATTTTCTACTAAAAGAGAACAAGAGAAAAGTGTTAATACTGCACCCTGTCAAAGACAGAAAACTTGCAAGACCTGAAAAAACAAGGCAGTCTTGTCAGCTTCCGGCTGTCACAGGTTTCACTGTACTACCTACAAACACTGATTTCACAATACAAGGGAATTATATAATAATAGAATGAGTAACTTATTATATGTTCAAATTAAATATGTACTCTAAATATGTTGAGAACTAAGTCCTTTTATGCTCACTTTTCCTTGATCCCTTTTGTTACAATTAAACAGGTGCTTCTCCTCCTGCTAAGGCTGAGCCCACCACTGTTCATCCCACTACAATACAATCTGAAATTACATATTGATTTGCGGTTTGGCTGTTCTATGCCTGTCCTTCCCTTTTAGAGAGTAAAACTCCATATGGAAAATGACTGTGTCTGTGCCCAAAACAATGCCCGGCACAAAAAAGGCACTCTATAAATGTGTTTAAAGGAAGGAAGGAGGACTAAAACATAAAATTTAATACAAAAAAAAACAACAATGCAGTCTGACATACATCAATTCCTCTCTATCAAGAAAGAACAACATCTACCACCCTGACAGGGATCACAACAGAGGGTCCCAGGCAGAGCAGGAGAAAAATGTAGGATGAAATTCAAATTTACAAAAAAAAACCAGACTTACTGGTCTGACAGAGACTGGAGTCACCCCCAAGACTATGGCCCCTGGAAACCCTGCTAACTCAGAACTGAAGCCACTCCCAAAGTCCACCCTTCAGCCAAAGATTACACAGGCCTACAAAACAAACAATAACACACGTGAGAAACATACTTCTTAGATCAATCAAGTATACAAGATCAAATGGGCAACTCCTGTCCAAAACTAAAGATGATAAGGCAGGAAGGCCATCAGCAGATGAATGGATAAACAAACTATGGTACATACACACAATGGAATACTATGCAACAATAAAGAACAATGATAAATCTGTGAAACATCTTCAAACATGGATGAATCTGGAGGACATTACATAGAGTAAATAAGTCAATCACAAAAGGACAAACACTGTATGAGATCACTATTACAAAAACTCATGAAAAAGTTTACACATAGAAAGAAACAATCTTTGATGGTTACAGGGGAGAGGAGGGGTAGGGAGGGAAAAACATTAACTAGACAATAGATAAGTGGTAACTTTGGTGAAGGGTAAGACAGTACACAATACTGAGGAAGTCATCACAACTTGACCAAGGCAAAGTACAAGAAGCTTCACAGACACATCCAAACTCCCTGAGGGACTGAGTTACTGGGCTGAGGGCTGGGGAACATGGTCTCAGGTGACATCTCACTCAACTGGCATGGCATTGCTTATAAAAAAAAATGATCTACATCGTACTTTGGTGAGTAGTGTTCTGGGGTCTTAAAAGCTTGTGTGCAGCCACTAAGATACACCTACTGGTCCCAGTCAGTCTGGAGGAAAGGAAAATGAAGAAAACCAAAGACATAAGGGAAAGATTAGTCCAAAGGATTAATGGACCACAACTACCACAGCCTCCACCAGACTCAGTCCAGCACAACTAGATGGTGGCCAGCTTCCACCACCTACTGCTCTGACAGGAATCACAATAGAGGGTTCCAGAAAGAGCAGGTGAAAAACACAGAACAAAATTCAAACTCACAAAAACAGACTAGACTTACTGGTCTGACAGAGACTGGAGAAACCCCGAGAGTACAGCCCCCAGACACCCTTTTAACTCAGTACTGAAGTTACTCCTGAAGTTCACCCTTCAGCCAAAGATTAGACAGACCCACAAAACAAATAATAACACATATAGTTCAACCATGTATACAAGACTGAATGGGTACATCAGCCCAAAAGCAAAGATGAGAAGGCAGGAAGGAACAGGAAAACTGGACAAATGGAAATGGGAAACTCGAGGTCAAGAAGGGGAGAGTGTTGACACACTGTGGGGCTGGCAACAAATGTTACAAAACAATTTATGTATCAGTCGTTTAATGAGAAACTAATTTGCTCTGTAAACTTCCACCTAAAGCACACACACACAAAAAAAGAAGAAGGCAGGAAGGGACAGAAAAATTGGATAAATGGATACAGAGAACACAGGGTAGAAAAGGGAAGGGGGAGAGTGCTGACACATTGCAGGGTTTGCAACCAATATCACAAAAAAATTGTGTATAAATTTTTTAATGAAAAACTAAAAAGAAAGAAATAAAGAACAGCAGGCTACTTTGCAAAGTTGACTGTCTTCCTAGCTAAAGTCAGAAGATGGCAAATTCTATAGCAAACTGGCAAAGCGAGGTTTTCAATACCAGCGTTCTAAGCGTCAGGCTCTCTGCTGCTGCTTGTATACATCATGCACTGGCCACCAAAAAGATATGAAAGGCCACCCACGCTGGGGGCCTGAGTGCCAGCAGTACCACCCCCTCCATCCAGACAACCACAACAGGGGCCTGAGGACAAGCGGTGCCCCCAATCCCTCCAGCCAATGGCACCAGGTGCCCAAAGACTGGCTTCACTTCCCCCCCAACCCTTACTACACTCTCTAGCAGACAGGGCCATGCCCTCCAACTAGGCATCTGGGGGCAGCTGACAGCCCCCTACCTCACACCCATTTCACCCCCCCACTGCAACTAGAGACTTGTGCTTGCTCTGAACACCCCCACACAACCCTGCCCACCCAGGATTGTGAGTGAGTGTCTCTGCACCACACAGTCAGTGACCAGCAACCCAGACACCTTTTCCCCGACCATCCGGCAAACAGCAGAATGCACACACAACACCCAATCCAACAACCAAGGAGAATACCCGCTGCATCCATGGCCAGGTGACGAGCAGGACAGATACACTGCCTCACTAAAAACACCACGTACAACCTCAGCAGCCCCACAAAAGCAGTGAACAGAGTCCTGTGTTCACACACCTAGTAGATGTTCCACCTACCTGGAGACAGGAGGTGAGAGATTCAATAGGGCCAGATTAGTGACCAGAGTAGCACACATGCCCAGCCTAATTTGATATATCAAAATAAAACAAAACAAAAATTCAGGGCATAGTAAACAAACATACTCTAAATAAATATAGTAACCTCTTGATGTCTTGCAGACAACAGTAAATATCAACTCACATAAAGAAGCAGGACAATTTGGCGCCAGCAAGAAACCAAAATGAAGAACCAGAAAATCTTTCCGGAGGAAGATAAGGCAATGGAATTACCTGATAAAAAACTCAAAAGAATATACAGAGGTCTCCAAGAGATCAGGAGGAAACACACAGACAAAACCAAGGAGCACACAGCTAAAGCAATAGAATAATTCAGGAAAAATAACATAAGAACAGAGGGACAGAATAAATACACTAGAAACCATACAAAAACAGCAACTAGAAATCCAAAAGATCAACAATAAAATTTCAGAATTAGACAACTCAATAGAAAGACATACAAGCAGAATTTGAAGACAGAATTAGTGAAACTCAAGACAAATCCCTTCACACCAATTTGTTTAAGGAAAAATCAGAAAAATTATGAAGAAAAACGAAGAAAGCCTAAGAATTATGTGGGATACAATCAAGAGGAAAACCTATGAGTGAGTGGAGTTCCAGAATGGGGAGGTGGGGGTTGTGCAGAGGATGGAAAACACAGACAGAATTGTTGAAGATTTCCTGGCAGAAAACTTCCCTAATATAAAATACGAGAAGATATCCATCCAAGAAGCTCAATGAATCCCATACAGAATATATCCCAAAAGCAAGTCACCAAGACATATCATAATCAAACTTACCAAACCAAAGACAAAGAAAGAATCCTGAGAGCAGCTAGGAAAAATGAAAAGTCATCTACAAAGGAGAACCAGTAAGACTTGGCTCTGATTACTCAGCAAAAACGATGGAGGCAAGAAGGCAATGGGATGGCACATATAATGCCTTGAAGAGGAAAAAAAAAAACTCCTAGCCAAGAATTATATTAAAATACAAAAATCAGTTGGCTTCCTCTACACCAACAAAAAGAGCTTTGGAAAGGAAATCACCAAATCAATATCACAATAGACTCCAAGAAGATAAAGTACTTAGGAATAAATCTATCCAGGGATATAAAAGACCTATACAAAGAAAACTAGAAAACGCTATTGCAAGAAACCAACAGAGACCTACATAAGTGGAAAAACATACCATGCTCATGGATGGGAAGGCTCAACATTGTGAAAATGTCAATACTACCCAAAGTAATCTACAGATACAATGCAATTCTGATCCAAATTCCAACAGCATTCTTTAACAAGATGGAGAAACAAATCACCAACTTTATATGGAAAGGGAAGAGGCCTCGGATAAGTAAAGCAATACTGAAGAAGAACAAAGTGGGAGGCTTCACACTACCTGATTTTACAACCTATAATACAGTCACAGTAGTCAATAACAGCCTGGTACTGGTACAACAGACACATAAACCAATGGAAAAGAATTGAGAACCTAGACATAAATCCATCCATCTATGAGCAGCTGATATTTGACAAAGAGCCAAAGTCCATTAAATGGGGAAAAGACAGTCCCTTTAACAAATGGTGCTGGCATAACTGGATGTCCACCTGTAAAAAAATGAAACAAGATCCATACCTTACACCATACATAAAAACTAACTCAAAATGGATCAAAGACCTAAATATAAAACCTATAATGATAAAGACCATGGAATAAAAAAAGGGACAACACTAGGGGCCCTAATACTTGGCATAAATGGAAAACAAACCACAACTAACAATGCACAAACATCAAAAGAGAAATCAGATAACTGGGAACTCCTAAACATTAAACACTTACGTTCATGAAAAGGAGCCCTGGTGGCACAGTGCTTAACAATTCAGCTGCTAACCAAAAGGTCAGAAGTTCAAATCCACTAGACACTCCTTGGAGACCTCACCAAAAGAGTAGAAAGAGAACCTACAGACTTGAAAAAAAAATTTCGCTATGACATGTCTGACAAGGGTCTAATCTCGAAAATCTACAAAATAGTTCAACACCTCAACAACAAAAAGACATACAATCCAAACTGAAAAATGGGCAAAGGCTATCTACAGATAATTCAACAAAGAAGACATTCAGGCAGCTAACAGACATATGAGGAAATGCTTGAGATCATTAGCCATTAGAGAAATGCAAATCAAAACTACAATAAGATACCATCTCACCCCGACAAAACTGGCCCTAATCAAAAAAACAGAAACTAACAAATGTAGGACAGGTTGTGAGGAGATATGAACTCTTATGCATTGCTTCGGAAAACAATATAGCACCTCCTTAAAAAGCCAGAAATAGAAATACCATACAATCCAGCAATCCCACTCCTAGGAATATAACCTAGAGACTTAAGAGCCCTCACACAAACAGACATATGCATACCCTTGTTCACTGCATCACTAATCACAATATTAAAAAAAAGAAACAACTTAAGTGCCTATCAACAGATGAATTGATAAATTATGGTACATAGACACAATGGAATACTACACAACAATAAAGAACAATGATGAATCCACGAAACACCTTACAACATGGATGAATCTGGAGGTCATCACGCTGAGTGCAGTAAGCTAATCTCACAAAAGGCCAAATATTGTATTAGACCACTATTATAAGAACTCAAGAAAAGGTTTACACACAGAAAAAAAATATTCTTTGATGGTTAAGAGGGTGGGGAGGGAGAAGGAGAGGAAGTCACTAACTAAATAGTAAACAAATGCCAACTTTGGTGAAGGGAAAGACAATACACAGTATAGGGGAAAACAGCACAATCTGACCAAGGCAAAGTCATATAAGTTTCATAGAAACATCCAAACATCTGGAGGGACCAAGCTGCTAGGGCTGAGGGCTGGGGACAGCAGTCTCGGGGGACATCCAGGTCAACTGGCGTAACAAAGTTCAAAAAGAAAATGTTCTACATCCTACTTTAGTGAGTAGCGTCTGGAGTCTTAAAAGCTTGTGAGCAGCTCTACAATGCATCAGTTGGTCTCAACCCACATGGAGTAAAGGAGAATGAAGAACACCAAAGATTTAAGAAAAATATTAGCCCAAGAGACAAAAAGGGGCACATAAACCAGAGAGTCCATCAGCCTGAGACCAGAAGAACTAGATGGTGCCTGGCTACCAACAACAACTACCCTGACAGGGAACACAACAGAATTCCTGACAGAGCAGGAGGAAAGTGGGGTGCAGAACTCAAATTCTAGTAAAAGACCAGACTTAATGATCTGACTGAGACTGGAGGAACCCCAGAAGACACGGTGGCCTTACTCTCTATTAACCCAGAACTAAAACCATGCCCAAAGCCAACTCTTCAAATATTATACTGGACTGTAAGACATAAAATGATACTGGTGAAGAGTGTGCTTCTTAGTTCAAGAAGATACACGAGACTAAATGGGCAGCTCCTGTCTGGAGGCGAGCCGGGAAGGCAGAAAGGGATAGGAGCTGGTTGAATGGACACAGGAAATCAGGAGTGGAAAGGAGGAGTGTGCTGTCACATTATAGGGATAGCAACAAGGGTCACATAACAATGTGTGTATAAATTTTTGTATGAGAAATTAACTTGAGTTGTAAACTTTCACTTAAAGTACAATTAAAAAAAAAAAGTTTGTGAGTGGCCATCTAAGATATATGTATTGGTCCCATCCCATTCGAAGCAAAGGAAAATGAAGAACAGAATGAAGAAAGCCAAAGACACAAGGAAAATATTAGCCCAAAGGACTAAAGGACTACGTGAACCATGCCTCCATCAGCCTGAGCCCAGAAGAACTAGATGATGCCCGGCTACCACCACCGACCGCTCTGACAGGGATCACAATAGAAGGTCTTGGACAGAGCGGGAGAAAAATGTAGAACAAAATTCAAATTCATGAAAAAAGGCCAGACGTACTGGTCTGACAGAGACTGGAGGAACCCTCAAGACTATGGCCCCTGGACACTCCGCTAACTCAAAAATGAAACCACTCTGAAGCCCACTTTTCAGATAAAGATTAGACAGGCCTGTAAAACTAACAATAACACACATAAGGAACATGTTCTTAGTTCAATCAAATATACGAGACCAAATGGGCAACTCTTGCCCAAAAGCAAGAAGAGACGGCAGGAAGGGACAGGAACTGGAAGAATGCACATGGGAATCTGGGATGTAAAGGGGGAGAGTGCTGTCACATTGTGGGGGTTGCAACCAATGTCACAAAACAATATATGTGTAAATTCAAAATACTAAATGCTGGAGAGGTTGTGGAGAGACTGGAACACTTATACACTGTTGGTGGGAATGTAAAATGGTACAACCACTTTGGA
>NW_004444133.1:747983-801878 GCF_000243295.1 Trichechus manatus latirostris | reverse complement strand
TAAAAAAAAAAAAAAAAGAATTGAAAAAAACGTGTGTAAATTTTTGAACGAGAAACTAACTTGAGCTGTAAACTTTCACCTAAAGTACAACAAAATTAAAATAATAATAAAAAATAATCAGGAAAAAAAAAAGATATCACAAGAAAACTGCAAACCAATATCCCTCATGAATATCAGCATGAAAATCCTCAACAAAATATTAGCAAACTAAATCCAACAATATATAAAAAGGATTATATATCACGATCAAGTAACATTTATTCCAGGAATGCAAAGTTGGTTTAAGATCTGAAAAAACAATTATTATAATACATAATATTAATAGGATAAATAACAAACACCATATGATCATCTCAATAGAGGAACAAAAACTATTTGTCAAAATCTAGGAGCCCTGGCAGCACAGTGATTAAGCACTCAGCTGCTAATCAAAAGGTCAGTGGTTCAAACCCACCAGCTGCTCAGTGGGAGAAGGATATAGTAGTCAGCTTCTATAAAGATCTACAGTTTATGGGGTAATTGTACTCTGTCCTATGTTCTTGCTGTTGTTAGATGCCATCAAGTCAGTTCAGACTCATAGTGACCCTAAGTACAACAGAATGAAACACTGCCTGGTCCTGCGCCATCCTCACAATCGTTGTTATGCTTGAGTCCACTGTTGCAGCCACTGTGTCAATCCATATTGTTGAGGGTCTTCCTCTTTTTCGCTGACCCTCTACTTTACCAAGCACGATGTCCTTCTCCAGGAACTGATCCCTACTGATAACATGTCCAAAGTATGTGAGATGAAGTCTCACCATCCTTGCTTCCAAGGAGCATTCTGTTTGCACTTCTTCCAAGATAGATTTGTTTGTTCTTTTGGCAGTCCATAGTATATTCAATATTCTTTGCCAACACCACAGTTCAAACGCGTCAATTCTTCTCCAGTCTTCTTTACTCATCGTACAGCTTTCACATGCATATGAGGCAACTGAAAACACCATGTGGCTTAGGTCACACAAACCTTAGTCTTCAAGGTAACATCTTTGCTTTTTAACATTTTAAAGAGGTCTTTCGCAGCAGATTTGATTTCTTGACTGCTGCTTCCATGGGTGTTGATTGTGGATCCAAGTACAATGAAATCCTTGACAACTTCAATCTTTTCTCCATTTATCATGATGTTGCTTATTGGTCCAGTTGTCAGGATTTTTGTTTTCTTTATGTTGAAGTGTAATCCATACTGAGGTAGTGGTCCTGGATCTTTATCAGTAAGTGCTTCAAGTCATCTTCACTTTCAGCAAGCAAGGTTGTGTCATCTGCATATCGCAGGTTGTTAATGAGTCTTCCTCCAATCCCATTTTCCTAATATAGTTCAGCTTCTCAGATTATTTGCATAAGTATGGTGAAAGGATACAACCCTGACACACACCTTTCCTGACTTTAAACCACACAGTATCCCCTTGTTCTGTCCAAACAACTGACTCTTGATCTACAGGTTCCTCATGAGCACAATTAAGTGTTCTGGAATTCTCATTCTTTGCAATGTTATCCATAATTTGTTATGATCCACACAGTAGAATGCCTCTGAATAGTCAATAAAACACAGGTAAACATCTTTCTGGTATTCTCTGCTTTCAGCCAGGATCCATCTGACATCAGCATTGATATCCCTGGTTCCAAGTCCTCTTCTGAATCTGACTTGAATTTCTGGCATTTCCCGTGTTCTGGCTTATTGGGTCACTATAAGTCAGAATCCACTTGACAGCAAGGGGTTTTTGTTTTTGTTTTATCCGTGATTTTTTTTAAATCGACAAACAAGGAAAAGAAAGGAACTTTCCCATCCTGATAAAGGCCATCTATGAAAAACAGCTAACATCATATTTAAGTAAATGACTAAAACCTTTCCCCCCTAACATCCAGGAACAAGACAAGAATGTATACTCTTAGCATTTCTATTCTACAATGTACTACAAGAGGTTCTAACCAGTGCAAGAAAAAGCAGTAAAAAGCATTCAGATTGGAAAGAAAGAAGCAAAACTATCTGTATTCGCAGACATGGTCCTGTATATAAAAAATCCCAAGGAATTCACTAAAAAAACTATCAGAATGAGTTGAACAAGGTTGCAAGAAATAAGATCAATATACAAAAGTCAATTGTATTTCCATACAATACCAGTGAACAATCCAAAAATGAAATTAAGGAAGCAATTCCATTTTCAATGTAAAAAAGAAAAAAACATTTAAAAAAGTTTAACAAAAAATGTGCAAGACTTATAAACCGAAAATTTTAAAACGTTTTTAATTTTTAAGATACTGTTCAAATGCTCTCCAAAAAGACTACCAATCACTAGTAATTCTCCATCAACAGTGTGTGAAACCACCCATTTTGCCACACTTGACATTATTGGTTTTTAAATTTTAATTTAATGAGTTAAAAATGTTATTTCATTGTTATTTTAAATCACATTTCTCTGATTAATTTTAGGGTACTGCTATCTTTTTTTAAGTCTATTGGCAATTTGTATGTGCTTTTCCATGAACTGCCTATTCCTGTTATTTGCTATTTTTCTATTGGATCGTCTTTCTTGTTGATTTGTAAGAGTTCTTTATATAGTCAGCATATTAATCCTGCATTATATGATGCAAACATTTCCTCCTAATTTGTCATTTGTGTTATAATTTTGTTTGGTGGTACAAAGAGATTTTAATCTTGACATAGCCAGATGTAGCATCACTTTTTATGGCTTTTACATTTTATATATTACATAAGGGTTTTCTTGTTGTCTTTATGGAAGCAGATATATAGGCTTTTCTTCTGTGATGCTGCTACATGGGCTCAAACTGCCCACCTTTAGGTTAGGAGTTGAGCACAAACCATTTATACCACCTAGGGACCTTACTGTATAAGAAAGACTTGCCTATTATGAAGTTATAAACATATTTTCCTACACTTTCCTTTAATCAACCTGCAGGCAGCCTATCTGAGACCTCTATCTCAAGGTTTATTAATTTGATTTCTTTCTGCATTGGTTTTTCTCTTTCTTGTGTTTGGATTCTCTCTTTCAAGATGCTGAAATTTTCATTTCCCTGAATTGTGTGTTGATTCTTTACTGTGTACTTGCCTTTGAGACTTCTTGTCAGTAAGTCTATGAATTCTGTATTTTTCTTCTGCAAACTGTCTTCTTTAGTGTTTATGAAGGAGAGTCAGTACACAGTAGTCTTTTGGAAAATGGGGCTCCCTGGGACACACATTCCAAAGTTCTTGCATTGTTTGAGAAAGTTGACACATTGTGTAAAAATGTAACTAATGTCACTGAACAGATTGTTAAATGGGAACCTAATTTGCTGTGTTAACTTTCACCAAAAACAATAAAATATTATTTAACAACAACAAAAAAAGTTCCTGTTTTGCTGCAAATGCAGGGCACAAGCCACAGGGGAAAATCAACCCATTCCCATGCTCTCTCTTGACATCTATTGTCTCCAGGCTTGCAATGCCCCTTAGTCCCCTACCATCTTTTACAGTGGTCCTCTAGTTTGTTTTTTTGGCTGTAGTCTCGTCTTTCAATCCAACTCCAATTTCCGAACATCTTTTAGAGATTCCTGATAATTTGCAGTTCCTTGGGGCACTCCTTTTTGTTTCCCAGCACTATTGTGAATTCTTTCAAATAGTTTTCCTGTCACTTTAACCAATTTTGGGATGGACTGAAGAAGTTGAAAATCTTAATCCAATTGCAAATATTTCATACTCAGAAACTAAGAGAGGGAAGGGAAATCCCCATAAATGGTTAGATTTACAAGATTCTAATATTGTCACTAGACTACAAAGTTCTAAAAGGTGAGAGATGGTGTTCTAATTATTTTTTATTTTATATAATATGTACAGAAAAAAAGTATAGCCTGGTAGAAGAAACAAAACACTGTACTAGAACCAAGAAGCCTAGGTTCTATTACCTAATTACATACTTAACTTTACATAGGTTACGTGTTCACCCAAGTGAAAGTTCACTCACCTTTTTTAAAGTAGGGAAAACCTAAATAATCTCTATAATCCTTTTCTATTTGAAAAATCTCTAACTCTGTGGTCTACCAAATATGGAAAATAGTGTTTTTCATGCAATAGAAGGTAAAATTCAGTCAACTTTTGTTAACTAATGTCCTATCAAAATTACAACAAATCTAGAAAAAGGCAATTTCATTTAAAAGAGAAAGCAAGATTGTTTTCTTTCATTCATTCATATGCACTTTTCATTCACTCAACTAGCATTTTTAATGGTCTTCAATAACATGCAATGATTTCACCTTAGATCTCAAAAAATTTTTATTATTAACTTCTAAATAAGTAAATATAAAAGAATATAATCTATAAATATAAGAATTTAATATAATCTTAGAGCAACACAGTGACTACCTAAAGTTCATTCCTTATCTCAACATTCATCTGAAAAAGGAACAAACCCAGACCTTTTATTGATACAGAAATAAAGCTAACGGTAATAAGAAACTTTCCCACAGCATAAAAAACAAAACTGTATTTGAGTTTCAATTCTTTCTTCCATTTGAAATGTTCCTGTATCAAAGAAAAAGAGATTTTAATGCCAACAATAACAATGAGAAGTGTTCCTATTTTAAATGAAATAGCAGTGGCTATTTTAACTGAACAGAAAAGTAATCTTTTTATTTCTTTAATGTGTATAGCTTTTGCAACATCAGTTGACTGTATAATTAGCCTTAATACAAATATGTCTTGTTAGTTCAATTTTTCATGAAAGATCTGTTATTAGAAGAAAATCAGAAAAATTTTAAACTTACTGTTTTAGTGCCATGCTTCAGTGTTATCTCATGTGAGTCAGGAATCTTTTGGACAGGATTCTGAAACAGGAAAATTCCATGACATCAATGAGTAAAATAGTGCATTGGGGGGTGGGAAGCAGGGAGAAGACTGCATACCACATTCACAGGAAATACAATTTTTAAAAACCGCATGAGTGGTTTTTTAGCACAAAGCTTAAAAAACTAACAGAAAAAAAAAAGTATGAGGGTATCTTGTTACTTCTACAGTTCCAGACAGACTACAATTGGTCACTATGAGCTGATGATAAATTTATTTCAAATCTCTAAAAAGATAAACCTAAGAAATTCTTTATGTTTTATTAAATTACTTCTTATTGTTTCTTTGTTGTTGTTTGTTGTTAGGTGCCATCAAGTCAGTTCTGATTCATAGTGACCCTATGTACAACAGAACGAAACATTGGCCAGTCCTGCACCATCCTCACAATCGTTGCTATGCTTGAGCCCATTGTTGCAGCCACTGTGCCAATCCATCTCATTGAGTATCTTCTTTACACTGTATGAAATTGATCCTTGTTAACCTAAATTAAAATTTTAACTTAATCCAAGGAAAAAACTAAATCAACATTTGTAAGTTTAGAGACATAGTTTCATGGGACATCCCAGTCAATTGGATTAACACTGTTTTTAGTGTTTCTGTTCTCCCTCCTAGATCACTGCATACTGCATGTGGTCTTAAAGCTTGCAAGTGGCCATTCAAGATACTACAATTGGTATCTATTCATTCACCTGGAGCAGCAGAGGAAGAAGGAGAGTCATGAATCAGAAGAGGAACTGGAATGCATGTCAAACTGCCTCCATGAACAACTGCCTCCTTTGCCTTAATACCGGAAGAACTGGATGGTGCCTGGTTCCCATTACTGAATGTTTTGATCAAAGACTCTATAGAAGAATTCTGATCGAAAGAGGGAAAAACGGGGAACAGAATTACAGATTCCCATATATCCAGACTTCCTGGAGCCATTGAAGCAGGATGACCCCCCAAAACTGTTGCCCTGAGATAATCTTTAAACCTTAAACTAAAACTATCCCCTGAAGTCTTCTTTAAACCAAACAATAGTTTAGCTTAATTAGAAAAGAATGTCTGCCTTGAGCATTGTGCTCTTTTAAAGAATTATCTGGATGTCATCAAATTGACAACAGCAGTTCAAAAAGGTAGATGAGAAACTTGGTGGGCAGTGAGTTTACATTAATGGTGGTAGAGGAATTTGGAAAAGGATAGCAAGAATGGCTGCACAACTTGAAGAATGTAATCAGTTTTACTTAATTGTATATGTAGAAATTGTCGAATTGGTGTATGTTTTGCTGTATATATTTTCACCAAAAAATTTTTTTAATAAAATAATGAAAAAAACTAAATCAACAGTCACTGATAATTTGGCCCATAAACCAAAATGAGACTAAAGAGGAACACCAGCCCAGGGGCAAAGACTAGAAGGCAGGAAGGCACAGGAAAGCTGGTGATTGGGAATCGAAGGTCGAAAAGGGAGAATGTTGACATGTTGTGGGGTTGGTAACCAATGTCACAAAACAATATGTGTACTAACTGTTTAATGAGAATCTAGTTTGTTCTGTAAACCTTATTCTAAAAGTACAATAATAAATAAATAGTTACTGATAATTTAACTCATATAGAGAAATTAGGAATTTCATTTTTCTTTAAATCACATCTTATGGGAATTAAGGGGGAACATCAAAAATTTATATCAAAACATCTGGAATACAGTGAAAAGAATCTCTGTATTCTTTTTCAAATATTAAGTGTGCTTTGATGTTTAAGGTGAAAAAATCATAATACTTTTTCTGAGTAATTTTCAAAATTCAATATTATAGAAATCAAAGACTCTAACAAAGAGAAATGAATGAACTAAATCATCATCATTAACTGAAACGGGCATTTAAAATCACCCTAAAATTACGATTGCTAATAAATTTAAACCAAATATTTTATAAACACTGTTTCCCTGGTAATACATAATAAAATCAAACCATAATTTACATTAAAATTTGGTTACATCTAACTAAAATGTAATCCTTTGTTCTTCTATTTTACCAAGCCTGAGAGAAAATCCTACAAATAGCAGATAACCATAAACTGAAGGAAATCAATAGATTGGGACACTGCTTATCATACTTTAATATCAAAAATTATACTTAAGCATACTGTAAGCTCTGTGTAAAGTTACTGTAGACTTTCCTCAAAAATAATCAACAAGGTCTTCTCAGAATCAAAAATATTAAAAGTCTTCTTCTCTTTTAAAGTTGGGCATACCTACAAGTGTTACATATTTAATTCACAAAGGAGGTCAAAATCAACACAGGGTAGCTATATACCTTTTAACCCTTAAAGACTTTTTAAAAAAACTGTTCAGAAATGGTAAAAATAAGGAACTCAGAGTAATTCACTGATTCATTGATTCAATAAGCATTTATTAAAGTAAGATTATACCAGATGGACTGGATGACAATGGGTTTGGTTTTTGTTTTTTTTTAAGATGGTTTTAGACAGTCTCTACTCGCCACCTCCTTCCAAGAAGCATATGGCCTAAGATGGAGACATCAATGACTCTAATTCAATATAATAAATGTTATGACAGGCATGGATACAGGAAGAATAATTGAAGTATAGAGAAAAAGGATGCATAAATCAGATATAAGATAAAAGGCATCACAGTGATCATTTGAATAAGAGGCTTCATTGTTTAGTCAAGTCTCCACTATTCAAGAGTAGGGTAATCATACTAAAATTCTCCACCCATTACAAATTCATATTAGGAACATCTTGCAATCTGTTTAATTAAACATGTGGAATCTAAGAGACTTTGGTCCCTATCTCCCTTAACCTCTTCAGGATCCCTGATGAATCAATCACCAATTCTTTCTGCTCTATCTTTAATCTTTCCCCTGCTATGGCTCTTTCTCTTTCGCACATAAACACCATAAAGTACTTGTCATATTTAAAAAAAAAAAAAAAAAGTAGCAGCAGCTACTTATTCCCCCTACACTTACTGCCTATCTCTATCTTTTGTTTTGTAATCAAGCTTTTTGACA
The DNA here is from genome assembly GCF_000243295.1 of Trichechus manatus latirostris. Lineage (NCBI taxonomy): Eukaryota > Metazoa > Chordata > Mammalia > Sirenia > Trichechidae > Trichechus > Trichechus manatus. Next base: position 793,997 of record NW_004444133.1, on the reverse strand, counting down.
GTAGTTTTCACTCAGTGTCTCTACTTTCTTTCACCCTCTACTTCTACCACTCTGACAAGGTATTTGTTATTTTATACCTAATGCCTAGCACATGCCTAGCACATGTTTAGCACGTAAGAGGCACTCAGTAAATATTTCTTGAATAAGTAAGTCCTATAAATGCCCCTAGACACTCTGCGGAAGTTACCTACACACCTGATCTTTCAATAGTCTGATAACTATTTAATTATTTCCTTTATCTTAAAACTGTCCTTTCTTGGGAGGAAATGCTTTCGACAAAAAGCCAGAAAAACTAGGGTTTAAATCTAGCTCTGCCACTCATTAATCATGTCATGACCTCAGGAAAGTTATGACTCTCATTTTTCCTGCAAACGAACAAAATAGCATACACAGCTTAGGTTACTGTGAATTTGTTATTTAAAGCCTTCTAAAATCCCACTGAATAAGGGTAAGGTTGCACAGTTGATTACTGTAATTGCTGTTAATAAGCTGCACACCTGTAGAAAGTCAAATTGACAAACGCTGTGTGATAGATATATTTACAATACTGACCAAAAAAAAGCAACTGAGGCTGCTTATGTACAATGAAACGCCTCATGGGATTTGGCTCTTTGGAGGTTTAGGGTCATGGTTTCATGGGACATCTAGTTAATTGGTCTAGTAACAAGTTTAATGCTTCTGTTCTACAGCCTAGTTTGCTGCATAGGCCATCTAAGGCACAACAACTAGTCTCTATTCACCTGGAGCAACAGAGGTAGAAGGAACAGTCAGGAATAGGAAGAGGATATGGAATGTGTGGTTAACTACCTCCATGAACTGCTTCCTCCTTTGCCATGAGACCAGAACAACTGAATGGTGCCAAGCTACCATTACTGAATATTTTGATCAAAGATTCTACAGAAGAATCTTGATCAAAAAGGGGAAAATGCAGAACAGAATTTTAAATTCTTATGGACTCCAGACTTTCTGAAGCCACGGAGGCTGGATGAACCCCTGAAACTATTGCCCTGAGATAATCTTTACACTGTAATCCAAAAATATCCCCTGAAGTCTTCTTACGAACAAACAATAGTCTAACTTAACTAGTAAAAAAGGCCCGCCTTGAGCATTATGCTCTTTTAAGATCTGTCTATATGGGATCAAAGTGACAACAGCAACTCAAAAAATTAGATAGGAACCTTGGGGGCAGTGAGTTTCCGTTAATGCGAGAGGAACAACTCAGAAAAGGCAAGTGAGAATGGTTGCACAACTCGAAGAACGTAATCAATGTCACTGAACTGTACATGTAGGAACGGATGAATTGGCGTATGTTTTGCTGTGTATATTCTCAACAATAACAAAAAAAGGAGAAAAAAAAATTTTTTTTTAAGTTATTTAAAACTCCCAATACAGGGTTAAGGAGCCCAGGTGACACAGTGGTTAAAGTAGTTCGCTGCTAACCAGAAGGTCAGTAGTTCAAATCCACCAGCCACAGGACAAAGATGTGGCAATCTGCTTCCATAAAGATTTACAGCCTTGGAAACAGTTTCCAAGGAGTGGCTGGTGGATTCGAAATGCCGACCTTTGGTTAGCATCCAAGCTCTTAACCACTGCACCACCAGGGTTCCCAATAAATGACAGTCACTATTTATTGCAAAGTTTACCTCCTATCTCTCTCTGGTCATATCATCTTAGTCTCTGTCAAAGCATCTCTTCCTCTTTACCTGGTTAATTCCTACTCACATTTCAAGACTCAATTCAAATGTGACCTGGTCCTTTGCCAGTATTTCAAACGCTGGGTCTGCATCCTTCTGTGCAATCCCATGACAACCTCTGCTTATCTCTATCACAAAACTTACCATACTGCATTGTAACTTTTTTATTTTTAATTTTGTTTTAGGTAAAAGTTTACAGCACAAATTAGATTCTCATTCAGAAATTTATGCACAAATTGTTTTGTAACATTGGTTGCAATCCCCACAAAGTGTCAGCACTCTCCCCCTTTCCCTTTCTACCCTGGGTTCTCTGTGTCCATTCGTCCAGTGTTCCTGTTCCTTTCTGCCTTCTCGTCTTTGCTTTTGGGCAGGTGTTGCCCATTTGGTCTCCTATACTTGACTGAACTAAGAAGCACGTTCCTCATGTGTGTTATTGTTTGTTTTATAGGCCTGTCTAATCTTTGGCTGAAAGGTGGCCTTTGGGAGTGGTTTCAGGTCTAAATTAGCAGGATGTCCAGGGGCCATAGTCTCGGGGATTCCTCCAGTCTCTGTCATACCGGTAAGTCTGATCTTCTTTTGTGAATTTGAATTTTGTTCTATACTTTTCTCCTGCTTGGTCCAGGACCCTCTATTGTGATCTGTCAGAGCAGTCGGTGGTGGTAGCTGGGCACCATCTAGTTCTTCTGGGCTCAGGCTGGTGGAGGCAGTGGTTCATGTGGTCCATTAGTCCTTTGGACTAATATTTTCCTTGTGTCTTTGGTTTTCTTTATTCTCCTTTGCTCCAGACAGGACAGGACTAATAGATGTATCTTAGGTGGCCACTCGCAAGCTTTTAAGATGCATTGTAACTTTTGACCTGTCTCCCTTTCCACCACTCCCTAACCAAACAACAAAATGTATACTTCTCAAAAACTATGTATATATCTAACATCTCTGGATCCCCAATCCACAAAACAGCTGGTGAATGGCAGGCACACAATAGAAGATTTTGAAATGAACAAATGGCCCAATGTCTACCACACTGATCACATTACCTTGTAATTTTTAATTTACCCTCAAACTTTAGATTAATGGTTACGTCCGTGAAAAAGAGCAGGTGCTATCTATCAGGTCAGCCTGGTGAAAGAGAGGCAGGGGATAATTGAAGATTTCCAAAAATGGAAAACTTTTAAGATCAAATGATTATCTCCCAGGCTAAAAGCAGATTTAAAGTTGCAGGCAAAGAAAAATAAAAGCAGTTTTGTTTCAGGCTGTTTTGCATCTGAGAAAGCACTGAAGTCCATTACTATCACTGCAGACCATCACTATCACAGATCAGTGAAGAAGTAGATTAAGAACCAAAAAGGCACTGAACAGGAATAAAAAAAGAGTCGGAGACTTTTCAGCTCATTTCTAGTCAAAGACGTAAAAGTATGGCTTACTATTTTGTGGAAAGTGTTACACACGCCTATTTCAGAGATACCAATATTGCAACACAAATCCAAAAATAAGTTTAAATTTCAAATACACAAATTCTATACTACCCCATGTTGAATTATCTAAGCCACTGCTCCCTTTGCAACTGACAATATTTGTAAACAACAAAAACCAATGCGTAACTGCTAAGTCTTCTTGCAAGAACCAGGAGGACAGTTCAAATGTTTCACTTAAAGAAGAGTCTATCATAGTGTGTCTTATTTCATAACTAATTACTTTTTCATCACTCAGCAAACAGAAACACTGTCACCAAAAAGCTGGGATTAAAATTATTTCATTTAATTCAATGCAGAATGTGCCTATATATAGACAATTTCTGACATTTAAAGAAAAAACTTGCAAGAATACAGAACTTACTATTTACATTAGGAGTAAATTAACTGTTTAAATAAATGTTGTTTACATTTAAAATCCAAGTTTTACTGGAAATCATGTAGGGCATAACTCATAAAAAAGGCCATATAATAGGCATAACTAAATCATCCAAAATAGTAGCAATCCATCTTTTGGTAACATATCACTTGATGGTGACTGTTCTTTTTCCAGAATTTTACTGATGACTTTTTGAAATATGGCTTAGTGTGAAATTTGCTGTAATAGTAAAATATTTTCAAGATTTTCTTGCCAGGGAATATCATAAACTGCAAGACTTCAATGAACCCATTTATTACCAGAGTTCATAACAAGAGCTACAGTCTTAATGGGGAAAAAACGATGCCTGTTTTTATTTTGTTTTGGTTTTAAATGCCAACTAAAGGATTATTTCCCAGGCTCCTTGGTCTACCCCCAATAACAACAATGACAGCAAACATATCTGGAATAACATGAGCAATTCCATCTGACGTACATCCTTACAGTGTTTTCAAAAGACTTGCAAATCAGAAACAACCTTTCTGGAATAAACTTATCATAATTTAAGAAAGTGGTATGTGTATGGTATTATGCACCATAATGGAGTCCTGGTGGTTCAGTGGTTAAGATCTCGGCTGCTAACCAAAAGGTCAGCAGTTCGAATCCACCAGCTGCTCCTTGGAAACTCTATGGGCGCAGTTCTACTCTGTTCTGTAACGTCACTATGAGTCAAAATCGACTCGACGGCATGGGGTTTGGTTTTTACACACCATCAATAGTCTACCCAGTAATAGAGATCTGCCACAAAGTGGCTGGGAGTTGTGGGGAGAGAGTAGGGGTTGCCCACCAGGAGCTTCTTATGAGTGCTACATTCTCCCAGAAACCAATGGGTTAGAGTTTAGCAGACAAACAGAATTCACTTAACAAACATTTATTACTTAACTACATACCACATACTAGGTACTGCAGTTAGATCAAAGATGAAAGACTAATAACAAAGACTCTACTCACAAGGAACTCTCAATCCATAGGGCAAAACACACAGGTAAACAACTAGGCAAACTAAAATGTGTCAGATGTCATGACAGAAGTATACGAAGGGTTCAGTGTTCAATCCATTTTGCTTGGGGACGGTGGGGGTGCTTACAGAAGACTTCATAAAAGAGAAGATGTTTTAGATGCCTTCTGAAAAATGGACAGAGGGTCTCTAGGTGAATGTGGAAGGCAACTGGAAGGGAATAACATGAATCTTGACATTTCTGGGCTGCAAATATTTTTGCCTGGCTGTAGTTTAAATTGCTAGGCAGGAAAAAGGACAAGGGTGTGTGTGTTGTGTTGTGTGTGCGTTTTTTTTGTTTTGTTTTGTTTTGTTTTAAGTATTAACCAGAGCAGTAGTTAGGAAGCAGATTGTATACAATGTCAAAAGTATGAAATTTAATTAAGCTGTTAGCCATGAAAAGTAATGTGATAAGATACGATTTTCTTAAAAATCATCATGGCTGTAGTATACAGGCTAGAGTAGAAAATTACCATAAATATACCACTGTAAAAACAGAAAGACCTATTAAAATATTCCTGCAATAGTCCAGAGGGGACCAGAATTGATACAGTATAGTGGGAATATAAAAACGAGATAATTATATGAGCTCTAAAGAACTTAGATGTGGTTAACTGAAGTCACCAATTGATGAGAATTAAAAAAAGAAGAAGAAAACAAAGACAGCTCTCAGTTTCTCTCCAACCCAAGCCCTGCTACCACTCATGTCATGAATTATTCAATAAATATTTTCGGAGCACTAACTATGCCTGACACTGTAAAAGGCAATGATGATACTATTGTCATCTAGACAGAGATACTCAGATCTCTGGTCATGGTATTATTCTCTTTCAGAGCTCTCTCGATTACACTGATTTTCTAACTCACTGGTAGAAGACTACTTTAACCTTATCAATCCCTTACTCTAACTTTAAATTCCAGATAGGTTATTTTATAAAAGTCTATTCAAACTAGGTTTACTTCTAAAGCATATATTAGTTGGGATTAATTGGAAAATTGGTAAATAAAACTGAAAAAGAATACCATTTATGATAGTATCAAAAAGCATTAAATACTTAGGGATAAATTTAACAAAATATGTATAAGACCGCTACACTTAACACTACAAAACATTACTGAGAAAATTTTAAAAGGACTTAGATGTTCATGAATAGGAAAACTTAACATTAAGATGGCAATTCTCTCACAATTGATAGATTCAATACAATCAAAATCCTAGCAAACATTTCTGTAGAAACTGACAAGCTGACTCTAAAGTTTATATGGAAATGTAAAGGATCCAGATTAGCCAAAACATCTGGAAAACAAACAACAAAGTCGGAAAGACTTACAACGCCTGATTTCAAAACTATATAAAACTGCAACAATTAAGACTGTGGGGTACTGGTATAAGAATGACTATACGGATCAATAGAACAGGATAGTTGGGAAATGTTCTAATATAATTTTTTTAAGTTTCTTCTGTATCTGTGGATAGTTTCCCACTCAAATTTCTAATTCTGACTACCGTGATTTGCTCCTTCCTTTGCTATTTTACAATTTAGTTTAAAGATAAACTAAAGATAAAATTATTATCTTAGAGGACAGAGAGTTGGAGGTAATTCATTTGAGAAGTAACATTAATTCTGCATTTTAAAAGATGACTAGAACTTTGCCTGGCAGATATGTGTGTGCGTGTTTGTGCGTGAGAGAGAGAAACAGAGATAGACACAACTCCACTGAGAGTGTGGAAATAATAACATTATAATGGACAGAGCTAAGACATCTCCTGTTAATATGTTGATCTGCTTTAGCATTAGAAGTATTTGACCTTTAAAAAAAAATTATTTTCCCCATCTGCAAAGTTATTATTTGTCTCATAATTCTCTACCCTTTAGAGATATTCCAACAGTCATTAACACAGCATTTACTTCAAAAAAAAGTGTGACGTGATAATACTTGTTAAAGTTGTAAATCATTTTTAAAATTATGCCAGTAATTATAGGGGGAGAAGGTAAAATGTACAAATTAAACCTGAATAGAGGTGATTTTTTTGCACCTTTAAAAAAACACACACATAAAAACATATTTACTTTTAACTACAAGGCTTTGCACAGTAAAATACCGCTTTTTTTCTTTTTTTTTTTTAAGCCTTAGTCTGAAAGCCTCTAATATTTCAAGTTCTTTGGAAAGTAGTTACTGAAAATGTTCCATGTGGGTAGTGTATGTATATATACCAAACTCATTGTCACTGAGTTGATTCCGACTCATAGTGATCCTATAGGACAGAGGAGAACTGCACCACAGTGTTTCCAAGGAGCGGCTGGTGGATTTGAACTGCTGCCCTTCTGGTTAGCAGCCGTAGCTCTTAACCACTGAGCCACAAGGGCTCCTCATGTACATACAGGCATATCTATTTTTCATACTTAAAATGTCAGTAGTATATTTTATAATACAGCAAACTAATTAAACTATCAAAATAGAATGAGCTGCAGTGACTTTCAAAAGCATTTGAATGCCTATGTAGATACTTTGAAAAAGATTCTGAGATTATCTTAATTTTTGCTTTGAGTAATCAAAGCAGTTTAAATGCTGGTATGCCATGAGAAACAGGTCAGCTAATGCTCTAAGTACCATACTTTAAATGTAAACTACTTTAAGTTTTAAAAATTATCAAGATATTCAATTCACTTAGCAAATTATGTTTAATGTCCTGAGTGCTATACTGTCAACATCTATTGATTAAAGAGGAATGTATTCATGCCAAAAAATCTTTCCCTGAGAAAATCAGTTTGGAGCTTATATTTGGATATACTGGTATTTGGAATGAAGAGAGAATTTTATTTGTTTTTAACAATTTTTGGCTACATATCTGAGAGAAGGAATAGGCTTAAAATGGTAGTTATTTAAATACAGCATGATTTTTGACTACCATGGTTGTACTGGCAATCATCATTGTTATTTTTATAACAACAGAATTATAAATTGAGAGATTAAAATAATTTAATTTGCTGCTTCTTAAATAATATAAATGTATAAAACACTTATCTATTTATAAGTACACAGCTGCTTGCTGTTTCTGGAATTAGAGAATGTTCTTACAATTCCTCTGTATGTTAGCAGTTCTTGGAATTGCACAAAGCAATACTTAATATGTTTATAAAGGCTCCTAAATAGATCTGTTTTCATAATTTAAAAGTATTGGTTGAAGCAGTGACATTTGACATGAAATTTAAAAATTAAATTAGTAGGAAAAAATGTTTCCTTGAGCTCTCCTAGAATCTTGGAATCCCCAGAAGTCCTCAGTTTCTACTCGGGTATCTCTTCTAAGCTGATTTGGTTACCATGGTTTTATTTCAATGACTTTTTGCAGTGTATTTTTGGGACAAAAATTATATTAGGAAAAGCTTTTCAGATTGACATATTCTTTTGTGTGATATGTGTAGCAATGGTGGGTATTTTGCTTGATTCTGATGATTTGAAGGCTATGGTAAGTTGTATGGACAATATTCAGTCATACAAAAAAAATTTCTTGACTCAGATCATATAAAGAAAGAAAAACCATTAGAAAATCATTCTGGCATGAGGAGTAAGAGGTAAGTATTTCTATTCCTAAAATAGAATGTAAAGGTTAAAATGTTATTTTAAATGGAGCAAAAATCTATAATTTGGAATAGTAAAGTCAGAAGTCTTATTCTTCCTCCAGAATATCCTCTGTGGCACCCTAAGTCATATTTCTAAAATGCAAACCTGATTTTGACTCCTTGCTTGGAATTTTATTCCCTGTCACCTGCACGAGAAGGTACATATTGTTTGATGAGCTAGACTCACTGCCTTTCTCTCCTCCTCTCCTGATGCTCACTCCTAAGCACCCGGTACTCAAGCCATATGCTGGACGATTATGTAATTTATTGGTCAAATTACATCCCTTTTGGGAGTTGGGGTGCTAATGATAATTTTGCAGGCACAGCAGGCATAAGTGAGGACTACCCCAAGCAGTCAGGAAGATATGGTCACCCTTACCGTATGGAAGCATATGCATATTTCCTATACCTTCTGGGCTGGTTCATGTCCATTGCGGGTGTTCTCTCTCACAGTGCACTCTTAGTTAGCCTCGTGCCACTGTATTCACATAGCTCTATATTCATCTTTTCCTTGTAACATTTTCAGATTGATACAATTATTGACGACTCTTCCTGTACCACTTGACTCTAGTATGACTTGGAAGCAAGACAGTAAGGCTACCCAATACGTAAGTGAAGGGGAATTAGATTCCACCTTTTGACAAGAGGATTATGAAAGAAACTGCAGACATGTTTTATAGCCGCCACACACATAAAAATCTGGAAAAACACACATTATCAAAATTGGTCCCAGAAAAGACAGAAAATCTAAAAAGAATAATTACCATGAAGACATTGGAAGTGGTTATAGACCTACCCCCTACCAAACTATCAGATTCAGATAGTTTCCCAGAAGAACTGACTGAACCTAACCTTCAAGGACTAGATAATATTTACGTAGCACAAATACTTCCAGATCAAACAGAAAGAAAAAAAGAACCCAAACTCTTCTTATAAATCCAGTCTAATAATGATATCAAAAATCTGTCAAAGTCAGCATTTAAGAAAATAGAACTACAGGCTAACTTTACTCAAGAGTAACAGGGTAAAACTCAGAAAAAAAAAATACCAGCACACAGAATTTAGCAGTGCACTAATGAAGAACCAAGTGGGGTTAATTCCAGGTATGTAAGAATGTTTCTATTTTAGGAAATCTATAAATATAACTCATCTAGTAGGAAGAAGAACCCTATGATCATTTTAATAAATGCCCTAAAAAGCCTTTTAATAAAAACACAGTTACATATTACTAATACAAAAATAGAAGTAAAATAGGAATAGATGGATACTTCTCAATTATCACAAATATTTATTTCTGAAATCAAAAGCCAGGCTCACGCTAAATGATAAAATCACTTAGAGGTCTTAAAGAATTGCCATTAAAACAAGGAAAAAACAAGGATGCCCTCTATTACCACTGCTATTTAGCACTGTATGGAAGTGACAAGTACTTAGGCAAAAATAAGGAATGGGAAGTATAAAATTAGAAAACAGAAGGAAAAATTATCCATATTTGTAGACGATTTGGTTGTATATCTGGAAAACTCAAGACAAGCAACTGAAAAACTATTAAAAACCATAAACAGAAATTTTGCAAGATAGCTGACTAGAAATTAACAGACCAAAATCAATAAAGTTCCTATATGTAAACAACCATTTGAAAATATGATGCAAAAATATAGCAATAATTTGTAGAAATAATAATTTAAAAAATGGCCAGAAATATGCAGGATATGTATGAAGAAAGCTTTAAAACAACTAACAGACATAAAGAAAAACAATGGCCTCTCCTAGATATTAAAATGTATTATAAAACTGCAGGAAACAAATAGGTTTGGCACTAGCCCAGGAATAAGCAAGGCAATGAAACAGAATACAAAGAGAAGAAACATCCATATATATGAGAATTTAGTATCTTATGATGGTGGAATGAAATTAGTAGGGAAAAGATCAGATCATTCAATAAATGGTAGAACTAGATAGCCATTTGGAGAAACGTTATTTTTTCAGAAAAAATAAACATTTTCCTATACTTACAGCCAAATATATCCTAGACATAACAAAGATTTAAATGTAAATAAAACTGGAACAATGCTAGAAGGAAACATGGATAATTTTTATGATCTTGGTATGAAAAAACCTTGTCTAAGGAAGACACAAAATGCAGACTTCATAATAAATAACTGGTAAATCTGACTGCATGAAATTAATATAAATGAGAAAATGTATGTTAAGCATCTGGCAGACTGCTGAAAACTCTTTAATCGCATTGTTTCATTTAATTTTCAAGATAATCCTATGAGACAGATTAGCTACTCAATAAAGCTTCTTGAATACCTACCAAAAAACCAAACTCGTTGCTGTCGAGTGGATTCTGACTCACAACGACCCTATAGGACAGAGTAGAACTGCTCCATAGGGTTTCCAAGGATCAGCTGATGGGATTCAACTGCCAACCTTATGGTTAGCAGCCGAGCTCTTAACCACTGCGTCAACAGGGCTCCTTTGAATATCTACGATATACAAATCATAGGTTTTGTGCTATGGGTAAAATAAGGTAAAATGAACATCGAATATTCACCACTTTTTAAAGCACTGAAGCTAAAAACTTTAATGAATTCATTGTACTCACTCCAAGCCCAAAGATTCATCAAAAGTAAGTTTTGGCTGTTTTCTTCCACAAAAGCTGGCAAATGTTAGATTCAAAATATTAAAATGATGTGTAGCATTAACCCTGAAAATATATTTCTAAATGTTCTAATAAACTTTAGTTAAGCTTCCAAACAAATCATTCATCAAATGTTTACAATCTTCCTCCAAAAAGATAAAGTTACATGTCTAAAATATTGCAGGAAACACAATTTCTTATCTAGTTCTCACAGCTGCTTCCAATCCTTCGATTAGTAATTTTCCCAAGCCACTTCTAAATTACCTTCAAAACGTTTGTGCCCTATTGCAAGATTCAATCTTGGAGCACATTTCTCAGTAACCTGACTTGAGGGTATGTTAAATAACTTTTATTATACTCGTGTGCAGTCTGAGAAACTCAAAAAGGATAGTTCATTTTCACACTTTACCAGAAATTATATTCTTTTATAAAGAACTGCATGATATTCTCCATAAACACAAAGATGATAATTTTCTATGTTTATATATCATATAATAATGACAGGTAATAAGCCAAGAGAATTTATATCAAATAAAATATCTACTTTCAAATGACACCTTTTCCTGACATCCTTTTTAAGGATAATTTTAAGACTATTTCAGCTCTTCTTATTTGCTCTGTAGATCAGAAGACCTAAAATCTAGACCAAACCCACTGCCATCGAGTCGATTCCAACTCATAGCAACCCTATAGGACAGAACAGAACTGACCCATAGGGTTTCCAAGGCTGTAAATCTTTACGGAAGCCGACTGCCACAGCCTTCTCCCACGGAGCAGCTGGTGGGTTCAAACTAGGGAGCTTTTGGTTAGCAGCTAAGCGCTTAACCACTGTACCACCAGGGCTCCCGGAATCTGGACAGGACTCTGTTATTAACCTCACTTATAACCTTCAGTAAGTCATTTAACTGTGTACAACTTCAGTTTTTCATGACATTCTATGATGAGTTTAACTACAAGACGTGTCAAGGTTTCAGTCAAATTAGGTTTATTTGGGAAAACAAAAGAAGCCTGAGTCATAATTTGTTTTTTACATTTATCTGATTAGGTGACACAGCTGTGTCTTTATCTGTCTCCTCTGCTACAGCTCTTTCAAAAACCTAACACACAGAATAGATATTGCATCTAATTTAACAAAGCTTTGCATACATGCAAAAGCACAAATATGCTTCACAACCACCAGAATATCAAAGGGATAGTAAAAATTAAAGGCATTTCAAAAAACAAACTTGGATCCATTCAACAATTCCAACTCTAGCAATTTTACACCCCATTCATCCCACCAAATACGGGATTATTAACACTGAATCACATTTTTCATATCTAAAGCCACCACCACTACAGCCAAATATTTTAAATTGCTTCTGGGCATTTCTTGCTAAAGAACAAAAGCAGATTCTGTGTATTTGCCATCTCCTCACTAGTCTGCAAATTTGCTGAGCACAGGTACTATATCTTGATTTATATCACTACCTAGCACAGGGCCTGACATATAGTAAGTACCCAAAATATATTTATGTTTAACAGAAAATATAAAGATTGCCTAATAATAGCAGTTTTACAGAAAACAAGCATGAGATCCGTAAGAAAAAATAATCAGGATTTATATTTATCATAGTCTGTTTACATATAATTCTAAAATGAAAGGACCTATTAGCTATTCATAAAATTTTACATCCACTCTTGAAATTTTTTCTGTGTACTTTCAGCCAAACTTAATAAGAACTGTACCTAATAAAGCATAAGTGCCAGGTACTACGCTAAACACTAAGAATCCCAAAATAAGAAACTTACACACTCTATCCTCATGGACCTCAAAATTTGTCATAGGGCTGTACTTGTAAACATAGGATGCCATCACAATGTTCTGGTTGTTGTTGTTGGGTGCCCTGGAGTAGGCTCCAAATCATAGCGTCTGATTTAGTTATCTAGTGCTGCTATAACAGAATAACCACAAGTGGGTGGCTTTAACAAACAAATTTATTTTCTTACAGTTTAGGAGGTTAGAAGTTTAAATTCAGGGTACCAGCTCAAGGGGAAGGCTTTCTCTCTATATAAACTCTGGAGGAAGGTCTTTGTCTCTTCAGCTTCTGCTTCCTGGTTCCCTGGAGATCTCTCCTATCTTGGCATCTATCTTACCCCATCTCTGCTCTGCTCACTTGTTTAATCTCCTTTATATCTCAAAAGAAATAGACTCAAAATACACCCTACACTAATCCTGCCTTATTAACATAACAAAGACAACCCATTCTCAAATGGGATTATAACCACAGGCACAGAGGTTAGGATTGACAATACACATTTTGGGGGGACAAAATTCAATCCATAACATTCCACCCTCTGGCCCCCTAAAATTCATCTCCTTGCCATATGCAAAACACATTACCCCATCACATCATCGCAAAAATCTTAAATCAACTCTAAGTCCAAAATCTCAACTTCTGAGACATGTAAATCAAATATGGGTGAGACTTTAGGCATTTTCTATCCTGGGCCAAAATTCCTCTTCATTTGTGAATCTGTGAAATACAGACTACAAGTTATCTGTTTCCCAAGTACAATGTTGAAACAGGCACAAGGTAGACATTTCCATTACGAATGGAAGAAACTAGAGGGAAAGAAGGAATAACAGGCACAAAGCAAGTCCAAACCCCAGTAGAACGATTTACATTAGCTCTAAAGGCTTGAAAATAATCCTCTGTACTTTGAAACCATCTGGGTAATGGCCCTGCCCTTCAGACTCTAGGTGTTGGCCACGCCCTCTGGATTCTGGGTGGAGATCCCTCAGCCCTGGGCTTCAGCACTGCCTGCCAGGCCCACTGTGATGGCAACTCTGCTCCCTTGGCTTTGGGCAGCTCCATTCTCCTAGTCCATCTGAGTGATGACTCCACCCCCTTGACCTTGGCAGGACCCATTCTTCTGTGTCTTGGACATGGCAGCCCTGCCCCATCAGCTTTGGGCTTTGGCCCCATCCCCCCGGCACACCTTACCAGCAGCCCCACACTTCAGAACAAAGTTGGCAAACATCCGACTCTTTGAAACCTAGGCGGCTATGGCCCCACACTTTGAGATCCAGGAAACCGTGGCCCCACCCTTTGAAACAGAGAAGACCCTGCTTCTCATGCCCCTTCCAACAGTTCTACAGACAGTATTCTCTCCTTTTGTTCTATCTTTGTCCCCTTCAGTCTAAACTTATGGGTTTTCTGCTGTGGTAGTTGGTTAGATCCATCAATCACAGGCTTAATCTCTTTAACAAAAGACTGCGTAGCCACATCCTTGGTGAACATCCTAGGACATATGTCCTTAGTTTGTACAACATAATTTTCCAGATCTTTACATTTTGTTTTTATTTTGCACAGTTCATTTTTAAGTCTACCTCTTTCCTCTCGCATTTTACTGTAAGTGGCAAGGAGAAACAACAGAGCCCTTTAAGATCTTGCTTAGAAATCTCATTAGCCAAATATCCAAATTCATCATTTATAACTTCTACCTTCACCAAACATTTGAATATAATTCAGACAAGTTCTCTGCCACTGCATTAAAAAGCATCATCCTTCCTCCATTGTCCAATCACATGTTCATCATTTTCTTTTTTAAGCCTCACTAGAAGCATATTTAACAGCCACCTTCCTAGCAACATTCTGTTGCTGGCACCATATGCATTCTCTAAGATGACAGAGACTTTCTCTATAGTCCCCCTCATTTCCTTCTGAACCCTCACCAAAATTGCCTTTGATATCCATAATTCTACAGTCTCTTTAAGGCAATCTAGGCTTTTACTATTAAGCACCTTAAAACTGTTCCAGCCCCTACCCATTACCCAATTCCAAAACCACTTTGACATTTTAGGTATCTGTTAGAGCAGAACCCAACTCCCAGTACCAAATTCTGTCTTAGTTATCCTGAGCTGCTATAACAAAAATACCATAACTGGGTGCCTTTAACAAACAGAAATTAATTTCCTCACAGTTTAGGAGGTTAGAAGACCAAATTAAGGGTGCTGGTTCTAGGGGAAGGCTGTCTCTCTCTGTCAGCTCTGGAAGAAGGTCTTTGTCTCTTCAGCTTCTGCTTCCTGGTTCCTTGGAGATCTCCATGTGTCTTGGCATCTATTTTACCCCTTTTCTGCTCTGCTTGCTTGTTTAATCTTTTTTATATCTCAAAAGAGATTGACTCAAGACACACCCTACACTAATCCCATCTCGTTAACATAACATAGACAACCTATACTCAAATGGGATTATAACCACATGCATAAACCAAAAACCAAATCCACTGCCATTGAGTCGACTCCACCTCACAGCGACCCTCTAAGGACAGAGCAGAACTGCCTCCATAGGATTTCCAAGGAGCAGCTAGTGGATTCGAACTGCCGACCTTTTGGTTAGCAGCCAAGTTCTTAACCACTACACCACCAAGGCTCCACAACCACATGCATAGAGGTTAGATTTTACAACACATATTTTGGAGGACATAACTCAATCCATAAACATGACTACGTACAATGGAACAAAACATTGCCCAGTCCTGCGCCATCCTCACAATTGTTGCTATGGTTGGGCCGCTGTTGTAGCCACTGTGTCAATCCATCTCGTAGAGGCTCTTCCTCTCTTCAGCAAGCAAGGCTGTGTCATCTGCATATCTCATGTTGTTAATAAGTCTTCCTCCAATCCTGATACTGAGTATTTACTCATATAGTCTGGCTCCTCAGGTTATTTGTTCAGTATATGGACTAAGTAAGTACGGTGAAAGGATACATCCCTGACACACACCTTTCCTGATTTTAAACCATGCAGTATCCCCTTGTTCTATTCAAATGACTGCCCCTTGGTCTACAAACAGGTTCCTCATGACCACAATTAAGTGTTCTGGAATTCCCATTCTTAGCAGTGTTATCCACAATTTGTTATGATTCACATAGTTGAATGCTTTTGCATACTCAAAAAAACACAGGTAAAGATCTTTCTGGTATTCTCTTGCTTTTAGGCAGGATCCATCTTACATCAGCAGTGATATGCCTCATCCCACACCCCCTTCTTAATCCGGCCTGAATTTCTGGCAGTTCCTGTTAATGTACTGCTGCAACCATTTTTGGATGATCTTCCGCAAAATTTTACTTCCGTGTGATGTTAATGATATTGTTCAATAATTTTCACATTCTGTTGGATCACCTTTCTTTGGAATGGGCACAAATATGGATCTCTTCCAGTTGGTTGGCCAGGTAGCTGTCTTCCAAATTTTCTGGCACAGACGAGCGCTTCCAGCGTGGCATCCATTTGTTGAAACATCTCAACAGGTATTCCATCAATTCCTGGAGCCTTGTTTTTTGCCAATGCCTTCAGTGCAGCTTGGACTTCTTCCTTCAGTACCATCGGCTCTTGATCATACACTACCTCTTGAAATAGTTGAACATCGACCAATTCTTTTTGGTACAGTAACTGTGTATTCCTTCTATCTTCTTTTGAAACTTCCTGCGTCGTTCAATATTTTGCCCATAGAACCCTTCAATATTGCAACTTGAGGCTTGAATTTTTTTTCAGGTCTTTCAGCTTGAGAAATGCTGAGCATGTTCTTCCCTTTTGGTTTTCTAACTCCATGTCTTTGCACACTTCATTATAATACTTTTTCTTCTCAAGCTGCTCTTCTTCTGTAAAGCTCTTTTACTTCATCATTTCTTTCATTTGCTTTTGCTCTACATTCAAGAGCAAGTTTCAGAGTCTTTTCTGACCTTCATTTTGGTCTTTCTTTCCTTCCTGTCTTTTTAATGACCTCTTGCTTTCTTCATGTATGATGTCCTTGATGTCATCCCACAATTCACCTGGTTATTAGTGTTCAGTGTGTCAAATCTATTCTTGAGATGGTTTCTAAATTCAGGTCGGATATATTCAAGGTCGTACTATGGCTCTCGTGGACTTGTTCTAATTTACTTCAGCTTCACCTTGAACTTGCATATGAGTAATTGATGGTCTGTTCCGCAGTTGGCCCCTGGCCTTGTTCTGACTGATGATATTGAGCTTCATCACCTCTTTCCACAGATGTAGTCAATTTGATTCCTGTGTATTCCATCTGATGAGGTCTATGTATAGAGTCACTGTTTATGTTGTTGAAGAAAGGTATTTCAAATGAATAAGTCGCTGGTCTTGCAAAACTTTCTCATGCAATCTTCAGCATTGTTTCTATTACCAAGGCCAGATTTTCCAACTACTGATCTTTCTTCTTTGTTTACAACTTTCGCATTCCAATCACCAGTAATTATCAATGCATCTTGATTGCAAGCTTGATCAATTTCAGGCTGCAGAAGTTGGTAAAAATCTTCAGTTTCTTCATCTTTGGCCTTACCGGTTGGTGCATAAGTTTGAAGAATAGTCGTATTCTTTGTAGGCATATGGATATTATCCGATCACTGACAGCACTGTATTTCAGGACAGATCTTGAAATGTTCTTTTTGATAATGATCGCAACACCATTCCTTTTCAATTTGTCATTCCCAGTATAGTAGACCATATGACTGTCAATTCAAGATGGCCAATACCAGTCCATTTCAGCTTACTAATGCCTAGGATATCTATCTTCAAGCATTTCATTTCATTTTTGACAACTTCCATTTTTCCTAGATTCATACTTAGTACTTCCCATGTTCCAATTATTAATGGATGTTTGCAGCTGTTTCTTCTCATTTTGAGTTGTGCGACATCGGCAAATGACAGTTCTGAAAGTTACTCCATCCACATCATTACGGTTGACTCTACTTTAAAGAGGCAGCTCTTCCCCACTAGTATTCTGAGTGCCTTACAACCTAAGGGGCTCATCTTCTGGCACCATATTAGACAATGCTCTGCTGCTATTCATAAGGTTTTCATAAAGAACCCATACAACTAAATAATAAAAAGACAAATAAGCCAATTGAAAAATGGGCTAACATATAGGAGCCTGGGTGGCACCAATGGTTTGCAATCGGCTACTAACTTAAAGGCTAGTAGCTTGAATGCACCCAGGAGCTCCACTTAAGAAAGGCTTGGTGAATTGCTTCCGTAAAGATTACAGCTAAGAAAACCCTATGTAGCAGTTCTACTCTATAACACATGGGGTCGCCATGAGTCGGTGGCCAACTTGATGGCAGCTAACAATAACAACAACAAGGTGGCTATATTCAAAAAAAAGAAAAAGATAATAATAGCAAAGATGTGATGATTTGAAAAATGGTCAAAGAATCTGAATAGACATTCCTCCAAATAAGATACACAAATGAAAAGACAGTCAACATCATTAGCCATTAGGAAAATGCAAATCAAAACCACAATGAAATACCACTTAATACCCATTAGGACAGCTAACGTAAAAAAGACAATCGCAAGCGCTGGTGAGGATGCAGAGAAACTGGAACCCTCATACATTGCAGGTGGGATTGTAAAATGGCACAGCCACTTTGGGAACTGTTTAATAGCTCCTCAAAAGGTTCAACACAGAGCTACCATATCCAAAAGAAATTAAAATATACATTCATACAAAAACTTGTACACAAATGTTCAGTGTAGCATTATTGAAAATAGCTAACAAAAATGGAAACAACCCAAATATGCATCAACCGAAGAATGGATAAACAAAGTGTGGTATATCCACTGTTATTGTTAGCTGTCACTGCACTGGCCACAGAATTATGGTGACCCCATGCATAACAGAACAAAACGCTGGCTGGTCCTACACCATTCCCATAAATGCTTGCTGATTGGACCACTGTGATTCATACAGCTTTCACTGGCTGATTTTCAGACATAGATCGCCAGGCCTTTCTTCCCAGTAAGTCTCAGTCTAAAAGCTCAGCTGAAACCTGTGCAGCATCATAGCAACACGCAAGCCTCCAATGACAAGTGGTGGCTGCACTTCAGGTGCATTGGCCAGGAATCAAACTTGGATCTCCCACATGGAAGGTGAGAAATCTACCACTGAACCACCCTGTCCCTGATTCAAACACACCCCAAGTAGAAACTCTATTCTTTCCTGATCTTTAGCAAGCCAGCCTCCAAAGCAGTATATAGTAAACATATATCTTTAATTTAAATCTTTAACTGGACATTTCTAAGAGTGGTGAATATTAAAGGACATATACTCAACTGCTCAAAACTTAACTTCTTCCCCTTTCAGGCCCTTACATTACTTGAGGATGGCCAAGAAACATAATCACTATGAGCTGGAATCAACTCTACAGCACACAACAACAAAGAGGTGTCAGTGACATACCCCAGTTAAAAAAAAAAAAAAGACAAGGAGCTAAGTTCATACCACTGCAAAGAAGTCCTCTACTAATGACCACTGAGTCAATTCCAACTTCTGGCAACTCCATGTGCTTCAGAGCAGAACTTCACTCTATAGGGTTTTATTGATTATAATCTATGGAAGCAGATCTCCAGGACTTTCTTCCATGGCATCACTGGGTGGATTTGAACAGCCAACCTTTGGGTTAGTAGCCAAGAGCAAACCATCTGTGTCACTCTACTAGTGCACAGTGGTTCACAAATGTTTCATTATGGATCTAGCTGCATAAGAATCATCTCACAAGCCTTAGGAAAAAAGTACAAGTTACTAGTTCAACTCTAAATCCACTAAATCTGTATTTTAAAAACTCCTTCAGTGATTCTGATATGCAGCTTCAACATGCAAATTGGGGAAAAATAATACCAAACCGGGAATCAGGAAGCCCAGAGCCTAATATATTTCACAACTGTGCAATCTGCAGATCCAACTGCTATGCCCCAGTTTCTACTACCATTACATGGTGTTAAAACTACTGATCTCTCCTTATGGAAAACTGAAAACCTAAAAGACTACTAAGCCTTTTGAAGGTATTAAAAGCAACTACAGTTTAGCTTAATTTTGAATATGTACCGTATACTTCCAAAATTCAAAGTTCAAATTTATATTATCTACAGAAATACTGTGCTGCAAAAGTAGGATAATAACTACAAGCCCCCAAACTTCACATTTTCTTACTTTAAAAAGGTTATGAAAACCATTACACACTGTCCTTTGTTATTAAGCAACATACTGAAAGCATTCACAGGAATAAAAAAAAAAAAGGCATGATGAACACAAAAAGATACCTTGGCAGTACCTGGAAAACTCCAGGACTTACCCTGCAATGTATATCCATATAATGGAATCTTATTCAGCAATAAGAAAGAATGACATACCATACATGCTACAAAACAGATGAATCTTGAAAAGATTGTTAAGTGAAAGAAGCCAGTCACAAAATACCACATATTGTATGATTCCATTTACATAAAATGTCCAGAATAGGCAAATCCATAAAGACAGGAAGTAGATTAGTGGTATTGGTGGTAGGGGGACAGAGGGATGAGGAGTGATAGCTAATGCGTATAGGAGTTCATTTTGGGGTGATAAAAATGTTCTGGAATTAGATAGTGGTGATGGCTGCACAACTGTGTGAATATAATAACCACTGATATGTGTACTTTAAGAGAGTGAATTTTATGGTATGTGAACTATCTCAATATAGCTGTTACAAAAAATGTAAACTAACAGAGTAATGTAATAAATGCAGAGATAGCAAAAGGAAGAGGTATTCAACTCTGCTTTTGTGGGTCAGTGAAGAGTTTTCATGAAGGATCTAGCTTAAGGTAGATCCCAAAAAATGAAAAGGTTCTTCCTAGATGAAGAATGGTGTGGTCTGCACCTATACCTCCAGGGGCCACTGTTTACATAGACTGCCTTATGAATGTGGTTGTACTAAGTAGTGGCTCTGAGGTAAAGGGTCCAGACAGAAGAAAATGCATGTTGGAATGTATCAAACAGTTTATGGTTGGTATGGATGGGATACAGGGAGAGTTTAGGAGAGAGGCAACACATGACCCTGGGAGGCAGGACAGGTCACTGAGAGCCTTAAATACCACAACCAGTAGTATACTAGGGCATAATGGGTAAGCACATAATGGGTAAAGGATTCTGGGGTAGATTACCAAGATTTGAAACCTAGCTCCATCATTTACTAATGGGTGGGCCTTGGAGAAGTTTCTTAGTGTCTCTGAGTGTCAGTTTTCAAAGAGGTAACAGTACCTTCACTTCACAGGGGCACTGGGAGGATTAAATGAGTTAATTTACCTTAAGTGTTTAGAAAATTTTTGCACAAAGGTAGTATCCACTACCCATCATTACTATTATTTGGCTCTAGGCTTGAGATTATGCTTATTTTTTATCATAAATCAAACAAAGGAGACTGTAAATACAGACTGTAGTTTAACAATGAATTTCTGGTTTGCTGGAGCATTCTATATTATGATAGTAAAAACAAAGACTGTGCCACAATTTCTTTGTTTAATCAAAATGAACATTTAACCCTCATTTACAGCGTGCAAGGCACTATGGGATGCAAAGGAAATAAAAGACTTCCTGATTCCAGTCCAGATCAGTAGTGAAAAGGCAAAATCACCATCCAACAGCTTCCTGGTAGGCTCTGTGATTCAACTTGGTGGTCTTGGTCTCATTTCAAATTCACAATTAGCTGCACTTCTATCACTCAGCACAAATACTATGAACAAAATGTCTTTCCAAATAAGGACCAAGGTCTATAGAAGAATCAAAAAAGTCAGCTCTGTTGTTGCCACTTTTATATGTACTTGCACGCTATTCATCAATTTGGCACTTCAAAAACGTAAAATTTATTCAAATACAAACTTTAAAATCATGATAACAGAAAAGCACTTAATTCCACTAAAAGACAACTTACATCAATGTTGGTAACTATTCATGATTTTGTAAATATCCTTTAAAAGCACTCTTTTGAATTATAATATTAAAGTGTTAAGAATTCTTTAAGATTAACACATGCAAATTTTCTACTTTTACCCATGTAAAGGTAAGACAAGTACCAACGGAGCTGTTTTTTACTTTCAAATACTGTGTTTATACCTACGTAAACTGAAAAACTGATATGTACATTTCTATGGCTATATTTGTTAACACTGAAAAAACTGAAGCATGTTTTTCAATACCTTCGCACTACATTTGGAGGACTGCATGAAATAATTACGTGACCCTTGTTCTTAAGAATACTTTATAATTGGGAAGGCAGAAAACAAAATGAGATAAAAACCTAAGCAGTCCCAAGTAAATTCTTAAAAACAGAAAGGATTATTATAAGAGGCCAATTTTTTACAAAAAATATTCAAGGCCTTCATCAATTTTCTTAAAAGCTCTTAATTCTATAATATTCAAATCATTCATCCTCCTTGTCAATTTTCTCTTCTTCAATTTGGAACTAATCTAACTCAATCAGATCATCATTTGACAATAGCTCTGGGTGGAGTGGAGGACTTCTTTTAACATAACTTCCATACACTTAATGAAATTCTGTATCTTCTGCAAGATTTGCAACTCACTGTATGTACATTATATTGACAGATGGTTACAAGTCTTTAATGCTGAATGTTGTTTTTTTTTATTAGCTACCATCCAGTCACCTGCAACTCATGGCAACCCCATGTACAGTGGAACGAAGCACTGCCCAGTCCTGCGCCATCCCCACAATAGGTTGTGAATTGGACCACTGTGATCCACAGGGTTTTCACTGGGTGATTTTCAGAAGTTGATCTTCAGGTCTTTCTTACTAGTCTGTCTTACTCTGGAAGCTCCAATGAAACCTATTCACATCATAGCAACACACAACCCCCATTGAGAAATGGTCGTGGCTGCACATGAGGTACACTGGCCAGAAATCAAACCCAGGTCTCCTGCATGGAAGATAAGAATTCTATCATTAAACAACCATTGCCCCCACTTAATGCTGAATATTTGTATGTGAAAACAACTTGTAACTCAGGAGACTATAATTAAACAGTCAGATAAAAAGTATTCCCCTGCCCTTTTTTTTTTTCCAACCCTGGTGGCATAGTGGTTAGGAGCTATGGCTGCTAACCAAAAGGTCAACAGTTCCAATGCACCAGGAGCTCCTCGGAAACCCCATGGGGCAGTTCCACCCTGTCCTGTAGGGTCATTATGGGTCAGAATCAACTTGATGGCAACAGGTTTGGTTTGTTTTTTTTGGTCTGCCTTTTTCATAGAACTTAAATTTTGCTTTGTATTATCTGCATAAACTAGTCTAACTTCCCCACTATACCCTAATTTCTGAGAATAAAGATATGATCTATACAGCAGTGTCATTCACACAGATGGTGCACAGAATATGTTTGTTGTATCAAATAAAAAACCACTACTCAGAAATGAAAAGGCCAATTCTCAAATTTATAAGTGGAAAAGCCAACCCTCAAACTTATATGTGGAAAAGCCAACCCTTTGGTACCCCAAATAGCCAAAGCAATCTTGAAGAAGAAGAACGAAGTAGAAGGAGTCACATTTTCAGATTTCAAAACATACTACAAAGCTATAATAAGCAAAACAGCTTGGTACTGATATAATGATAGACATACAGACTGCAGTTCAGTGGATCACTTTTCTATGGCCTTTCTCGCCATAGTTTTGTAAATCCCACCAAATGATTGGGTGGCTATGCAAACAAGGTGCTTGGGGCCCACCAAGGGAATTGTACAGCTTGCTAATAATGCAAATAAGAAGCATGGCACCCTTGTGGGGGTGGAACCGTGCAAATAAAGTATATGGAACCCTAACAAGGAGACTGGTCAGTTTTGCCATTCATCTAGGCTTAAAATGAGCCATCCCAGAGGTGGACGGGGAGACCTCACTACCATTAAGAAGAGCTAGGAGTGAAGTGTGTCCCATACAGCACTGAGAACCTCCTAGACCCAGGAGTCAGAGAGAGAGAGCTGTGACACCAGAAACAGTGAGAGATAGTGAGAAGCAGCAAGCAGCAGAACCAGGAGACAGTGCAGCGGGCTTCCCGGACCACAGAGTGAGAAAGTTGAGTGCCTTCAGGCAGGAGGATTCCTGGTGGAGTGGGGTGCCTCCAGGCATTTGTCAGAGGAGCTAGGCTTGCCAACCCATGGAGCGGAAGAGCTGAGCACCTTAGGGCCAAGGCTTGCTAGCAGAGTGGGGTGCCTCTTGGCACTTATCTGGGGGAGCTAAAGAGCTTTGTAACATTTGTCCAAGCCAGGCAGAGGCGAAGCTGTGAAGCCAAGAGGCCAAGGGGCCAAGGGGCCGAGAGGCCAAGGGCCAGAGAAAGGCCTACCTGCGGACACAGCTGGGAAGCTGTCCTGATCAAAGAACTGTATCCTGAGTCGTTTCTGATCCTGAATTGTAACCTGTTATTTCCCTAATAAACCCCATAATCGTGAGGTTTGTCTGTGAGTTCTGTGCGGCCATTGCAATGAATTGTTGAAGCCTGCAGAGAAGTAGAGAATGCCATGGAAGGACGGCTGGTGTCAGAATTGGTAAAAAAGTTAGAGGGTGGAGGTATATTTGATCTGCGCCTCAAGGGAATCAGCTTTCAACTGATGCTGATGGTGATTCTCTCTCCCCCTCATGAAGTTAGAGATCAGATGCCCCCATGTAACCATTTTTACATAGACCAATGGAATAGAATAGAGAGTCCAGAAATAAACCAATACATTTATGGTCAACTGATTTTCAACAAGGGTGCTATGTCCTTTAAATGTGGAAAGAAGGATCTCTTTAATAAATGGTGCTGAGAAAATCAAACTTCCAAATGCAGAAATTGAAGCAAGATACATTCCTTACACCATATAAAAGAACAATTCAAAACAGATCAAAGACCTAATGTGAAAATTAAAACCATAAAACTCTTAGAAGCAAACACAGGGGTATGGCTACAAGACCTAGTTTTTAACAATGGACTATTAGGTATAATACCAAAAGCACGAGCAACAAAACACAAAACAGATCATTGGGACCTCATAAAAATTAAATAATTCTGTTCATCAAAGTACTTTAGCAACAAAGTGAAGAGACAATCTACAATTGGGAGAAAATCTGGGGGAATCATATGTCTGATAAGAACTTAATATCCAATATATATACATATACATGCATATATGTATATATATTTTGATTGGGTAATTTGACTTTTTGTTGTTAAGTTGTAGACACTATCTGTATGTATATATACATAGATAGATTCCACATATATATGTACACATGTATCTATATGTATATATAGAGACTCCACAACTTAGCAACAAAAAGACAAATAACCCAGTCAAAATATGGGCAAAGGACTTGAATAGCCATTTTACCAAAGAGGACATACAAATGTCCAAGAAGCACATGAAAAAACACTTATCATTAGCCATTAAAATAAAAAAACCAAACCCGTTACTGTCAAGTCAATTCTGACTCACAGCAACCCAGCGAGTTAGAGTGCAGAACTGAGCTCCATAGGGTTTTCTTGGCTGTAATCTTTATGGAAGCAGATCACCAGGCCTTTCTTCTGCAGTACTGCTGGTTGGGATCAAACTGCCAACCTTCTGGTTAGTAGTCAAATACAAACCATTTGCACCACCCAGCGACCCTGCAAAAACAGTTGCCATCAAATTGATTGACTCATGGCAACCCCATGTGTTTCAGTGTAGAACTGTGCTCCATAGGGTTTTCATGGCTATGACCTTCCAGAAGCAGATATGGAGGTGCCTCTGGGTGGGTTCAAATAGCCAGCCTTTCAGTTATTAGCCCAGTGCTTAACCATTTGTGCCACCATTAGCCATTAGGGAGATGCAAATCAAAACCACAATGAGAAAAATGAAAAACAGAAAATAACACATGCTGATGAGGATATGGAGAGATCAGATCTCTTATCCATTGTTGGTGGAACGTAAGATGGTACAACGTTTGTGGAAAATAGTACGGCAATTCCTCAAAAGATTGAAAATAGAACTACCATATGACCCAGCAATTCCATTCCTAGGTGTATACCCTAGGGATCTAAAAGTCGTGACATGAACACCTATGTTCACTGCAGCACTACTCACAATAGGAAAAAGACAGAAACAACCTAACTGCCCATTAACGAATGAATGGATAAACAAAATGCAGGGCAGATGCATACAATGGAAGGAATACTACCCAGTCATAAAGAAAAATGAGGCCCTGATATGTGCTGTAACATGGATGAACCTTGAAGATATATACTGAATGAAATAAGTCAATCACAAAAAGACAAATATTGTATGATCTCACTTTTATGACATGACAAGAACAGGTAAAGACCTAGAGATCAATGATTACAAATGGTTACCAGAGGGTGGGAAGGAAGAAGAGAAATCATTCTCTAAGTAGTAGTGAATTTTTGTTTATGGTGATGGAAAAGGTGGCACTGAATGTGTGTGAAAACTGCACAACTTGACTAATGTAAGTGATATCACTGAGCTGTACATAAGAAATAGGACAGATTGGTGGTAAACGTTATGTTATATATAATTTCGGATCAACAATTAAAAAAATGGGCTACAGCTGCTGATACTACTTAGACATAATCAAACACCTCATGGAACTGGTCTTCTCAGTTTGAAGGATTAGGACCATGGTCTCAAGGACAATCCAGTCAACTGACATAATACTGTTTTTAAAGGTTCTTTTCTACCTCCCAGTTCAGTGAATAGTATCTGGGGTCTTAAAAGCTTGCAAGCAGCCATCCAAGATACAATAATTGGTCTCTATTCACTTGGAGCAACAGAGGAAGAAGAAAATCTAAGAATCAGAGAAGCAACTGGATTACAGAACTAATTACCTCCATAAACCACTGCTTCCTCTAACATTGAGACCAGAAGAACTGAATCGTGCCTGGCTACCATTATCGAACGTTTTGATTGGGAACATGATAGATCCTGACTGAAAGGTAAAAAAAATGTGGAACAGAACTTCAAGCCTTATAATTTTGATTTCTGAAACTCTGCACATACATTTTTAAAATTAAATCCATCTTAAAAGGCAAAAAAAAAGAAATGGGATACCAACTCATCCCACTAGAATGGCTTTGATCAAAAAAATGAAAAATAACAGGTGTTGGCAAGGATGTGGAGAAACTGGAACCCTCATCCATTGCTGGTGGGAATGCAAAATGGTACAGCCATGGTAGAAGACAGTTGGTAGTTCCTCAAAAAGCTGAACAAAGAACTACCAAATGACCCAGTAATCTCAATCCTAGGTATATACCCAAAAGAAATGAAAGCAGGAAAACAAACAGAAACCTGTACATCAGTGTTGATTGTAGCACTATTCACAATAGCCAGAAGGTGGAAACAACTTAAATATTCATCAACAGCTTAATGGATAAACAAAATGTGGTAGATAAATACAATGGAATATTACTCAGCCATAAAGAGAAATGGATAAATCTTGAAAACATTATGCCGAGTGAAATAAGTCAGTCACCAAAAAACAAACATCGCATGATCCCACTTATATGAAATGTCTAGAATATGCACATGTATAGAGACCAAAGTTCACTAGTGGTTACCAGAGGTGGGAGGG
The DNA here is from genome assembly GCF_000243295.1 of Trichechus manatus latirostris. NCBI lineage: Eukaryota > Metazoa > Chordata > Mammalia > Sirenia > Trichechidae > Trichechus > Trichechus manatus. The sequence goes on along the minus strand of NW_004444133.1, from coordinate 766,739 downwards.
AGGCAGAAAGGGGAAGTCACTGCTCAGGGGGCAGTGAGTTTCTGTTAATAATGGAAACAGATAATGGTGATGGTTGTAAAACATGATGAACGTAATCAATATCAATGAACTGTATATGTAAAAACTGTTGAATTGGCAAATGTTCTGTTACGTATATTTTTACTAGAGTGAAACAACTTTTTTGAAACATAACCTTAAAAAAATGTCAGATAATGATATGTACCACGTAGGAAAAGCAGGGGATCAGGTTAAGTAACACTTGAACAAAGATCCAAGTGAAATGTGGGGGGTCATGTGAAGTTCTGGGCATTATTCCAGGTAGAGGAAAGAGTTTAAGTAGAAAGGCTCTAGGTAGTAACAAGCATAGCTGTTCAAAGAAAAGCAGAAAAGTCAGTATGGCTAGAAAGGAGTGAGTAAGACAAAAGAGTGGAAGGAGATAAAGTCAGAGATTTGTAGAGATCAAGTCCTGCAGGTCTTTAGGTGCCAAGGCAAGGAGCTTGGATTTCTTAACAATGTGATAGGAAAAAATCGGAGTTTTTTAAACAGGGTAGTGATAAGATCTAATATGCATTCTAAGAGTTTAGATTACTCTAGTGATCACAGAAATAAATTATATAGCCTTCTTATTTGATCTTAAGGATTTCAATATTACAGTAAATTATGAAGAGGCTATCCTTAAAATTCCTGTTCCAAGCCTTATCCTATACAGGAATCTGTAATTTATCTAAAAAGTTTCAAGATAAGAAATTTTAAATATATCCGTGATAATACTGTCTAATCACAAGACTATAAAGAATTTTTTTTCTCCATTATTCTTCAAAAAAAGTAATTATTCCAGGATTAATCTCAATCTCAACAAATTTCACTTGCTCCAATTTGTAGAAGACATTATTTATAATTTTTTTTCCTTCCACTCAAGAACAGGAGACAGTTGGAAAAAAATGGATTCTTGCCAAAATGCTTCTATTGCCCCCTAGTGTCCATTTTAAAGAATGAAGACCACGTGTTAGCAGTTTGGAAATTAAAAACACATTCACTGAATTTCGGAATAGAGCTTCTAGCATCCTCTGCTGACAGAATCTTGCAGGTGTAATTAAATAACTCTTTTAAAAGACGTTAATTCTCCTCTGAAGTTAAAATTATTATGCTTCCTCATATTCTTTTTTAAAAAAACTTCTTCCAAGTAACCTTCAAGTTAATCAAAAGTGGCAGTTAATCAAAGATTGGTACTGATAAAGAAAACAATGAAATGTAGCAATTTTGAGTGCTTAGTATGTATCAATCCTATATTAAGTGTTTCCATAAATCATCTCATTCTCACACCAGCTCCTCAGAACTAAAAGAGGTTTTTTTTCCCACTTTTAATTCTCCAACCTTTTCCTAGGCATGAGGGAGACTGACTGATACAGGTGGCTGGCAATGATCAAGGCCAAGGGGATGAGAAGACAGACTACAAGACAAAAAAGCATACTGGTGGCCCAAACTTGGACTCTCTACCACAGAACGTGCCAGCCAGAGAGTCAGACAAAGTTCATGGAAAACAGGTGCTCACAACTAAAAAGTCACTGCTACATCTAGCCTTTAGTTACAGTCATAAAACTCCCAACTTTCAATTTTCTGTAGTAGTGGGAACAGGATAGCAAGGATAATAAAAAGCTTCGATAATTCCAAAGTTTCCATTTAATTATAAGTTACAATATTCTTTACCTTAAAAAAAATCAGAACCATGTACGAGTAATAGGAATGGTTAAAAAATGATTTTTCATCTCTTTTCTCTGATCCTACCCACCTGAATTTTTAATTATGCAGTTCAAATCATAACAATAAACACTCAAATACTCACTAAATACTTCTAAATATTTGAGAGTTGGTAGAAAGTTTGAAATTTCAGTAACCGTTTGCATACCATGTTCACTTGCATTCTATTTGAAAGAACAATTTTGGTACCATTACAGATATGAGAAATGGAATAAAGCAAGAGCGACTGAAAATCAAGCTTGTCATCAGAAAAATTATAATACACAACATAAACATTTTCAATCCTGTGATTTCACCAGTAACGCTACACTCAAAAGACAACCTAAACCAGCAACTGAAGGAAAACGCACATTAAAAAAAAAAAAAATCACAATCAAGCAGTATAGTTCATATGTAATTGATATGTAGTCTGGTAATTTTCCTTCCACTTCTACAGCTATCAAATCCTCATTTTTAAAGTCTTGTGATGGAAAGGGAGTACAACGAACTACCTGGGTGACAGAAATTTCCTATATCTTGTTTTGGAGGTGGTTACACACAGTATATACAATTGTTAAAACTCACCAAACTGAACCCTTAAGATGTGGGTACATTTTTATATGTAGATTACACCTCAATAAAAGCAATCACCTTTTTAAAAAACAGTTTTGTGAGACTATTTTAAGAAGCGAAAACTGCAACATTTTTGCCTCATTTGCCAGGTAAGTTGGTAAACAAACCCAAAAAACCAAACCCATTGCCACCAAGTCGATTCCGACTCACAGCGCCCCTACAGGACAGAGAAGAACTGCCATCTAGGGTTTCCAAGATGAATCTTTACAGAAACAGACTGCCATATCTTTCTCCTGAGGAGTAGCTGGTGGGTTCAAGCCATCAACCTTTTGGTTAGCAGCCAAGCACTTAACCACTGCACCACCAGGCTCTATAGTTGGTAAGCAGCTATAATTTATACACCTGTATTAACTAATCTCATTCTACCTTGGGGAAGCTCTTACAATTATTAAACTATTCTATAACTAAATTATAAGTTTGTTGTTGTTAGGTGCCATTGAGTCAATTTCGACTCATAGCAACCCCAAGTGACAGAGAAGAACTACTCCATAGAGTTTTCTTGACTATAATCTTTATGGGAGCAGACTGCCAGATCTTTTCTCCTGCAGAGCCACTGGGTGGGTTCAAACCGCCAACCCTTCGGCTAGCAGCCAAACACTTAACCATTGCACCACCAGTACCACCTAAATAATAAGTTTACACAAAGCATTTACAATGGATCTTACAGAAATAGGTGTCCATTTCCTCCTTTCACTCAAATCCATTTCATCAGTCATCTGTGCTTCCATTTTTCATGGAAAAACTTGGGATTGGTGTGTCATAAAAAGAAAACACTCTCAAATGTCACAAAATGACCCTTTCAATTATAAAACCAAATGTGTTCAATTCCACTTGAAAAATATTTACTCTGCAAATACTATATATAAGGCACTGTGCTAGAGGCAAGTCCCTGCATTTGAGGTCATTACTTATGATTGCAAAGGGCAGGCAAAGGAGTTAAGATAAGTACGCAAACAATGATCTAACAAGGGAAATAGTTTAAGTTTGCTACAGAAAGCATGAACCAAGTCTGGTGCAGGAGAGGTGCATATGCAGCTGGCATCCGGAGAGGCTACTTGGAGGAAATCACATTTGAAATGGACAGAATTTTAACAAGCAAAAACTGGAGGAATAGGAAGGAAACATTAAAGTTTTGATCAGCATCAACTAAAAAAGGCTCTTACACTCAAAACTTGCATATTCTTTTGTCAGAGAGAATTAATGGGCAAATACAGATTGTAAGCTCTGATACATTTATGAATCAGGCCTTCTATACATTAGCCTACTTTGAGGAAAGATTAGATACATCCTTGAAAAACTCTCCTGAATTACTGACAGAACCAGTGCTAACTATGGAATAATTAATATACATTAGATGTGCAAAATAATAAAAGAGAGTGGTGGTGGAGATAAAACTCCTCTAAAAAATGATAACCCTAAACTCAAGCAAGGGGAAATGGCTTATTTTGTTTAGAGTTATAACTAGCTTCACTAAATAGATGCATTCTCTAAAATGAAGCATTTAAAATGCACTTCCTCTTTTAAGAATTGTTATTGAGTATCCTTTTGTAAATTCAAAAATAAGTCAGTTTCTGTATCTTCATATCCCTTATGAGTGTTTCAATAATTTTCTATATAAATGAACTTGACAAATATATACAGTTGAGATTAACCAAAATCTTAGCCAAGGCTAGTTTTATGGGATGTTTCCTTATCAAAATGCACCAAGAGATTGTACTTCATTTCTGAAGAAATTAAAACGGTAGAATCACTAAACAGCAATACCAGAGGAACAAAAAGGAATTCAGATGAAATTGATGCTGACATCATAGCCAAATCCTAAGAGTTTAAGGGTTGTGTTAACATCCATAAACTTTATGAGTATTTTGTTCCTCTGGAGAAAGACAGCAAATGTTCACAATGTATGACATGAAATCAAATAAGCATAGTATATATAGGCATGCAATACAGTACTACAAAATAAATAACTTGCCATCGCTATAACTAAAAGCACCAAACATCGGGTATAAATTTATGTAAGTTGCTAGTTATTTGTTTCTAATCCCATTATTTGTCTCTAATTATAGGCACAGCTTATGATCAATATGGAAACTAAAAAATGATAGGGTAAATAAAATCATTACCCTCACACCTACAATCTAGAGGCAAGCAATGTTAAGTACCTATTTTCTACTCATATGTATCTTTTAAATTGTTGAAATCATACTGTCCATACAGTTGTAAATCCTTTCAAAAAGAGCTATTGAAAACTCTAATTAAACATATTTGTTGTTATTGTTATTGTGGTCAAGTCGATTCCAACACATGGCTACCCCATGTGTACAGAGGAGAACTGTTCTCTAGGGTTTTCAAGGCTGTAACCTTTTGGAAGCAGATCACCAGGCCTGACTTACAGGACACCTCTGGGTGGGTCTGAACTGTTAACCTTTCAGTTAGTGGTCCCGCACTTAACCATCTGCACCAGCCAGGGACTCCTACGACTAAACAATATCTTTACATGATGACAAAACAATTTACTTGTCCTTTTCCCTATTATTAGATTTATTTCCAATTACTCTATATTTTTTACGTGTCAGTAAGTTTCACATTTTTAGACGTGGAATCCTTACATCAAGAGAAAGCTCTGAGGAAGCCTCATATAAGGCGAGCTGACCTGGTTGGAAGTAGTTATGAAGGATTCAATCCACCCATCCCCAACAGTGTTTCATGGAACACATTCTAAAAATGACTACAGTCATGCATCGCTTAATATCCACAATACGTTCTGTTGAAATATGATGTTATGTGATTTGGACGTCTACAAACGCCATATTACATCCAGGCAGTCCCCAGATTATGGACGAGTTCTGTTTCTAAATCTGTCTTTAAGTCAAATTTGTATGTAAGTCAGAACAGTTAAGTACGATTCATATCTAATGTCAGTTACTTAAATGTTTGTCTTAGTATACAGTATATAGTGTACCTTCTATGCATTAAAAAAAATTAAAGAAACACTTCCAGATACATGGAAACATCTTTAACATAATAATACAGTAATAACAGTAATGTTTTGATGTGCATGGCAAAGTAGCGCCATTTGTTATTATGAACCATTGCACGAACCTCGAACTTTTAACATAACAGGTTTTACGGCGGTTGGTTTGTAACTACAGGTGGTACATTAAGTCAGATGCTCGTAACTCAGCCACTATAGAAAGTACAGTACAGTACATACATAAGCCAGTAACTTGTAACATGGGCATTTATTATGATTATCAAGACATATGTATTACAGGTGCCATTATATGTCTGGCAGCACAATCGCTTTGTATACAAGAGACACGAGATACACGTGTTGCATGCAGAAAGCTATTGGGTTCGCTACATCCAGTTATGTCTGCTACAGCCTGTTCTCTGATTGGGATTTCTGAGCTCTATTATAACTTTATTGGACCATGGACTTATATGCGGTCAGACATTGCCCTACAGATGTTACACAGAGCATGACTCTATGATAACTAATTCTGTGATAAACATCTTTGTGCATAAAGCTTTTCCGAATATTTCATTCTTTCCTCAGGACAGAGTCCCAAAACAGATATGATTGAGTTAAAAGAAATGAACATTTTTAAGGCCATTCATACTTGGCAATCTGGTTTCAACGATGATAAGCAAAAACTGTCAGAGCTACTGACTCAATTTCTAGAATACTTACCTGTTCATAGCCCTTCACAGAGTATGAAGGTTATGATATAATAGGTATAATTCAAGACATTCATTGAACATTTGACCAGGCATTAAAAGAATATAGAAATGAGTGAGATCCAATAGGCCAAGAGCTTATAGCCTCTCCCACGTCATCTTCAGAAGCAATTAAACACTAATGCTCTAGAGACATCAAACTTCATATATTATGGAAGGAGTCTTTTTCATAAAATAATGATCAAAATAAATATTACCTCTGAGCTATCTGGAAGACAAAAAATATTCCTATATGTTTTCTATGAAAATGTCAAAGTGGCTGCACTTTGATAGAGAAACAAGGCAGTGATTTCATACCCTTTTTAAGAAACATTACTTTGTAAGCAATCTCTCATGTGCACCAGTGTCAGTGAAAAAAAAAGCAAGATACAAATCATGACCTATGGATACTTCCTAATATAGGTATTACCTATGACCCCAATGGTGACTATTTAGGTAAACAGCCACAATTGGACTGGGGGGAGGTGCATCAGAATTACTTGCGGAGCCTTTTGTTACAACTACAGATTGCAGGAGTTGAGGCAGGTTCCACCCCGGTCCTAGTGAATCAATCTCCAGATTACAGTGCCTCAAACATACATACTGCAACAAAAGTGATTCTTACATTCAGATTAAGAAGCACTGGGTTAAAGAAATGTTATTTTTAAAAACAGTATTCCATTAAATTCAATAATAATTGCTGAAATATTTAGTCACTCAAGTATGTGAACTTGGCTGCTTGCCTATTAAGTAGAACGTCTCTCTGAAAAGCCACAAGTGCTTTGCAAGTGTCTGAGCAACAAAAAAATCAAATTACATTCAGGAATCCCCAGATGGAGTCCTGCCTGCTGTGGTGGTTTGTTTTCCCTCGTTTAGGGAACGAGTAAGTGACTTGTGTTACAGAGAGTTAAATCTTGCAGCAGTGAAGAAACAGGATTGAAATAAAAGATCCTAGAGGCAAAAAGACCAGCTAAGCAGCTACAGCAAAAGTTCAAGTGGTAGAAGAACCTAAACTTCATGACAGAAATGTTGGGTTTAGAATACTGTTAGAGTTTAAATACGGACATGCTTCATGAGTGGTTAGAAACTTGGATCTGAGGTCCAAATGAGATGGTGCAATGCCTCCACTTGCCCTGAGTGAACAGGAATCATGAGGACAGGAAGACGTATGAAACTCTACCCTGGTCAAATATGAAATGATAAAGTAGGCAAAGACAGATCCTTAGGGAATGCCTATGCTTGGGGAAATGTGAGAAAATATGAATGAGTAAAAAAGACTGTAGCAGAAATGTGTCTTCAGAACAGGGATTTTTTTGTCTGCTTTATTCATTACCATATCCCCAGTACCTAGATTAGTGCCTGACCCATAAGAGGTGCTTAACAAACATCTGTTCAAATTAACAGTCAAAGAGGCAGCAAACCAAGAACACTAAGAAATGGCAAAGGAAGAGCTTCAAGAAAGGAGAAGTCAATCGTGTCAAATATTGCAGAGGTTAGTAGAACAAGAACTGGGAAAGGGCCTTTGGATATGGATGTGTGGATTTGATCAATGGGAATCTCTGTGAGAAGAGCTTCAGTGGAATGGTAAGGGAAGAAGCTGACAACAAAGATGTAAGAAGAAAATACAGGATGAAAAAGCAGAGATTTCATATATAGATACTGCCTCCAAGGCATCTGGCAAAAAAGAGGAAGAATGAGGTGGGACAGGAACTTAGGGAAAACCAAGTTAAAGGAGGATTTTAGTATGTTTGCAAGCTTAGAGACAAGAGCAAGTAGAAAACTGCTGAAAGCACAAAAGGAAACAAAAGACACAAATGGTTGATGGTGATAAATCCAAGTATGAGAGAAAAAAGGAGAAGGAATCAAGGGCATCTATAGAAAGGTTAAACCTTGATAAGTAAAATGAGGCAATTCTGATATATCTCAAATTGTAAATATATAATTAGCATTCTGATATACAAAACAATCTCTTGTAATTTGCTTAGCATTATCTCAAACTAATTTCCTGAAGGAACTAAATTCAGTCACTGAGTTAGTAAGAAAAGAACTATCAGATCCTAAGTTTAACCAACCACAAAAACAAAATCCTTTCAAAGGCCAGGAACATTTCAAGCTCACAGTTAAAACATATGCCAAATACTGCTACACAAATTACCTGAAATCAGTTGGGCTAACTTATCTGTCTAGATCCCACAATGTTCACATTCAAGACATTTATCAGCAGCTCCCCTTTGCCTATTATCCCTGACTTTATTACTATGTTATCTAGAAGGCTGCCAATATCCCACGTATTTGAATCAACATGAGAACATAACAAAGCCAAAAAGCTATGTTCTTACTCAAACCTGAAAAGCAGCCTGAAGTTGCCCCCTATTTAGTATCAAACCACGTGGTCTGCAATTGAAGGCCTCTGTTCAAGGCTAATGTAATTTATTGGAATCTAGGAAAGCCACTGCAAAGTCACATTCACAACATTTTCAAATTTCCAAGTTACCTGTTTCACCTGCCATCCCTGCCCTATCCTTTGAAATACCAGTAGTACTGTCAGTTGGAAAGAGAAATAGAAGAATCAGAAAAGAAATAAGGAAACCCTGCTTTTTTGTCTCCCTTCTAAAGGTTTCAGAGTTAACCCACTAATAATGTTAACAAGCTCTGCATCATCAATTAGTGCACACTTTAAAACTGAGGCAGTTTTTGAAACACATCATCAACAGCCTTGTCTTGACTGGCATTTCACTTTAGTGGCTTCTTTTTTGTTTTGTTTTTTACTATGTTCACAAAAAAAAAAGGCACAACAATAAAAAAAACTTGAAGATCTACTTCCAAAGAACCAATGCATATAATTTTATATAAAGCAGAAAGCTGTTATTCAGTCTCCCGATATAACTTTAATTACAGTCATGAGAGGCTAACACTCACAAATGAGCTCCAGAGCCTCTTACCCAGCCATGTTTTTACTTCTCTGAATAGCTGCGCTTTGGATTTACTCACACATCAGTTCCAAGTCAAAGGTCTGATCTTCTTTATCAACTCTGTTCTAGACAAGCTGATTTCCCCAGCATACTGAATCTAATCTTGCACACAGTCCCTTCACGCCAGCCATTCATTCTTCCAAGGTAGGATGTAGTCTACGCCCACCAAAAAGCAAACAAACTCACTGCCATGGATCTGATTCTGACTCATGGCGACCCCATGTGTTACAAAGTAGAACTGCACTCCATAGGGTTTGCTTGGCTATAATCTTTATAAGCAGATCGCCAGGTCTTTCCCCCTTGGGGCCACTGGTTGGGTTCCAACCTCCAACCTTTCAGTTAGCAGCTGAGTTCAAAACGTCTGCACCACCCAGGGACCTTCTACTTCCCCACCAATGCCCATCTAAGTGTAATACTCTACAAGGCTAATTGAAATTCCACTTCCTCCAGAAAGTATTTCTTCATGCCTTCTGGATTTGATCTGCTCAGCCTCACCTTTCCACTTCCCTCTAGTAAGAAAAGTCAGCCATGCATTCATCACATGCCATTTCACCACTTTATCATGTACTTGCATACATCTGGGCCTTCACTTTAGCAATTTTTTTTTTTAACACCCATTCTTCCCTTCTCTGTTCCCAACTCCTTGCCAGCCTTGCAAACCCATTCTCACATTTCAGTTAACCAAAATATTACCTACTCTGTGAACTACCCAAAATAATCATATCTTCCACATATTTCTATAGCAGTTGGTTTCCATAATACTTTGTGGCCTAGATGTGTGTTTGTTGTCATTGCTGTTATTGTTGTTTAATTGTCCATGTGTGCTTGAAAAGAAAATGTTGAATAAGGGTTCTATATATGTTCAACAGATTCAACTTGTTCACTTTTATTGTTCTAATCTATACTCTAATTATCTCCTTAATAATTTCTGAATCTCCCATTATGACTGCAGATTTGTCCATTTCTCCTTAAATTCTGGCAATTTTTCCTTTATACTCTGTGAGTATATTATGTTAAATGCACAGAGATTAAGGACTGCCAAATTTTGCTGGACAATAAATTATTATTTTTATCATTAAGTAGTGATATTCTTTATCACTGCTGCAACTGCAACAGCGAAAAGAGGAAGACCCTCAATGAGATGGACTGATACAGTGGCTGCAATAATGGGCTCAAGCATAACAACAATCATGAAGATGGTGCCGGACCAGGCACTGTTTCGTTCTGTTGTACACAGGGTTGCTATGAGTTAGAACAGACTCAACGGCACCTAACAACAACAATTCTTTACCACTAAATAGAATTATGATTTAAAGATTATTTTATATGATATTAATTTTATAATACTAACCAGCTTTTTTGGTTAGTATTTTCCTCTTACATTATTTTCTATTCCTTTACTTTCAACCTTTCAATGTCATTACATTTTAGAATTATAAACAAAGTATTCTGGAATTTTTTTAATCCAATCTAAGAATTTTTGTCGTTTTAAGTGGCAAGTTTAGTTCATTTCCATTTGTTGGGAATACTGATATACTTGCACTCATGCCTACCACCTTATTTAGTGATATCTATTTGTCAAGATTTTCCTCTACTTCATTTTTCTCCTTTGCTGCCGTTTATCAGAAAGATTGAGTTTTCCTCAACAATGGTGGAGTGAAAGTGGTCCACCCCAAGTTCAGGCAAGAAGGGGGTGCACTCTCTGTAGCCAATTTAAAAACAATAGTGAAATCAACTAAAGATCAGTCTGCTTTTTATTACCACCATGTGCTGGCAATTCTAAATAATGTCATTGATACTCTTCCCTGAAAAAAGCCTTTTGATGTTTTTTACAATGTTAGTACATTTTTATTATTTATTTTTTAATACACATTGTATTCTACACAAAGTTAATTTTGAGAACTTCCACTTATACCGTCTTCACCCCACACACACACACACACACACACACACACACACACACACACACACACACACACACACACACACACTCAGCTGCATACATGTCTCCACATAACATTTTTAAAGGTTGGAATCATTCAAGTTTTGAGCATAGTTTCTATTGTCAACCCCTGTCATACTATATCCTCCTGCATTTAAACAGTAGATTTGTAGATTTGAAATAAACAATGGTTATAAAAACAATGAAACAAAACTTGAGTAACTTCAAACCTGTCATTCAATTAATTCCAGGAGAAACAACAAAAGATGCTGGATTAGGTTGCCAGAAGAATCCAAAAGGGCAACATTTGAATGCCTCAAATGTTTTCACCAAAAACTGGACACCAGTTCTACAGCAATGGATCATTTAATGACTTGCATAATTTAATGATTTTCTCTGATTTTTACATGAGAAAACTTTAGAAGTTTTTATCAAATATAATAGAAAGTAATGAATTTCCTGGTGAAGAGATTTTAGTGAAAATATTTTGACTCAGAAATACTTAAAAGCCAAAGAATTGATCTCAAAGGAAAAAAGGTAGAGTCAACATTGCAATTTCTTTAATTTATTGTGAAATAAGATTTTTCATGAAACTGTCAAATTTATCATATGTCTGACTTTGCCTAATTATAATTTTAAACTATAATTATAAATACACACACGTGCATGTGCACATACTTGTGTATCTGTTATTTCATGTGAAAAAAAAATTTTCAAAATAAATTTAAAACCTTTTCTTGGCTCAATTATGAAACAACATATATATACATATATTTAAAACCCGTTGCTATCGAGTCAATTCCAACTCATAGTGACCTTACAGAACAGAGTAGACTGCCCCATAGGGTTTCCAAGGAGCAGCTGGTAGATTCAAACTGCAGACCTTTTGGTTAGCAGCTGAGCTCTTAACCACTGCACCACCAGGGCTCCAAATCCACTGCCATTGTGTCGATTCCAACTCATAGCGACCCTACAGGACAGAGTAGAACTGTCTCAGAGGGTTTCAAAGGAGTAACTGGTGGATTCGAACTGCTAACCTTTTGGTTAGCAGCTGAGTTCTTAACCACTGTACCACCAGGGCTCATATACATACCTATATAGTTGATTCAGAAAAACAACCTTCAAATTTATTTTGAAAAAATGGCACCAACCACTAATGCCAAAGATGAAGAAATTGAAGATTTTCATTAACTTCTACAGTCTGAAATTGATCAAACATGCAGTCAGAATGCACCGATAATTACTAGTGATCGGAATGCAAAAGTTGGAAACAAAGAAGGATTGGTAGTTGGAAAAATTTGGCCTTGGTGATAGAAATGATGCCAGAGATCACATGATAGAATTTTGCAAGATCAACAACTTATTTATTGCAAATATCTTTTTCAACAACATAAACAGAGACTATACACATGGACATCACAGGATGGATACACAGGAATCAAATCAACTATGTCTGTGGAAAGAGGCAATGGAGAAGCTCACTATCATCAGTCAGAACAAGGCCAGGGGTCAGCTGCAAAATAGACCATCAATTGCTCATGCTCACATGCAAGGTCAAGTTGAAGCTGAAGAAAATTAGAAGTCCAAGAGAGCCAAAATATGACCTTGAATATACCCCACCTGAATTTAGAGACCATCCGAAGAATACATTTGACACACTGAACACTAATGACCGAAGACCAGATGAGTTTCGGAGTGACATCAAGGACATCACGCATGAAGAGAGTAAAAGGTCATTAGAAAGACAAAAAAGAAAGAAAAGACCAAAATGGATGTCAGAAGAGACTCTGAAACTTGCTCTTGAACATAGAGCAGCTAAAGGGAATGGCAGAAATGATGAAGAAAAGAAGTTGAACAGAAGATTTTAAAGGGCAGCTCGAGAAGACAAAGTAAAGCATTATGATGAAGAGTGCAGAGACCTGGAGTTAGAAAATCAAAAGGGAAGAACATGCTTGGCAATTTCTCAAGCTGAAAGAACTCAAGAAAAAAAAATGCTAGGCTTAAGTTGCAATTTTGAAGGATTCTATGGGCAAAAAATTGAACAACACAGGAAGCATCAGAAGAAGATGGAAGGAATACACGGTCACTGTACCAAAAAGAATTGGTCAATGTTCAACCATTTCAAGAGGCAGCATATGATCAAGAACCCATGGTACTGAACAACGAAGTCCAAGCTGCACTGAAGGCACTGGCAAAAAACAAGCCTCCACAAACTGACAGAATACCCACTGAGATGTTCCAACAAACAGATGCAATGCTGGAGGTGATCACTCGCCTATGCCAAGAAATTTGGAAGACAGCTACCTGGCCAATCAACTGGAAGAGATCCATATTTGTGCCCATTCCAAAGAAAGGTGATCCAACAGAATGCAGAAATTATCAAACAATATCATTAATATCACACTCAAGTAAAATTTTGCTGAAGATCATTCAAAAGTGGTTGCAGCAGTACACCGACAGGGAACTGCCATAAATTTAAGCCATATTCAGAAGATGACACGCAACAAGGAATATCATTACTAATGTCAGCTGGATCTTGGCTGAAAGCAGAGAATACCAGAAAGATGTTTACCCGTGTTTTATTGACTGTGCAAAAGCATTCAACTGTGCAGATCACAACAAATTATAGGTAACATTGCAAAGAATGGGAATTCTAGAACACTTAATTGTGCTCATGAGGAACCTGTACATAGACCAAGAGGCAGTCGCTGGAACACAACATAGGGATACTGCGTGGTTTAAAATCGGGAAAGCTGTGTGCCATGGTTGTATCCTTTCACCATACTTATTTACTTTGTATGCTGAGCAAATAATCCGAGAAGCTGGACTATATGATGAACGGGGCATCAAGATTTGAGGAAGATTCATTAACAACCCGCATTGTGCAGATGACACAACTTTGCTTGCTGAAAGTGAAGAGGACATGAAGCACTTACTGATGAAGATCAAAGACTACAGCCTTCAGTATGGATTACACCTCAACATAAAGAAAACAAAAATTGTCACAACTAGACCACTAAGCAACATCAGGATAAACGCAAAAAATATTGAAGTTTCAAGGATTTCATTTTACTTAGATCCATAATCAATGCCCATGCAAGCACAGTCAAGAAATCAAACAATGTACTGTGTTGGGCAAATCTGCTGCAAGAGACCTCTTTAAAGTGTTCAAAAGCAAAGATGTCACCTTGAAGAGTAAGGTGCGCCTGACCCAAGCCATGGTGTTTTCAATCACCTCATACGCATGCGAAAGCTGGACAACGAATGTGGAAGACCAAAGAAGAACTGATGCCTTTGAATTACGGTGTTGGTGAAGAATACTGAATATACCATGAACTGCCAGAAGAATGAACAAATCTGTCTTCAAAGAAGTACAGACAGAATGCTCCTTAGAAGCAAGCGTGGCGAGACTTCATCTCACGTACTTTGGACATGTTATCAGGAGGGACCAGTCCCTGAAGAAGGACATTATGCTTGGTAAAGTAGAGGGTCAGAAAAAGAGAGGAAGACCTCAATGAAATGGATTGACACAGTGGCTGCAACAAAGGGCTCAAGCATAGCAACAATTGTAAGGATGGCACAAGACTGGGCAGTGTTTTGTTGTGTTTTACATAGGGTCACTGTGAGTCAGAACCGACTTGATGGCACCTAACAACAACAATGAAACGAGATAGACTGACAACTTTGATATACTGTATTCTAAACATAAATATATTCACTTTGACAAAGTCATTAATAGATTTTCAAAAGCTGTCTATTTTCTGACCATTATTAGTATTCATTTAATTTCTATTTATTAGTGAAAATAATTTGTCACTACAAATAGAGGAGAGCAGTATTAAAATGTGATTCACTCCAGGTATCAAATACACAAAGTACATTATTACTTTTCTTTATTTTGGTTTTTTTTTCCATTTACTCTTTTAGAGATTATAAATTTTATTTCTATTTTTGAGCAGTTACTCTTAAAATTTTAACTTGCATACGTGACTTAAACTACTCTAAAGTTAAATATATTGCTAGCCTCCTGCCAAATAAGACAATGACCTCAAAACGAATGAACTCTTGATACCTCTCTCCCATCTTCCATATTTGTTAAAAATTTTAGACACACTTTGTTTTTAAATCCCCCAAAAATTATTCATCATCATTACTTTTTATACTCAATGTTTATGTATATTTAATAAAATGTTTACTAATTTCTTTAATGAATTGTTTCCTGCATTCCATTTATTACTTTTGTGTTCCATTTCCTTCTTCCTGAAGTATATCCTTTACAGTTCTTTCAGAAAGGGCTATTAGTAGTAAACTCACTTGGATTATTATTTATTTATTTATTTATTTTTAATTTGCTCTCACTCATGAATGATACCTTAGCAGGGAACTGATCTCTACGCTGCTTTAAAGATACTACTCCAATGAGTTCTGGCATTACTAATGAAATACTTACTTCTTCCTCTTCTGAGTCATCATCATCATCATCATCTTCCACTTCTTCGTGACGTGGTCGAGGCAATGAACCAAGGATACCTTCCTCCATAAGATTATCTGGTTCTTTAGTCATTTCGAGGGGTAAGGGAGGGCCAATTAACTCATCATCAGAAGAATCAGAACTCTCCTCACTTTCGCGGCTGCTTGTATCCCTGAAAACACAGAAACAGAAACTCTTTGCCTCTGTTGCAAAGAACAAACTCTGGAGATAGTACTGATTTCTCAGGAAACCCTGCCTCTTCTTTGAACAACTAGATTTTTTAAATATGCATTTGAATTTACAACTCAAATGTTAAAAGTATAACTCAAATATTATTCTAGCTTAAAAAACCAAAAAATAAAATCTTTTATTTAATTATCTTACCAAAATATTAAGTCAAAGGTAAAGGGCTACAACAATTATACAAGGCCCACTAGACCATCATCACTCATAAAAAGCCAGCAGAAAGCTGGAATACGAAAGAAAAACTACAAAATACTACATCCATAAGAATGAAGACCACTGAGATAACCAGTACCTCTATTAACTATATTTGAGTCCAATCACTATTTGCCACAGGAGCAAATAAAGCCAGTCATGGGAGGAAGATACTATTACCCCTAAAATATTTCAGTATATTTTCTGAAATATAAATATTTCTTAGTGCTAATTCAAGTTTGCTGAGTTGCTAAAACGTTAAATGCAACATTCCTGAATTCTAAAAATACCTTACTCTAGGGTGTATCATAGTGATTCTCAACTATTTTTCATCCAACACACCTAAGGACTATTACACACTCCCGGTAAGGTGCTTATCAAATACCCCTAGGCACTGTGAAAGCCACCACCATCCAACATCTCCCACCCCCACCCCACCCCAAAAGGTTGAGAATTGCATTCCTAATTGCATCAATTAACCTATCAAATACTTTATAGGATTCAAATATCACTGCCTTTAATGAAGTATTTCCAGTATATAAGCCCCATAAAAGCAGAAATTTCTGTTTTGTTCACTGCTGCATCCCTAGCACCTAAACTATGCCTGAAATGGTGCAGGCACTCAATATGTTGAAGGAAAAAATGGGATTTTCCTTCTTGTTTTCATTTAGGCTAAACACTGAAAGGAATATATTCCCACATATATATCATCCTTATACAAAGATGGGAGCTAGCACACCACCATAAAGATTTGTGTCTGTCTTTGCAACGACTTAGCTCACTGCACTCCAGTCCCACAGGCCTTCTTTCCAATTGAACAAGCCAAGCTTGGTTCAACAAGAGGGCCTGTTCATTTACAGTTCTCTTTGCTGGACCACTCTTCCCAGAGATCATTACACAGCTTTCTTTTCATCATTCTGATCTGCTCAAATATTATCTCCTCAAAGACGCCTTCAGGGACAGCCCTTTCTAAATCTTCACACTCAGTTCCTCACCATTATCCTAATTACATTACTTTGTTTTATCTTTATTACATAGATCACTCAGTTAAATTACCTTCTTTGATGGGTTTAGTTGTTTATAATATGTTATCCACCCCTCAAATACCCTCACTACAATGTAAGTTTAATGATCAAACAGATTTCATCTGAATTTCTAATTGCCTAAAACAGTACCTAACCAATAGCAGCTGCTCAAAAAATACTAGTTGAATGACTGAATAAACTTCTATTAAGCTATCTACACTCTCAAATTTTCTCCTTTGTGAGGAAGGGCAAATTTCTAGCTGCACTGGTTTAGAAGTCACAGGCTTACTTTTACGTAAAATTATTGAGACCATAGACAACTCAAAAGCAAAATGTTAATCCTTAGTGTCCATGCTTTAATTGATTTAACTAGTTCAGAAGCAAGCATTGAACTGAGAACTAAATGGATCCATGTTGGTTTCATGGCTGATTATCAAGGCCTAATACTCACATGAATCTGGACAAAATGCATCAGTTTCTAAGCAGCTTCTAATTCCATTTCTGGCTTTTTGCTTCTAATTTGCCACAAGTCAAAAAAAAAAAATACAGAATTTTTCACACATTTTCAATATTCTAAAAAACAAAGCCCATTGGAATTATGTCCAAAAATCTCCTTCATAGAAAACAGAATACATTCCATGTTTAAAGTATGCCTTGAATGGATGTAGTGGTGCCAAAACACAAACCAGAGTCTGAGAAACAATACGCAGTGGTTGAGAAAAGAGCTAAGAGTAAAGTCGTAAGTTTTTTCTCAGACAGCTGACTTGACCCGAGATTTTAGCTAATCATTAAATAAGGTGTATAACTATACAATTCCAATTTAAGAACTAAATTCATAAGCAATATTCACTATCTCTGGTATTAATTTCTTAAAAGGAAATGCAAATGCCTAAATGATTCCTACCTTACAAAATTTGGAGTACATCAATACTTCTATTGTACCCTGCAGCTATATTTCATAGGATAAATGACATATTTCTTCACGGCATTTGATTTTTGAATGGCAACTTACATCCACTTAATATTTCTTTAAAGTCAATAAAAATGGTAGTCTTAGGTGATTGTCTTTAAACCAAATTCAATAACATTGCAGCTATTTAAAAAAATTATTTGTATGTTTTGTGAATCAGACTCTCAACATCCCACAAAAGAAAAAATTAACCTGACAGTTATTTAAAATATATAGCACCGAAGGAAGTACAACCAAGAGAGCAGAATAGAAATTCTAGAAATGAATTCAAACTATTATAAGAATTCTTTCTATAACTATGCATTAAAAAACAATGAAGAAAATTATCAGATGGAACATCCATACAATAAAATAGAAAACTACCCTGGAATCATTACACAATGGAATGGAATCACCAAGATGGGCTAAAGAATCAAACCAAAAAAAAAGTAAGTAACTAGGATTCTGGTTAAACATAGCCTATTGAAAATATATATTTACATCACTTTCCACCTAACATCCTAATAAATTATGGTAAAGAGATTCTTTAAAAAGGCATAACTTGAATTCCACTTACAGTAATGGCCATGTAGATTTAAAAAAAAAAAAAAAAAAACCCTCCCATGGATAACAGTTATATATTTGGGACAAAATGTAATTCCAAAAGCAGGCACAAAATGAAAATCATGGAGAAACCCCAGGAGTATGGCCCCCGGACACCCTTTTAGCTCAGTGGTGAAATCACTCCCAAGGTTCACTGTTCAGCCAGGGATTGGACAGCCCCATAAAACAAAACAGGACTAATGAGGCACAGCAGTCCAGGGACAAGGACTAGAAGGCAGAAAGGGAAAGGAAAGCTGGTGATAGGG
>NW_004444133.1:713638-747883 GCF_000243295.1 Trichechus manatus latirostris | reverse complement strand
AACCATTGTCATAGGGCAATATGTGTACTGTTTAACGAGAAACTATTTTGTTCTGTAAACCTTCATCTAAAGTGAGAATAGCAGCACAACTGTAAGAAGGTAATTGACGTCACTGAATTGTACATGTAGAAATTTTTGAAATGGTACATCTTCGGCTATGTATATTTTCACCAAAAAAAAAAAAGGTCCTCCAAGGCAGAGAAGGGAGCATGTTGACATGTCATGGGGTTGTCAACCAATGTCATAAAACAATATGTATACTTTTTAATGAGAAAATATTTGTTCTGTAAACCTTCACCTAAAGTACAATAAAATAAAATTTTTTTAAATGAAAATCAACATTTTTAAAAAAGGGAATGTCCCTTTTTCTATGGTTTTTCTCTTCAGAGCAAGCCTCAACTGGTAAGCTGGGTGGCTAAAACTTGGATAAAAACCAAACTTCTGAATCAGAGGCAGAAATCAGGATGAAAAACAGGCATGAAATCTCTCAAGGAAGAAAGCTAAAGAGGAGAGAGAGAAAAAATCTGCATAATACTCTGTCCAAATCTCTGGTTGACTCCTGAAAAACTCATGCATGGGGCTGATTACAAGCAGCTCAGGTAAAGCTAAAAGAAGTGATCAGAGATTTCAATTGCTGCCCACCACAGAGGAAACAGAAGTTTCAGTTCAGCCAAATTAAAGGAAAATATCAATATCCTTGAGAAGAACGTAACAAGATCCAGAGTCTCTACAATTTATCATTCATGTCCACAATACAATCTAAAATTATTAGACATACAACAAAATAGTAAATGAGACCCATATTCAATAAAAAAAGGCAATCAATGAAGACTCACATGTTGGAATGAGCAAACAAGGATTTTAAAGCAGTTATTCTAATTATATAATAACTGCCAGGAGATCATAATTATAATTATGAAAACCCTGGTGGCATAGTAGCTAAGAGCTACAGCTGCTAACCAAAAGGTCAGCAGTTCGAATCTACCAGGTGCTCCCTGGAAACTCTATGGGGCAGTTCTACTCTGTCCTGTAGGGTCACTATGAGTCCGAACCAACTTGACAGCAATGGGTTTAGTTTTTTGCTTTTGTTTTTTTTTTTTATAATTATGCTCAAGGGCATAAAGAAAATATGTTCATAATGAACAAACAGAAATAAACTCTCAGCAAAGAAATAGAAACTATAAAAAGTAACCAAATGGAAATTTTGAAATTGAAAAGTTCACTATCTGAAATTTTAAAAATTAAATGGACGGGCTTAACAGCAGTCTGGAGAACAGCAGTATGGAGATGGCATAAATTAGTAAACCTGAAGATAGATCAACAGGAATGGTCCAACCTGAAAAACAGAGAAAGACCAAATTTTTTCTTTTAAATAATAGAGCTTCTGTGACTTGTAAGACAAGATCAAAAGGTCTAAAATATGTATAGTTCAAGACCCAGGAAGAAGAAAGAGAGAAAGAGGCAGAAAAAGAATTTGGAGAAACAACGGCGAAAATTCCCCCCAAAATGTGGCAAAGGACATAAATTTACAGACTCAAGAAGCTCAGTAAACCCCAAGCAGGATAAATACAAAGAAAACTACATCTTAGCACATCACAGTCAAACTGCTTAAACAAAGACCAAAAAAAAAAAAAAAAAAAACTTTTCAAAGCACCCAGAGAAATACGACATATTACACATACAAACAACGTCCAATGGAAGCCAGGACATAGCAGAACGACATCTATAAAGTACCCCAAAAAAAGAACTATTAACTCAGAGTTCTTTCTCCAGTGATAAAATCCTTCAAGGATAAAGGCAAAATAAAGTTATTTTTGGAAAAACGAAAACTAAAAATTTTTTGCCAGAAGACCTGTACTACAAGAAATACCAAAAGAGCATTTTTCAGGCTAGAGGATCCACATACTAAACGGAAATGAAACTCGGATCTTCAGAAAGGAATAAAGTGCACTGAAAATAGTAAATATAAAAGATACAACCCACTAGGATGAAATAATCACAAAAGAGCACTAAATTCAAGTTCTAAGCTTCCTAGGAGCCATGGCAAAAAGGGCAGTGGTATTCTATTTGTTTAATAAAAGCAAGCATTTAGAGAAGAGGGGATATTTTTTGCTCTGATGCTAAATTCTAGAAATAATTATATGCATTCTAATACAGTAGGAAAACATCTCTGTCTGTATTTTGTAGTAAATACAGACCTTCTAGGAATGGCTATATTTTAAAACAGACTTCAAACAAATTTTTATTTAAATTCAGCCACAATGAAGCTATTTTTATAGTAGCATGATTCAATGCACATAAAAAAACAAAACAAAACCACTGCCATCAAGTCGATTCCAGCTCATAGCAACCGTATAGGACAGAGAAGAACTGCCCCATAGGGTTTCCAAGGCTGTAAATGCTTATGGAAGCAGACTGCCACATCTTTCTCCTACAGAGCGGCTGGTGGTTTCGAACTGCACAGGAAGAGCTTTAAAAATCCTATAACTGATTTGGAAAATCTACATTAAATATACCCTAGATAGTAATATATTCCCAACTGAGTTTTTGACAGGCCATTCATCTGCCATAGACTATTCATTTGAGACCTTCTGAGATATTGATCAGTAAACCCCCATTTTATTGATCAATGAAATACAGCAATAAAGTTATATTATTATCTCTTTCTTGGTGATTATTTCTTTGTATTTTATAATTATAAATAATGTTGACAGTAGTGCTGAAGTTTTAATCACTAATAACAAAAGTAATGCTTAGGTTTTGTCTTACCATAAAATTTATTCCCAGTACTACTAGTGCATGTTCTTTATCTTTGAGTGTTAAAGTTAGTATAGCAAAAAAAAATACAGAATCAAAAGAGCTATTGAAATTTTTACGATTTTCAATTAGTGGAATAACTGTCAAAATTGGAGCAATAAGATGAGTTCCCAAAAACTCTATAGCAGATATCTTAAATCATCCCAAATAAAAGAAACTAAATGGTAGGGCACCTGTAAATATTAAACTTTCCTCTTAGAAGAGTTTGTTTTTGTTTTTCCTGTCATGCTGGCACCTAGAACATTGAAAGACTGACAGATATGAAACCACGGACAATGCAAAACTGAATTGTTTTACTACTATATAAAGGATTAAGAAGCCCTGATGCCACAGTGATTAAGCTCTCGACTGCTAACGGAAAGGTCTGCAGTTCTAACCTACCAGCCATTCTTCGGGAGAAAGATGTGGCAATCTGCTTCGTAAACATTTACAGCCTTGGAAACCCTGTGGGGCAGTTCTACTTTGTCCTATAGGGTCGCTATGAGTCAGAATCGGCTAGACAGCAACAGTTTATATAAAGGGTTGACACTCTATAGAAGGGACTGCCTGTTTTTTAAACATATTGGAACACAGTCACACTCATTCATTTATGTATTGTTTATGGCAGAGTTGAGTAGTTGAGAAAGAAACTGTGGCTCCCAAAAGACTAAAATATTTACTGTCTAGTCCTTGATAGAAAAAGTTTGCTGCCCCCCTTCTTTACTAATGGATACAAAGATGCCTATATGCTTCAGATACTGAACAAAAGGGCAACAGGATTACATTGTTATAAAAAGGGAGAACCAGACTTGTAGTCTAGATAAACCATCTAGATAAATCCCCTCCCTACAAAGATAAACTGTAGAAAACACCAAGACTATTATCAAGTGAGATTCTTCTGCTCAAGAGACTAGACAAGCTTTTGACTGAGATACCAAATATCTGCACCAAAGAATAGATGAGCAAAACATGAAATTATACAGCATAAATAATATTTAGGATACTTAGGTATTTTATTTTTTCCTACCAACAACAGAAGAAATGTAAATCCAATGGTAGATTTTGCAACATATTATATTTGACCAGTAAATCGTTTATAAGACCAATGTGACAATTAAAAATATAGCTAACCAATATTAGATTTCTTTTATTATTCCATCCAGATTTGGTATCTATATACCTGTTTATGTTTTTAAAGTTCTTAGTAATAAATTAAGTTACATAGCATTAAATTTCACTTTAAAGTAATTTTATAGGGTCACTATGAGTCAGAATCGACTCGACGGCAACAGACTTGGTTTTTTTGGTTTGGTTCTCTTACAACTAAGTAAACTTTACAATGTGCCTCTATTTATATTCTTTCCTATTATCCATTTTCATAAAAAAAAAAAAAAAAAAACTATTGCCATTGAGTCGACTCTGACTCATAGCAACCCTATGGGACAGATTACAACTGCCCCATAGGGTTTCTAAGGAGCAGCTGGTGACTTCGAATTGCTGACCTTTCGGTTAGCAGTGGAACACTTAACCACTGCACCACCAGAGCTCCATTTCCTACCAAGCCTACCAAAAAAAGATTATCATGAGTGCAGAATTTGGAAAAAGGAGAAAAGATGTAAATGCCAAAATAAATATGCTAAATAGTGCAAACTTGTCAACATCTTTCCAACTTTATTATAGTTTTGCACTGCAGCCAAAAAGCATAGATTTTTAATAGAACATCTGGAATACATTAGAAAAACTCAATTATTTACAAGGTGATGCAGAACTTTTTCATGGCCCTCAGGATATACAATTGCCTGAAATGGTAGAAATTATGCAAGCTTTTAATATCAGGAACTTTGCCTAACTTGTGCTATAAATACCTAGAAAATGATAGCTTTGTAGAATCCTTCTGAGAAAATCAGATACCTGGAAGAAGACTTCGAGTTATCTCTGACTACATTTAAGCCTGAAGATGTTGGTTCAGTATCTTCATTTTGCCTTCTTAATTCTTTCTCCCTGTTCATTTCTTCCTCTTTTTCTCTTGCTTCTGGAAAGATAAAAGTCATTCCATCAGTTAGACTTCAAACTTTTTGTCAGCATTAAAAAGCCTAAAAATTAACATAGTCGCAAAGATGTTCATTGTTACGTGTAGCAGCAAAAAAATTATCAACCTAAAAACACACCACCAAAAATATAATTGAACAAGATTACTATATATCAACAAAATATAAAATACAGTCAACAAGAATAGTGCTGAAAATGCAGGAATGTGAAAAAATATTAAGAGATATGCTAAGCAAATGTAGCAAATACACACAATAGTACGTGAACCATGATTGCACTGTGTAAAAAGATGTGAAAAGTAGTATGTAAAAAAGAAAGTATTCAAATGTTTTTAATGTTCTTAAACATAAATTCAGCACTTAGTTCACTTCTGAATATCCTGTACCGGATTTCTGGTCAGAGATTACCCATCAAAACGGAGAAAATTTCCACTACTTTAAGTTTCTAGAGCTGTTTACCTCAGAAAGACACACACACATACACACAAAAAAACTATCCGAGAAAATTTAATATTTTCCTCTGATAATCTCACTCTACAATTGCGGGCACAAAGGAAAAGAAAGAACTATGTGAACAGTCTGGTTCTCAATTGCCACTATCCTCAATAACCTAAGATAATCTTTAAGACTTTTTCCGTCATTCAATACTGAAGAAAAAATACACCCAAAGTTAAGCAATAGCAAAGTGCATTATTAATTGAAAGTTGTACTCTTTAGGGGTTTTTGTTGCTGGGGTATGGATGAAGAACAAGCAGATAACCAGCAAGTGTCAACAAGGAACTACATAGCCTTTCCGTTTGCAAAAATAGTTACCATCATGTTTCCTCTTTCCAGGAAGGCGTAAGGCAAATAAGGTAAGGTAAGCTCTTGTTGATTGACTGTGCTCCACACTGGGCTAAGGTGGGTCAGGAGTCAACAATTCTGCATTCTGGTGCTGGGAGAGGTTCGAAGAAATAAAGAAAAAAGAGAAGCACATAGTCCTGATTTAAGAGTGACTGTGCTTGGCTCCTACCCTCATCATGCTTCTCCAGCCAATCTTTCTACATCCTCCTGAGGGCAGTAGGGGCACCTGGACTCTAGGCTTAGCTTCTCCCTCAGGTCTCAGGGCCAGTTCTGTCCCTAATCAGGAAATGATTCTAAGGCAGACAGTATGAGCTGCCTACTCAGCAGACATTTCCCTCTTTTTTTCTTTGCTAAGAAAATCATAATTTTCTCCAGATATCAGGCAGCAATGTGTTCGGGTGATGCTGGGCCTGGAGTAGGGAAAGCTTGATTCCAATTCAAACACGTCCACCCTCCCCATTCCCCTTCTCCCTCCGCCAGCCAATGGCAGTTTTGGAATTTACGTGCCACACAACACTGGATGTGAGTAGAAGTCTGCTGCAGGTACAACTGAGAAAGATTTTCTTACTCCTGAAAACAGATGTACAAGACAAAACAGCCCCTTTTCTGGCTGTAGATGTTCTCATCTGCATGTAAACTACATTGATAACTTGGGATCATGAGGACAGTCAGCTTAGAAGGACAAGCCAACACCCTAAAGATAGCAAAGCAGAAAAATGGGAAAAACCTAAGTCCTTCAGTCAGGACTCAGAAGATGGAAGAGCCCATTCCAAAATTCTTGTACATAAGATACTAAGTTTTCCTTATCTTTTGAGCCATTTTAAATTAGGTCTTCTGTAACTTTGGTTGCAAGTAACCAAAAGCATCTCAATATCAGCCCTGATTTAACACAACAGCAGCTAATACTTAAACCAAGCTACTCTGTACCAGGTATTGTTTTAAGCACTTATTAATAAAAATACTTTATAACAACCTCTGAAGTATTGTAACCCCCACTTTACAGTTCAGGAATCCAAGGCATAGAGAAGTAATTTGCTCAATTCCCAGAGCTATTTAATAGTAGAGCAGGGAATTAATGTCTAGTTCCATAACTGGATCCTTCCTTGATATGACCAGACTTCCTAGAGACTGGAAAATCACCCAGAAGGCATTACCTACTAGTGAAATCTGTGAGAGCCCAAACTCGATGGGACTGCCTTGTTTTTCTGGGTCTTGCCAGTTTTCCGCCTTTGACAGGGTACAGCATTACTACTTTTCTATAGCTCTCTATTACTGGAAAATATTTGAGTTTTCCTTCTCTGACAGGTTACCGCCTTACACAGGTTCCAGCTTTTGCAGGTTTGATTGTATGTAACAGTGAACTGGCCTCTCTCTCCAAAGGACTGTAAAGTACAGTCCTTTACTGCTTGCTTATCATCAGACTATCTGGAAACTATGACCCACCTGTCTAACTGGTGTTCCTCCCCAGTGACTAAATATTCCTAATTACTTGCCCCATCCTGGTGAAGCATCTAATTTAACTGTTACACTAGCAAGGATTCAACATTTTCTAAACTGAGGTTCCTGTTGTCACCTGCTGCTTTATTAAAGCAAAGGGGGAAAAAAAGGGAGACATTTTAGAGAAAAATATATTTATTTGGTTATTTTTTCATTTGTTCATTCATTCATTCATTCATTGTTCTTGTGAGCTAAGTACAAAAAGTAAACAATTCAATAGACTCCCCAACAGAGGGGACTGTCTTGTGCATTTTTACCTGGTGTAGAACCATGCACAAAGTTTTGCATTTGGTAAACTCTCTGTAAATATGCTCTATATCTTAACAAAATTGAATTACCTGCTACACAACAGGTCTCCCCCATTCTTCCAAGCACCTCATGTCAAGGTCATTTATAATTATTTTATTGTTATCATAGTAGTTTCCTCTATTTTCATTGGGTAGCCATTTCTACAAAAGCACCCCACATGTATGCCCCTTTTGCTTAGGTTAATAGCAAACTATAAAAACTACCGCATCCCATCGGGACTGGTTCACAAATTGCAGATTCAAATGAATGCAAATTGGCACCTGAAAATTTCAGAGCCAATCACTATACCAACCACTTAACTAGGAAGAAATGAGAGTTAAGATACACAAAAAGTAAAGCAAATAAAATAACTAGAAAAATAACTTAGAATGTTTTTCTAATCATGATACTCTTTTTACCAACGAGACTTAAACATTGCTAAAATGTTTCATGTGTTATTCTAATTTATAACACTTCACTGGTCCATCAATTTCATGAAAATTTAAATTGAATTTTAAATCTGTTTTCTTAATGCCATAATGTAACAAATTAAAAAAAAAAAATAGATGAGAACACTTTAACTATCTTAGCTACTTCCAAAAAATCAGCCTAGGAAACCCTAGGGAGCACAGTTCTACTCTGACACACATGGGATCACCATGAGTCAGAATCCACTAGATGGCAACTGGTTTGGTTTTGGTTTATTGTAGTTTTAGGAATTTCTGGGTGGCGCAGTTAAGCGCTCAACTCTTAACCGAAAGGTTGGTAATCTTAATCCACCCAGAGGTGCTTCAGAAGAAAGGCCTGGTGATCTCCTTCCAAAAGATCACAGTCATTGAAAACTCTATGGAGTGTAGTCCTATTCTAAAACACGAGGTCGCCACGAATCAGAATTGACTCGATCGCAACTGGTTTGTTTTGTTTCATCTTTTACTTATAAATTCAACACAATTTCTTCAAGTATATAAAGAGAGCCATTCTGCAAGGCATGGTGCTGGGGACTATAAAACATACATAGCTAATCAAAATAATCAAACTAGTTGCCACCAAGGGCTTAACCATTTGCATCACCAAGGGACTCCACATAGCTGAATAAGACAATGCTTATTCAATTCATTTTGTATCATATACTTAAAGAGGTAAATACAAGATATCTATGTTGTTGTTAGGTGCTGTAAGAGTCGGTTCCTACTCATAACGACCCTATTTAGAAGGGAATGAAACACTGCCCGGTTCTGCGCCATCCTCAAAATCAACAAGACACCTATACTGTAATATAGGTATTCACTGAAATGTTAAAATGTTTAAAACATTGGCATATATGGCTTAGATAGCATGTTTTTGTATCTTGCTTGATAATATTCAAGTTTTATAAAATACTTCTAGGTGAATAATGGTATTTTGGTTAAGTTTTTAAAAAGGATCCTCATCTCTTAAAAACATATACTAGAATATTTATAGAAAAAATTATATGTCTAGGATTTGCTCCAAAATAATCTGAGACAGGGGTAATAGACCGAAATAAGACTAGCCATGAATTATTAAAATAGTTAAATCTGAGTGATACGCAAAAGGGCGTTCGTTACTGTACTTTTGTATATGTTTGAAATTCCCGTAATAATGAAGGTCTTTTTTAAAATAGTGTGTGTAGATAGCTATCTCTTCACAACCAAAAAAATTTTTCTTCCAAAGACCAAACATATCCTCTGTCATGCTCATGCTCAAATATTAGATATAACTATTATAAAATTTACCATATTAAAACCAACAACGACAAAACACAATGATATTAATTTAAATTAAATTGTTCCAGGAGTCCTTTCTGTCTCTGAATCCCTTCTGCTCTATCAAGTTACATCTATCCCTCTCTAGTATATGAATGATCTGAATCATACCCAAAAAACAATGGAAGAGTCGGTCTCCTCCGAAGATCCTGAAATGGTACCTCGAATTGCCACCAATCTGGTATCAAACCAGACAGTCTGAAACTTAAGGCCTTCTTTAAATGTCTAAGAAAAAACCAGTGGCCATCGAGTGGCTTCTGACTCACGGTAACCCCATGTGTGTCAGAGTAGAACTGTGTTCCACAGGGTTTTCAATGGTTGGTTTTTCGAAGTAGACTGCCAGGTCTTTCTTTCAAGGCACCTTGCGGTGGGCTCGAACCTCCAACCTTTCATTTAGCAGCCTAGCGCATTAACCATTTGTACCACCTATGGGCTCCAAATGTCTGATATAACTCATTAAAGCAGGGATTCAACAGCAGCAGCCTCATTCACTGTATGTCTCAATTTTCTATACTGTCTGGCTCAAGAGTCAGTGGTGTATACAGCTCTGAGAGCCACCTCTGGCCCAGCCTTCCAAATACTGGTTCCACTGTAGGTAGGAAAGAAAAAAATGAAAGAGTCAGATAGAGGTGGAAGGAGAGGTAATACGAAACTGCTATTCTGATTCCTACAGATTAATTTAAAAGCTTATTTCTTCATAGCACATACTCTTAAAAGATTTCAGCACTCAAACCTTTTAATCCTATTTAGATGCAACTTTTATCGCATGGGGAAAAAAAAAAAACTTTGAAGCTCTGCTTCCAAAAGAACCAGCAAACAATGGTCTTTTAACAACTCAGAATTTTTTTTTTTCAGTTTTATAACTGTCAACGTACTTGTGTAAGGTGCATATGGTATTTAAATCAATAAAAGGACAGATATCTGAACTTCTTACCCAGTGTTTTCCGACTTCTTTCAACAGCTGTTCTTCGAGTTTGTTCAAACATTGCTTCCAAGTCAAATGTGCGGGCTTTTTTTCCTAAAACAGGATCAAGTGGCACAATCTAAGTGTCTTGCACTAAGTTAGCCAAAATTTAGGCACTCAATAAATACTCACTGACTGATCAGTAACTATTTAGACTGTCTAATTTATAACATGTCTCTAAGATAACCATAAAATATCAAGAAGAAAGTTTACTTCACAGGGAATTTTTAACAACAATTAAACTCTAAGTACCATTAGCCAGTCAACTGTTCCATCTTCCTCTATCTCTTGAAGCTACATCCACAGCCCTACCTACCCCTTGGAACTACAACACTGGTAAAGCAGGCCAAATGAAAATATGTTGTTGTTGTTGTTAGTTGGCTTTGAGTCGACTCCAACTCATAGTTACCCCATGTGAGCAAAGTGGAACTGCTCCGTAAGGTTTTTAAGGCTGTGATCTTTCGGAAGCAGCTCTCCAGGCCTCTCTTCAGAGGCGCCGCTGGATGGGTTCGAATAACCAACCTTTCGGCTAGTAGTTGAGCACTTAACCATCTGTGCCACCCAGGGACTCCTCTGAAGGAAAAATGTCCACACACTAATCCCTGGAACCAGTGTTACATCACATTGCAAAAGCAATTTTATAGGTGTAACTAAGGTAATTGCTGTTATTGTTAGCTGCTATGGAGTCTTCCCTGACTCATGGAGACTCCATGTGTTACAGAGGAAAACTGCTCCATAGGGTTTTCTTGGCTATAGTCTTTACGGAAACAGTTCACCAGGCTTTTCTTCTGAGGAGCTGCTGGGTGGGTTCAAACTGTCAACCTTGAGGTTAGCAGCTAAGCAGAAATCTCTTGAGCCACCCAGGCTCCTCGAAAGTAAGTACACATACTTTAAAATAGGGAAATTATCCTGGAATATCCTGGTGGGTCCAATCTAATCACATGAGCCCTTAAAGCAACGAGGCAGAAGAAATAAGGCAGAAGTCAGACAGATCTGAAGCATGAGGACTAGAAGCCCTGTTCGTATAACATCAGAAAGCGCCATCTCTTGAAGGACTACTGTCAGTCTGCAGCTCTCAGTCTGATGATGCAAAGATTTAACTTCCTAAACAAACACCCTCCTCTGAGTAGGTCACAAAGCAATCTTTCTTTCTCTCAGGACTTCCCAGAAGTGTCACCTAAGCTAGAAACTAAGCAGGATTTAGAGGGTGGATGGGAAAAGTGTCAAAAAATTGCAGATGTACACGGGAGCTAAAGGAATTCGGTGCTGGTGCAACGGAAAGTGCAGGACCGGGGTGACAGCTTGACATGCCCTCCCAACCTGCAGCTCCTGAAGCCTCTGCAAAAAGGAGACTGGACTCATCCTGAGGTAGTCACTCACCGAACCCGGTAAAGCCCATGGTGACCGCCAGCTGTGGGTCGGGTCCCGACGCGTCTGCGCCTGTCACTGGGGCAGGAGAACAAGAGCGTGGAGGTCTTGTTAGCACGGTGGCCTTGGCTACCCCAGCCCGGCCCAACCTCCTTCCCGCCCCGGGCTCGCCTCACGGAACCCACCTTCGCTGGGCCCTGGTCGCTCCATGGCCAATCACCTGCCGCAGCACCAGCTTCAGCTGCAGTCCAGCAACCGTGAAGACTCGCGGCAAACTCGGGAGGAAGTGTTGCCTCGGATCGTCATCGCCGTTCCCAAAGCCAAGAGCGGCACCTCTCGCAGAGGCACCAAGGCTCCCGACGCAGCGCCGCCCTTGCGGACGGGATGAGAAGAGGCACCTCCGAGGCGGCCTCCCAAGTTAATCCACTAAAGGGAACAATTATCTGGAGTTTCTGTAACACCCTTTACTTTTTCAAACGCATTTACTGCCAAGGTAATACTTAATCCTCACAGAATTCTAAAGAGACGTTAACAGTCTTCCTTTCTCTGCGTTATCCTTCTCTATGAAAAAACCACCATAGTTCTCCACTCAGTATTATTTTAAGGAAGAAACAAGGAGTATCTACTACATGACTCAAAATCACCCAGAAAGAATACAAAAAACCTGAGTAGATTAAAGAGTTGTCAAAAAATGCTCTAAAGTTCATCCTTCTAGCCCAAGCCTCCCACTGCCCTTTAATCATGCAATCATCCTTGGCTATAGTTTGCCAGCCCACAGCAGTGTTTCCCTGTTAAGCATTGAATTGTGTCCTCCAAAAGTAGTATGTGTCAACCCGGCTACTCCATGATTCCCAGTATTGTGTGATTGTCCACAATTTTGTCATCTGATGTGATTTTTCTGTGTTGTAAATCCCACCTCTAAAACGTTAATGAGGTGGGATTATCAGCAGTTATGTTAATGAGGCAGAACTCAATCTACAAGATTAGCTGTGTTTTAAGCCAGTATCTTTTGAGATATAAAAGAGAGAAGCAAGCAGTGAGACAGGGGGACCTCATACCACCAAGAAAGCAGCGCTGGGAGCAGAGCACATATTTTGGATCCGGGATTTCTACGCTGAGAAGCTCCCAGACCAGGGGAAGACTGATGACAAGGACCTTCCCCCAGAACCAACAGAGAGAGAAAGCCTTCCCCTACAACTGGCACCCTGAATTTGGACTTCTAGCCTCCTAGACTGTGAGAGAACAAATTTCTCTGTTAAAGCCATCCACTTGTGGTATTTCTGTTATAGCAGCACTAGATAACTAAGACAGTTCCCAAAGCCATTTATTCACATATTTATTATATATGTCACTTCATATTGATTTGAATTTCTTTATAATGACTCCTTTTCTATCCTATGAATTAATGCCATATTAATTATCTCAAATCTCTTAAGTATAGCCAAGGCATTTACAGTCCTAATTAAGTGTTGCTCAATGAAAATATTTCATAAAGTTACTCATTAGCACCACTACTAACTTTAGTCTTAAATCTCAATTTGTTTTACCTATATACCCTAAATGATAATGATCAAATCTTATTTCCACTGCTCTTAGAATAAAATTCAAAGTTATTAACCTGGCCTCCAAAGCCTTTCCTGTCTTTCCAACTTCATGTTGTTTCCACCACACCAGCCTCCTTTCAGATCTACAAGCAGGCTCAGAACACGGTGTTCTAAAGACTCTCCGACTCTTCGCCAATCCCTGTGCTCTTCATTTGCCCTAGTCATCCTCCAGGTTTCAAATTAAACTTCACTTGTTCTTGTAAGCATTTACATACCTTCATAGACCTTGTCCAACTAATTTAGGATTCTCTTTCATGTAATCTAGTACCTCTCCTTCCTAGTTCAATGCTTGCATAGACACTCAGTTAAATATTTGAACAAAGAAATGAATAAGAAAAAGAAAGTAATTGTGAAGGCAAAATCTACTCTTAAGTACAAGATGTCATATAACTTGAGACAACAAAGATAAGTTTCATCACAAGAGATTACTGAACCTCAAAAGTCAATGTGAACGTCAATTACTAAGGCTAGTTCAGTGCCTTTAACAAAACGTTATTAATGCCACTGTCTCTTACTACAGATAAGTAGGCCTTAGGTGTTAGAATAAAACTTTATGAATGCAGCTCATTATGTAACCCATAATCTAATCAACATAAATGTTTATTTCCGCTCCTCAGTAGTCAAGGATTTGAAGGTAAGGCCTCCAGATGACATATAAAATTTTAAATGGTAAAGTACTGAAGAAAAAAACAGAAAAATAAAAGGTATCAACCAGTGGAAGCAGATAATCAAGATTAGAGAAAAAGCACAAGAAAAGGTATTTGCTTTTGATAAAGGATGGAGGCTATAATTGATTTTCTTGGAACAAACAAAGTGTACTTACTCATTAATCAAGAGAGACAGTATAGCGTTGTTGTTAGCCACCCTCAACTCATAGTGACCCCATGCACAACAGAAGGAAACGCTGCCTACTATAGCTTTTTTTCTGTTTTGTTTTTTTTTTTTACAGTTGCCATCAAGTTGATTCTAACCCATGGTGATCCCATGTGTTTAAGAGCAGAACTGTGCTCCATACGGTTTTCAATGGCTGTGACGTTTTGGAAGTAGATCGCCATGCTGTTCTTTTGAGGTGTCCCTTTCAAAGCACCAGCTTTTAGGTTAGTAATCAAGTGTTTAACTGTTTGCACAACCCAGGGACTCCTCTGGTATAGCATAGTGTTAAGCAAATGAGTTCTGGAACCGGCATGTCTTGGTTGAATCCTAACTCTGATAATGCAATTTTGTGTGAGTTACTTAGTCTCTATATGTCTCAGTTCCTCATCTGTTAAGTGGATATAATAGTAATAGCACCTATCAACTCGTAGGTTTCTCTGGCGAGTAAATGAGTTAATTCTCATACAACAATTAGATTAGTGCCAAGTATTTATTACACACTCAGTAAATGTTGCCCATTAGAAGGTGCCAGACGCTTGTGAGAGTAGTGAAGACACAAAACAAAGTCCCTGCCTTTACAAAATTTCCATTCTAATGAAGAGATTTTTAGAAAACTTAAGTACCTATGGGGGTTAAATAAACAAACAAAAAAATCCAACTGCTGTTTAGTCAATTCTGACTCATAACGACCTATAGGACAGAGCAGAACTGCCTCATAAGGTTTCCAAGGAGTGGCTGGTGGATTCAAACTGCTGACTTTATGGTTAGCAGCCAAGCTCTTAACTACTGCACCATCAGGGCTCCAACCTGGGGGCTAAAAAGTCAACCTTAAATCAGAAATATGGGAAGCTACTCGAGCAGTGGTTCTCAAAGAGAGGTCTGCAGACCTCCTTCTGGGGTCAATGAGACCAAAACTATTTTCATGGTAATAGTAAGATATCATTCATCTTTTTTGCTCTGTTGACATTTGTACTGAAGATACAAAAGCAATGGAGGGTAAAACTGCTGGTGCCTCAGCACAAATCAAGTCAGTGGCAAAAAAACTGTTGTAGTAGTCACTGGATTCTTCACTGTTACACATCCACTGTCAACAAACCAGTTTCCTTTAAGAATATACTTAATAAAGCTGTAACATTAATTTTATTAAATCTTGACCCTTGAGTACACGCCTGTCTAACACTCAGTGTGAGGAAATGAGAAGTACACATAAAGCACTTCTGATTCTTATCAAAGTACAATCACTGTCTTGAAGAAAACCACTTGTGCAAAGCAACTGAGTTGTGTGAACTCATAGATTTTTTCATGTAACATCATTTTTACTTGAAAGAAAGACTCACAAAGTATGGTTATTCAGACTTAGGTATTTGGTAGAAATTTTATTGAAAATGAATGAAATCAGCTTGTCGCTGCAAGGAAAACAACTGACAGTACTAGTTGCCAATGATAAAATGAGAGCATTCAGGAGAAAATACCAATCTTGATAAACTTGTATCATCAGCCACTCTAAACCTGACAGCATCCCAATATTAAGACTTTTCTAATGAGATCAGTGGAGAAATGAACAGGTGTGACTTTT
The DNA here is from genome assembly GCF_000243295.1 of Trichechus manatus latirostris. Taxonomy (NCBI): domain Eukaryota; kingdom Metazoa; phylum Chordata; class Mammalia; order Sirenia; family Trichechidae; genus Trichechus; species Trichechus manatus. The sequence goes on along the minus strand of NW_004444133.1, from coordinate 732,242 downwards.
TTTTTCTTTTGTTTAATGAAATATGTCAACACTTGGAAGTTCTGCATATCTCAGTGAATCACTTTCTTCCAAATGACCAACACATAATGTTACAGAATCATACATCGATAAAAAATCCACTCAAAATGCAAGATAGACCAGTGGACTTTACTTTTAAAAAGTACAAAAAAGTTCACTGATGGTTTGATTCCCCATGGCATCTAACCTTTAAGAATCTACCACTTGTCAAGTTTTGGTATAGTATCCAAGAAGAATACACACAAACACCTGGTTATTTAGGCTATTAAAATACTTCTCCCCTTTCCAACTACGTATCTGTGAGGCCAACTTTTCTTCATATACTTCAATCAAAAAAACATATCACAACATACTTACAGCAAAAGCAGTTATGAGAATCCAGCTATTTATTATTACCCATCCCATTGCCATCAAGTCAATTCCGACTCATAGCCAACCCAATAGGAAACCATACGGTTTCCAAGGCTGTAATGTTTATGGAAACAAACTGCCACATCTTACTTCCAAGGGGCAGCTGGTGGGTTCAAACCGCCAACCTTTCAGTTAACAGCAGAGCGCTTTAACCACTGTGCCACCAGAGTTTCTATTTATTATTAAGCCAGACATTAGGAGGTTTTTCAAAGATGTAAAGCAATGCCATCCTCACTGATTTTTTAGTTTTGGAAACTATAGTGATTTTTTCACTTCAGTTAACATAAGTATTACTTATATAATATGCAGTGCATTTTTTATTTTTTAATATCTCATCATTTTTTGAAAATGACAAATATTAATAAATATAATCCATACAAATAAAAAGCTCTTTGGGATTCTCAATAGTTTGTAAGGGTGCCAAAAGATCCTTAGAGGAAAAAGTTTTGAGAATCGCTCTTCTAGAGAAGGGGTTGACAAGCTTTTTAGGTCAAGGACCAGAGAGTAAATATTTTATACTTTGCAGCCATGTGGTCTGTGCAGCAAGTAAACTAAGCTGTTGTCGTGCAAAAGCAGTCACAGACAACATGTAAATGAATGGGAATGGTGGGATCTAGTTCCTTGGGAACATTGTTCCTATGCAGGAATATTATGCCAATATTGCAATGAGCCCTGGTAGTGCAATGGTTAAACACTCAGCTGCTAACCAAAAGGTAAGCAGTTAGAACCTACCAAGCACTCTGCGTTGGGGCAGGAGGGAGGGACCACTACAGCCTAGGAGACCCTATGGAACAGTTCTACTCTGTCAGAATCAACTCCACGGCATACAGCAACATTGCTAGCTCATCCAATTTCTCGAGTTTAAACTCCCCATTGTAAATTTTGTCTGATAGGCCATCAGTTTTCAATCTGTAATATAGCAAATAAAAGCTGGAGGCCCATCTGCCTAATTTGTTTTTAGTTGCCATGGAGTCTATTCCAATCCATGGTGACCCCATGTGCACAGAGTAGAACTGCTCCATATGGTTTGGCACAGTGGTTAAGTACTCAGCTGCTAACAGAAAGGTCAGGGGTTAGAACCCACTAGCAGCTCTACAGGAGAAAGATGTGGTTGTCTGCTTCTGTAAAAATTTACAGCCTTGGAAACCCTATGGGGCAGCTGTACTCTGTCCTACAGGGTCACTATGAGTTGGAATGGACTTGCCTACAGTTGGGTTTTTTTTTTTTTGGGGGGGGGTGGCCTTTAGGAAGCAGATCACCACACTGTCTTCCTAGGTGCCTCCGGGTGGGTTCAAACCAGCAAGCTTTCAGTTCAAGTCGATTGCTTATCTGTTTGGCCACCCAGGCAACCTTTTATATAACAATAATAATGAATCTAATTTTTCCTGGTAGATTTCCTATGATGTCTTAAAATTACAAAAACTGGTAAAGTCATAAAACTTTGGATATTCAGAAATTAGTCAACCTCTGATTTGAAGGAGTAAAAGGTAATTCAAATGGCAAAAGACCACTTTACAGTAATCAAGTTATAGACTTCCTAGGAACTATTAAGAATATAACTGAATGAAGCTTACCTAGGTGAGATTCTACATAAGGACTGCTTTTACAAAGAATGCCTGGATTCCTCCACTCAAGTTGCCTTCTGTATGAAATGAAGGCTGTCTTACCTCTCCTTCTTTTCTATTATTCTGCTACACACATCCTATTAGAACAATTGTCGTGATGCATTTTAACTGTCTATCTCTGCACAAAGCACCTTGAGGACAGGGAATATTTTGTCAGTTTGGTATCCCCAGCATCAGGCACAATGCCTGACACAAAATAGGCATTCAGTTTCTGTTAGACTGCATGACTTGTAAATATCCACTTGGGATGAAAACATGAATTAAAATCGATCTGCTCCCCCGAGGCAATAATGGGAAATTAAGCTGGGCAGCAACCCTCCTGCATGAATGAATACCTCCTACACAAACTAATTTTTAACACAAATCCAAACGGTAACAATCCACAAAGGCCTGATAACTTTTAATTTACACTGAAAACGACGGAGGAGGAATGTAGTGAAATTTTGGCTCACATATAACCTGTTTCTCACAACAGGCTACCAACACCTAACCTCCTTATAAGAAAAAACGTAACTGTTGCCGTCGAGTCAATTCTGACTCATAGCGACCCGACAAAACAGAGTAGAACTGCCCCATAGGGTTTCCACGGAGCAGCTCGTGGATTCCGAACTGCCGACCTTTTGGTTAGCAGCCAAGCTGTTAACCACTGCGCCACCAGGGCTCCAACTCTCTTATACATTGAGACACGAACTGTCAAAAAGTTGCGGTTGCTGGATTCCGACTTGCGAAGTTCCAGGCCCAAGATCCAGCGCGCGCTTGAATCCGCCGGAACCAGAGCAGCCTCCGCCGTCCGCCACACCAACCCGACTCCCACCTACCCGGTCCCTGTTCTCCCCTCCCACCCCACCCCATACCATCCGCCCCTCTTCTTCCCCAGTTCCTCTCCTTCCCTTTCCTCCCTCCCCTCGACTTCTCCCTCCGCCACCGCACTCAGCCCGCTTTAAAATAGTCTCCCGCTCCCTCGCTCCGCCTTAACGTCCACGCCCCTCAACCGCTTCCTTTACCTATAACCAAAGCGGCGTCTTCAAATTCCTCACCAGATGAACCGGAAGTACGTCACTCGGAAGCGCCGAGGCGCTCGTTTGGCGCGCGCGTACTAAGCCGCGCTTCTCGGCTAGGGTTATTGGTTTTCTCTTTCTTTTTTGGTGTTTTCCATACGTTGGTGTCTCAGACAGTGTCCGCTGTGTCTCTGATTTTAGAGATGCCGTCTTCTTTACTGGGCCCGGCTACGCCGGCCCCTACGGCGGCCGCGGCCGCAGCCTTGCAGGAAGCTCTGGAAAATGCTGGGCGGCTCATCGACCGTCAGTTGCAAGAAGACCGCATGTACCCGGACCTTTCCGAGCTGCTCATGGTGCCTACCCCAAGTGAGTGATCGGTGCGCGTTTGGTGACCTTGCTTTTTCAGCAGAAAGGACTTCTTAACTTAGTTCTTATCCCCCGGGTTGGTCCCGGCGAAGACATCCTGAGACTTTTGGCACTCACTGTTTGCTGCATTTTTGAAGAGCGGGAAAGAGCCTATTTTCATTTTTTTCCTATCTTCATTTTCTTCATTGCGGACACTTGAGGGCTTGAGGGAACAAGAATGAAGAGCCAGCCCCCAGTTGAAGCAGAGGAGGCAAAGACCCCAACCTTAATGAGCTCCTGACTGCTCCCAAGTGTTTATTACTAAGGCCAAATGAGTTAGAGTTTGAATTTTTAGCTTCTTGAGGTACCATCCTTGTTCATACCTCGTATTAATATTTGAGTAGAACGAAAGAGCAAACGAAGTTAATTTGGAAATTTACCACGTTCACTCAAAGATGTTATTTATTATGCATAAAGGTACTATAATAGGAAGTGCTGGAAGATATTAAAAGAGCTACTGATGGACTAAAGGAAGAGAACAGGGAAATCAGAGGTGATGGACAGGGAGGGTGAAGCTGAGTATGTGCCAACGAAAGAGAGACGACTGGAAAGTAATTCTTTTAACGGTTTTAAATTATGGCCAGGCTCCTCAAGGCGTTTGGAATTACATAGTTAGCTAGAAAAAAATATAACCCCTTTGTGAGATGAAATTGGAGAAAAACAGAAGTGTGAGTAAAATAGATACAAAATTTTTGGTGTTAGCAAGAACCAAGATAATCTAACCAGAATAAACTATGTAATGTAAATCCGAAAGACATTTTTGGCGATTTATAAAAATCAGTAATTGAGTAAACTCACGGAAGAAAAGGTAGAAACAAAGGAAAGGTAGTATTTGTCCCTGACAGCTACTTACCAATGGGTTTGTCTTGTAAGAGCTGAGTGGTCTATTAGTAACCATCAACCTGAACAGCAATATTCACCTGTGTCCCCTTAAATTAAGTTTGAAAGCAAACTATAAAAGCAGTCCATATCTTCCGGTCCTACACTAAGCATACCTGACCCTACTCCTCCATACCCACCTTTGCACACTTACCTCTTCAACCAAGTCTCCTACTTCATCCTATTCCCAGTTACACTGAACTTCATTTACATGTTTTCCATAAGAGTCATCTCTTTAGGATATCATTATTTTACATGTGCTCTTCATTGTTGCTGGATTGTTCTTTTTTTTTTTCCTTGTCTGACAGACTCTTTTTCCTGATTCCCTTAAGTATCACTTTCTCAGTAAAGTCTTTCTTAACCATTCCCATTCTCACCAAAGTTACTGATTCCATCTTTCGTGCTTCCCATTGCCATTTGTCACTTGGAATTTTCTATTAAAATTATGTTTTAGGATTAAGTAGAATGTCTGGGATTTGTTTCAAAGTAATCTGTCGGGAAAGGAGTGCATAGTGATATAAATGAAACATGATTGGAATGTGTTGATAATTATTAAAAGTGGGTAATCAGTACTTGTTAGGTGTTGTCGAGTCGGTCATAGCAACCCCATGTACAACAGAATGAAACACTGCCTGGTTCTGCACTATCCCCACAATCGTTGCTATGCTTGAGCCCATCATTGGAGCCACTGTGTCAATTCACCTCGTTGAGAGTCTTCCTCTTTTTCGCACACTGTCTACTTTAATAAGCAATCAGTACTTAGGGATTGATTATATCTTTCTCTTTCTGTGTATATAAACTTTTTAATTTCCGTAATAATATTTTTTTAAGTTCTTGCATATGTTTGTTTCCCCCAGCGTCTTTGTACTCTAAACAAAAAAAGAAAAGCCCATTGCCACAGAGATGATCCTGAACTTGCATTGACCCTATAGCGTAGAGTAGAAATGCCCTATAGGGTTTCCAAGCCTGTAATCGTTATGGAAGTAGGCTACCACATCTTTCTCCTGAAGAGCAGCTAGTGGGTTGCAACTTCTGACCTCTGGGTTGACAGCCAAATGCTTAACCACTGTGCTACTGGGGGTCCTTCAGTAGGTCATCACTGAGGTCTAGCAAATACCTTGTTCAGGACCAGGCAGAAGAGGCTGAACTAGGCTCATGACCTTAGTGATCTGGGTCTTGGAGCAAGAGAAAAGCTGACCAATGAGAACACTTTATATAGAGTTGTCTGTGGTTTGTTCTGCAATAAAATAGTGCTTTTATGTTATTATTTGTATTTGTATTCCACTTGATTAATCAGTCTAGTAAAATTAGGGTAATAGCACGGAGGAGAAATTAATGAGGAAAAGGCATAGATTGTTTTAATCTATAAATGTTTAAGGGTGCTTATCCTCCATTCAGTATTTTGTTTGCCCACAATTGTTTTTTATTAAAATCTCAAAGCAGTTTTATAAATATTTTCTAATTTTGGATTAATAAAATAAGAAGAAACTAAATTATTGAACAAACATTTTCTTTGTTATGGAGTAAGTTTGTGAAAGATAGTCTTTCATTCAGGGCTGAAATCAGTAACTGCTGCATTTTAGCAATGGAACTTCTCAGGTCTGCTGATTGTCAGGCCAGAACTACTTTTTCTCTTTACCTTTAGAGCCACTAGATACATAGTTTTTTTGTAGCTTGTAATGCTTTTTTATATGCCCAGTTGATGAGTAAAACTTTGTTATTTTAAATAAGTGCTTCATTTTATTTTTTTTGTAGATAATCCCACTGTTTCTGGAATGTCAGATATGGATTATCCTTTACAAGGACCTGGTTTGCTGTCAGTACCTAACCTTCCAGAGATCAGTTCCATCCGAAGAGTTCCTCTCCCACCTGAACTTGTTGAACAGTTTGGGCGTATCCTATTACTTTCTATTTAACCGTTTAGAAAGTGTTGAAATTCGTATTCTCATTATTATAATTGTTTTGTGTTTATGTTATATTTAAGTTCATTTAAAGGTTTTATTTAAAATACATTGAAGTATATGGGTAGATTGCAGTTTGCCTAGTAATTTTTGTATAAAATTTGATTTTGGAAATTGAGTCCCATTTTAATTGTTTGGGCACATTTAAGAGAATGAATTGTTTAAAATTAACTGCATTTTTTAATGATTTATTGCAAAGTATTACTTTCCAACTAAGTGCTATACGGGGACATTTTTACTACCACAGTTTTTCATTGTAAAGACTTGTGTTTTTGTTCTCATATTTTAACATTTTGAAACTCGGATGTGGCTCAAAATGTTCAAAACAAACAAAAAACTGCCAGGTATTTCTTTTTTCTCTTAAAAAAAGTTGTTGGTATGCTTTTACACTTAACATTGTCTTAGAATTGAGGAAGTTTAGAAATGATTGCATTTCTAAGGATCGTAGTAAGAATCTGTATCTCAAGGTATGAGAAACTCCGATACTAATGGCATATTTTCTAGACCGAGTAGCTAGAGGAATTTTCTTACCCTCTAAAAATAAAGATTTTGTTTATCTTAAAATACGGCATACCCTATAAAAAGCCCCAGGCTTACAGTTATTTGCTAGAAAGCATTTAAATGAATCTGTATCTCTCATTATAAAGAGATCAAGATGCTATACAAAAACTTAATCTGAGACTTTTTAAAGTATATTAATTTATTTAAAAGTAAAGAATTATTATGATTTCAATACAGAGTGATTTAGGAAGGGAAAGGAAATGGAAAATTAGGAAAAATATTTCTGAAGTAAGTAGAAAAATTAGCATTATCTAATAGATATTTTCCCTAAAGCTTTCAGTGTTTCTCTGAGTTTTTGTAAAATAGTATTGTCAAATATATAATGCACTTTATCCCATACTCTGCGCTTTCTTGGTTCCTTAATATTCTTCTTTAACCCTTTGATTTAATCCTTTGATATTATACTCTTCATGAGACATTTTTTTAAATTAGGAAGTGATTTTATTTTCATGGTTATTTCATTGTCTTATATTACAGAACATAGTTTTTCATCTATTTTTCAATTGCATTATTTATAAGAGGCTTGCAAATTGTCACCTGGCTATGACTTTAGGGTAATATGTGCCTTTTTGTCACTGTTGCTCTTTTACTGCTGTAAAAACTGGTCCAGTAAGATAGTTTTATTTTTTGGTTTTTGTTACTGTTGAGAATAAGATAGTTTTTTTAATATCAAAAATCAGTGATATTCATAATTATTATTTTTTTGAACTTGGTAATGGTAAGAACATTACCATTGTCTTTCAAAATACATTTTAACCAATGAGGATGGCTGTACAACATAATTGATGTCGCTAAATTGTACACATGACAAACGTTGAAGTGGCAAACATGTTCTGTATTTTTTTACAATTAAAAAATAACATTTTAAATGGTCAGTTAGCATTACTTAGCAATTGTAAAATTTTAAGTGTTTCTCGTACACTATGGCTAAGGTATTCCATTTGTTATTTATGTTAAAGAGTGGATAAATTTATGATATTTTAATCATTAATTTTCAACCAAAAGCTTTTGAAACAAGTTTAAGAAAGATGAGATTGAAATCTTTCTACCTTACATCCACACTATCTCAGATATGCAGTGTAACTGCATGATGGGAGTGTTCCCTCCCATCAGCAGAGCTTGGCTTACAATTGACAGTGATATATTCATGTGGAACTATGAAGATGGGTATGTATTTAAAGCTGGCTTTGCTTTAGCATGATTAGAATTTATGTCATCTTTATCTTGGCTCGTGGTCTCATTGGAAGCTACCTGATTTCTCTTTCATTTATCTAATGTCTGGCTTAGTGCTTCTTAATTAATATGCATATCAATCACTTGGGGATATTGTTAAAATGTAGATTCTGTTTCAGTAGTTCTGAGTGAGGCCCGAGAGTCTGCATTTTTAAGAAGCTCCCAGGTAGTGCTGGCTACTACTCAGTAGCTAGGGTGTAGGTCTTGAGCTTTTATCTTGTATTTTTTTTTTAAAAAAAAAACAGAACCTATTGCTATCGGGTCTATTTGGACTTATAGCACCCTATAGGACAGAGTAGAATTGCCCCATAGGGTTTCCAAGGCTGTAATCTTTATGGAAGCAGACTACCACATCTTTCTCCCACAGAATAGCTGGTGGATTTGAACCACTGGCCATTTGGTTAGCTGCCCAGCCCTTAACCACTGCACCACCAGGGCTCCTTTTATCTTGTATAAAGATAGTATTATCAGTAATTCTTTGAGAAATGGTTTGACATTTTTTAAGACCTCTTTTTCTTTTGGAGTGGGAGTTTGATAATTAATTGAAGTGACTTAACAATTTTATTGTCATTCTGTGGGCTTGATCTTTCCTGCAAATTAAAGGTATATAATAGTGTCTGAGTGAAGGCCCAAGGCACTCTTGCTTAAAGATAATGACTTGGTGATCTCCCTCGTGGCTGTTTGAGATACATTTCTGCTTACTTCCAATTCTCTATAATCTTTAGGTTAGATTTGGGATAACAATACAAGGTCCATATAGTTAAGATGTTACTCTTGCCCCTGAATAATTAATGTAATTCTTAGGAACACACACACAAAAGATTGTATCATTGGGTTAGAATTGACACTTAATGAAAACGTGTATCTTAAATGAAACAGTTTTTGTTTGCTGTTGTTTTCATAGGTTTTTTTTTTTTTTTGCAACCTGTAAATCTTTTTTTTTAACTTTAGATGAAAGTTTACAGAACAAACTAACTTCTCATACAACAGTATACATATTGTTTTGTGACATTATTTACCAACCCCATGACATGTCAACACTCTCCCTTTTTGACTTTGAGTTCCCTGTTACCAGCTTTCCTGTCCCCTCCTGCTTTCTAGTCCTTGCCTCTGGTCTGGTGTGCCCCTTTGTGTCATTTTGTTTTATGGGCCTGTCTGTCTAATCTTTGACTGAAACGGTGAACCTCAGGAGTGACTTCATTACTGAGCTAAAAGAGTGCCCAGAGGCCATACTCTCAGTATTTCTCCAGTCTCTGTCAGGCCAGTAAGTCTGGTCTTTTTTTGTGAGTTAGAATTTTGTTCTACATTTTTCGCCAGCCCTGTCTGGGACCCTCTATTGTGATCCCTGACAGAGCAGTCGGTGGTGGTAGTCGGGCATCATCTAGTTGTACTGGACTCAGTCTGGTGGAGACTGTGGTAGTTGTGGTCCATTAGTCCTTTGGACTAATCTTTCCCCTGTGTCTTTAGTTTTCTTCATTCTCCCTTGCTCTCTACAGGGTAAGACCAGTGGAGTGTCTAAAATGGCCATTCACAAGCTTTTAAGACCCAGTTGCGCTAGATGTTCCCTGAGACCATGGTCCCCACAGTACTTCAGGGAGTTTGGATATGTCTCTGGAGCTTGCCTTGGACAAGTTGTGCCGGCTTCCCCAGTATTGTGTACTGTCTTACCCTTCACCAAAGTTACCACTTATCTATTGTCTATTTAGTGTTTTTCCATCCCCACCCCCGCCCCATAACAATCAAATATTGTTTCTTTTTGAGTGTAAAGCTTTTCATGAGTTTTTGTAGTAGTGGTCTCATACAATATTTGTCCTTTTATGATTGACTTATTCATTCAGCATAACACCCTCCAGATTCATCCATGTTGTGAGATACTTCGCAGATTCATCATTGTTTACCATTGCATAGTACTCCATTGTGTGTATGTACCATTGTTTGTTTATCCATTCATCTGTTGATGGACATCTTGGGTGTTTCCATCTTTTTGTTATTATGAACAATGTTGCAGTGAACATGGGTGTGCGTACGTCTATTCGTGTGATGGCTCTTGTTTCTCTAGGATATATTCCTAGGAGTGGGATTGCTGGGTCATATGGTATTTCTATTTCTAGCTTTCTAAGGAGGTGCCAGATTGTTTTCCAAAATGGTTGTACCATTTTGCATTCCCATCAGCAGTGTGTAAGAATTCCAGTCTCCCAGCAGCCTCTCCAACATTCATTATTTTCTATTTTTTGATTCCTGCCAGTAATGCCGGGGTGAGATGGTATCTCTTTGTGGTTTTGATTTGCATTTCTCTAATGGCTAATGATCGCAAGCATTTCCTCATGTGTCTGTTAGCCACTTGAATGTCTTCGGTGAGGTATCTGTTCATTTCCTTTGCCCATTTTTTAATTGAATTATTTGTCTTTTTGTTGTAGAGATGTTGGAATATCCTGTAGATTTTAGAGATTAGACCTTTGTCAGATTTGTCGTACCCAAAAATTCTTTTCCCAGTCTTTAGGTTCTCTTTTTACTCTTTTGGTGAAGACTTTTGATGAGCGTAAGTGCTTAAGATTCCAGTTATCTAGCTTATCTTCTGGAATTTGTGTGTTGTTAGTTGTGGTTTGTATCCTGTTAATGCCGTGTATTAGGGCCTCTAGCGTTGATCCTATTTTTTCTTCTATGATCTGTATAGGTTTTGGTTTTATACTTAGATCTTTGATCCATTTTGAATTAATTTTTGTGTATGGTGTGAGGTATGGGTCCTCTTTCATTTTTTTTGCAGATGGACATCCAGTTTTGCCAGCACCATTTGTTAAAAAGACTCTCTTTTCCCCATTTGATGGACTTTGGGCCCTTGTTGAAGATCAGGTGACCGTAGGTACATGGATTTACACTTGAGTTCTCAGTTCTGTTCCATTGGTCAGTGTATCTGTCGTTGTACCATTACCAGGCTGTTTTGACTACCGTAGCTATATAGTAGGTTCTGAGGTCAGGTAGTGCAAGTCCTCTAACTTTATCCTTCTTCTTCAATAGTAGTTTACTTAACCGGGGCCTCTTCCCTTTCCATATAAAGTTAATGATTAGTTTTTCCATCTCTTTAAAGAATGTTGTTGGTATTTGGATTGGGATTGCATTGTATTTGTAGATTGCTTTGGGTAGAATTGTCATTTTCACAGTGTTGAATCTACCTATCTATGAGCATGTCATAATTATTTTTATTGTTGAAATTTTGTAATAGCAGGGATGTATGTTTGTGATTACATTTCATATCCCTGTGCATTAATCACCTTGACCCAGTTTGTTTTATTGCCATAACATACTCATTTTTATACTAAGGAGTAAAACCTCTTCATTTAGGCGTGTATATTCAAGAAAACCCAATGCAAAATTATTATAGAGTAGATAAATGTGAGAATAATTATTTTCTTTAAAAAAGGTTTTTACTTTAATGAAATTTGTCACATTTTCATTAACAGCTTATTCATCGTTTAACAAATATTTATTTCGCCTAGTATGTGTTAGGAGCCCTGGTGGTGCAGCGGTTAAGAGCTCAGCTGCTAACCAAAAGGTCAACAGTTCGAATCCACCAGCTGCTCCTTGGAAACCATACACAGCAGTTCTACTCTGTCCTTTGTGGTCACTACGAGTCAGAATCAATTTGATGGCAGTGGTTTACTGATTTTGGTTTATTATGTGTTAGGCACTGTTCTTGTGCTAGGAATAATACTGAGTGAGAAAATGTGGTCTCTATCCACGTGGAACTTACAGTCCAACTTTGCTGTGTATTCACAGTAGAACTCATTTGAAGGATATGCTTATCGAAAACGTCAAGGCATATATACTGGTATAAATCTTTAGTCCACAAATTCAGCTCTGCAAAAACTTCAACTAGACTTAGTCTCAATTGTTCTATTAACTTTCTATTTTAAGTCCTAATTCCATCTGGATAGCAGAAACTTAATCTGGTTTAATTCATTGTTCCCCAATTTCCTCTTTCTCAGTTTGGGGGCTGTGCCAGTTATCGAAAGGGCTTATATAATGCCAGAGCATTAAAAAATGGGGCAATCTCGTCTGCATAAGTTGCCATTTAGATCTTTCTTTTTTGCATGGCCCTTTTTACTTGCATTTTTGTTAGACTGTTTGATGTCCCGGTGCTCTGTTCTGGTTTTCTTTTTTTTACAGTTTTTTTTTTTTTCTTTTAGTGATCTTAATTTGGGCAATTTATGTTGACCTAACTTCAGGTTCACTGATTCTTTCCTTGACTGTATCAAGTCTGCTGATACAGTGGGTATGCTTCTCTTCCAAAGCAGGTTAGCCTTTATCGTTGGAGGAGGGGAGTAACTTTTCTGAAGGCGGGAGTTAAATAGGTCTTGGATTTTGTTGTTAATGTGTTTACTCTCGATACATCATAGGCTTTAAGTTCACCTTGAGTTGATGGAGAGGTTGTCTTAATGGTCCTGTTTCACCTTCAGCGTTAGACTTTCCCTGTGAGCCTGTGCCCTCTGCATATTCTTTCCCTTCTCCAGTGGTAGATTGCTGTGATTTGATACTTGATGCTTACAGCCTGGTCAGGGAGGTGGTGTTGAGAGCAGGGCTCATACTCAGCCTTAGGCAGTTCTTGTGTCCCTGAGTCTCAGGACTGAAAGAATTTTTATTTTCTGGTTTATTTTTTATTATATTCTATGTATACCTGGAGCCCTGGTGGCCCACTGGTTAAGAGTTCAGGCTGCTAACCAAAAGGTTGGCAGTTTGAATCCCCCAGCCACTCCTTGGAAACCTTATGGGGCAGTTCTGCTCTGTTCTGTAGGGTTGCTATAGGTTGGAATTGACTCAACAGCAATGGGTTTGTTTGGTTTTTTAATATATATTCTATATTCTTGTAGTGAAGAATATTGTGAGGTGAAACCCCATTTTTATTTATATGTGTAACATGTTTTTCTTCAACTTTTGACAGAGGAGACCTTGCCTATTTTGATGGACTTAGTGAGACTATTCTTGCTGTGGGGCTTGTGAAACCAAAAGCTGGTAAGAAATAAAAATACAAGGATGAGGTTATGTTTTTGGATATGCATAGACTCCAAATATTTTAGGAGTGAATGAAAACACATTTTAAATAGTTGAATTTCCTACTGAAGTTTTTTTCTGAATTAATTCTAAATAGAACTATATAAAATCACTAGGAATAATTAATATAGTTTACTCACTTTAATGGTATAAGTGAGTCTGCCTTTAAAAGTGTTAAACTATAATTCCTGCATTTTTATCTGACTTTTTGTTGTTTTCTTGATTTACTTGAAGTTTTTTAAATTACAGACTCTTCATCAATTACTGAATTTATTGTAAAAAGCGTTTTCGTCTGCATAGTTTTAGTCTTGATATCCCAAATCATAAACCAGCTCCACCTGGTTTATGAAATTCCAACTTCACTAAAGTTTCTGTAATCAAAAATGACTTCTTTGCATAGCATAGTGACTGAATGTTTCAAGATAGGACTTCGTTACGGGAAAGCAAGTATTCGTAAAGCTTAAGATTTTTAAATCAGTTTATCCTGAAAAGTCATGTGTATTTTGAGGTCATTCAAGTAGAAGCTGTGTGCCTTCAGCTTTATTGACTTGAACAACAACAAAAAAAGCTGTGGCTTTTTGTACCCTTTAACATTCATCAGTGAAATTAAAACCAAATGAGAATATAAGCTTTGTTGTATTTTCTATGATATTCAACAACCTTAAGTAGGCCAAATGTATACACATAGAGAAGTCTATAATCATAATGGTATTGTATATTTCCTTTTACTCTTATTAGTGAGACACAGTGTGTGTGCACGCGCGCATGCGCGCACATACGTGCGCTTTAGGTGAAGGTTTACGGAGCAAATTAGTTTCCCATTCAGTAGTTGTCTTAGTCATCTAGTGCTGCTATAACAGAAATACCACAAGTAGATGGTTTTAACAAAGAGAAATTTATTTCTTCACAGTAAAGTAGGCTAAAAGTCCAAATTCAGGGCGTCAGCTCCAGGGGAAGGCTTTCTCTCTCTGTCAGCCTTCTCATCTATGTTCCCCCGGACTAGGAGCTTCTCTACACAGGGACCCTGGGTCCAAAGGACACACTTTGCTCCTGGTGCTGCTTTCTTGGTGATATGAGGTCCCCCTGTCTCTCTGCTCATTTCTCTCTTGTATTCAAGAGATTGCCTCAGGACACAGTATCCTGTAGATTGAGTGGTGCTTTACTAACACAACTTCCACCCATCTTCCCTCATAAACATCATAGAGGCAGGATTTACAACATATAGGAAAATCACACAGTACCAGGAACCATGGCCCAGCCAAACTGATACACACATTTTTGGGGAGACATAATTCAATCCATGACAGTAGTTTTTACAGAAATTGTTCCATGACATGGGTTGTACTCCACAATGTGTCAGCACTCTCCCCATTACTACCGTGAGTTCCCCATTTCCATTTGTCCAGTTTTCTTGCCCTTTCCTGTCTTCTCATCTTTGCTTTGGGGCATATGTCGTCCTTGCCATCTCATGTAGATGATTGTTCTAAGGAGCACTTTCCTCACGTGTGTTATTGTTTATTTACGAGTTTGTCTATTATTTGGCTGAAAGATGATCTCCAGGAATGACTTCAGTTGCAAGTTAGAAGGGTGTCTAAAGGCTATAGTCTCAGGGGTTCTTTCAGTCTCTCTCAGACCAATCAATCTGGTCTTTTTCATGAATTTGAATTTGTTCTACATTGTTTTTTTCCCTACTCTAACTGGGACCTTTTATTGTGATCCTGGTCAGAGCGGTCATTAATGGTAGCCGGACGCCATCTAGTTCTGGTCTCAAGCTGGTGGAGTCTGTGGTTCCTTTGGTCCATTAGTCCTTTGGACTAATTGTTTCCTTGATTCTTTTTCTTCACTCTCCTTTGCTCCGGACGGAAAGAGACCAATAGTTGTATCTTATATGCTCACTCACAAGCTTTTAAGACCCCAGATGCTACTCACCAAAGTAGGATATAGAACGTTTTCTTTTTTTTTTTTTTTTAATTGTGCTTTAGATGAAAGTTTACAGAGCAAATTAGTTTCTTATTCATAAATTTATACGCAGATTATTTCATGACATTTGTTGCAATTCCCACAATGTGTCAGCACTCTCCCTCTTTCAACTCCGTGTTACCTGTTTCCATTCATCCAGTTTTCCTATCCCTCCCTGCCTTCTCGTCTTTGCTTTTGGGCAGGTGTTGCCCATTTTGTCTTGTATACTTCTTTGACCTAAGAAGCATGTTCCTCACATGTGGTAATATTTGTTTTATAGGCCTGTCTAATCTTTGGCTGAAAGGTAGATGTCAGAAGTGGCTTCAGTTCTGAGTTAGAAGGGTGTCTGGGGGCCATAGTCTCAGGGGTTCTTCCAGTCTCTGTCAGACCAGTAAGTCTGGTCTTTTTTTGTGAATTTGAATTTTGTTCTACATTTTTCTCTCACTCTGTCCAGGGTCTTCTGTTGTGATCCCTGTCAGAGCAGTTGGTATTGGTAACCGGTCACTATCTAGTTCTTCTGGGCTCAGGCTGGTGGAGGCTGTGGTTCATGTGGTCCATTTGTCCTTCAGACTAATATTTTCCTTGTATCTTTGGTTTTCTTCATTCTCCTTTGCTCCAGATAGGATGGGACCAATAGTAGAACATTATCTTTATGAACTATGTTATGCCAATTGACCTAGATGTCCCCCAGGACTATGGTCCTTAGCCTTCAAGCCCAGTAACTCAGTCCCTCAAGGTATTTGGTTATGTCTAGGTTGTTTCCATGACTGTGCCCCCTGTGTGCTGTATTATATATATGAATAGACATGCAGTACATACAAATATGTATGCAGAAATATCCATAGGCAAACCTATATACGCATGTGAGTGTACACCCATAACCCTCCCACATCTATTCAGCATACATATCTAGCTGCATATCCAGTCATAAATTATTGTTTGGTATTACTGTTGTTGCAGGGTGATGTATGTTATAGTATTTGCCTTTGTTGTCTTTTATTCTTCTGTACCTCTCTGTGTCTTTCCTTGTCTTGGATATGTTGTGCTTACTTCACCCATATTGTATATTGCCTTTCCCTTCACCACAGTGAACACGTGTCTACTCTCTAGTTAGTGATTTTCCCTCCCTCCCTCTCCCCTCCCTGGTAACCATCAAAAAAAAATTTGTTTATCTGTGTAAACCTTTTCTTGACATGAGACAGTATTTTTGGATGTCATAACATGACAGTAATAATTGTACATACCATCTCATGCCATAATACCTTAAACAATACCTTAGCATAAATTGATGTTATTTTTTCCAAAAATATTCAAAGTAAGTGGAAAATGTATTTTGTCCTTGTTTTTATGCCCCTTCTGAAACTCAAATTTATCTGGTTTTGAGATATAAACCCATTTGGGAGAAGAATTCATTCTTCTCTAAAAGATGAACCTAAGTGGTTAAATTTCCTCTAGATTCTATCAAGGTCCTACTATTTTGCCCAAGAGATAACTGTAGGTCTAAATTTTGTTTCCTATACCTTATTTCCAAAATGAAATCTTTGTATCTTAATAAACCTAAATGATTTTGTAACTTAACACAGATCTTAAATGGTGTTCAATACTGAAGTGATATTTCCTAAGGTGATTTTTTTGGTAGTATTATTTATTTACTTAAATGATCATAGGTAGTAATTTTTAAATGTTTTATAGACATTTTAAAATGTTTATCAAAATTAACCGGATTTAGACTTTTCATATACTATTCAACCACTAGTTCATTTTAACAGTAACACCATGTTCAACTAACGCTTAAGTACTAGAGGTTTTTCTGAAAATAATTCCAACTCCATATCTACTTACTTTATCTTAGGTATCTTTCAGCCTCATGTACGACACCTCCTGGTTTTAGCAACTCCTGTGGATATAGTGATTCTTGGACTCAGCTATGCTAATTTACAAACAGGTATGGCAATCCACTTTTTTTTTTTTTTTTAATATGTTGGACAATGTAATATTATAGTTTAAAACTAACCTGTCTCACTAAGTTAACTCTCCAGCCTATTAGCTTGCAGGAGAATAATAGTTCCGTATAGATACAGGATCTTTCAGGTTAGTTGCTCCACCAAAAAAGAAGTATTTTGGCTATATATACCATATTAATTTGTAGTTCTTAAATGTCTAACATAACTGCAGGGTAATAGAACAGAAGTAATTGATACTAGACTAGTGAGTTTTTTAATAATGCCTTTTATTTCTTTGTTTCTAATTTTTTAACGGCCATTTTAACATGTAGAGCACTGAAATGTAATATGTTATCTTTTTTACCCTTAAAATAAGATGCTCTCAATTTATTACAAACACACTTAAGGTTTATTTTGTATTCTGACAATCTGTTTGGGTGAAATAATGTTTACTTTCAGTGACTCAAATTAGTGATTATTATTTCCATGCCCTCAGGCTCTTTTCCAAAATTTAATACTTTGGGTTAGTTTTTTGTTTGATGTTTTACTGTGTGTGTGTGTGTCTGTGGTGCACACGACCGCATGTGTGCAAGTATGAATATATGTAGTAGGTTTTATTTAACTTGAATTATCAAATTATTTGTATCTAAAACTTTATAGTAATTTAGAAATGTGTGCTATAAAAGCCTTTGAATACTTCAGTAAGAATTCAGTGAGAATATCAATTCTGAAGATAATGCAGGAATTGTTTTAAACTTTAAAAAAAGTGATAAACCGATTCCTGTTTTCTGTCTTTAAAAACAAAATAGGTTCTGGAGTTCTTAATGACAGTATGTCTGGTGGAATGCAGTTGCTTCCAGATCCTTTATATTCTCTTCCCACTGATAATACTTATCTTTTAACGATAACTTCCACTGATAGTGGCAGAATTTTCTTGGCTGGAAAGGATGGCTGTTTATATGAAGTAGCATACCAAGTAAGTCTCACATTTATAAACATTTTTTCCTCTCCCATGATAGAACGGCGGTATATAGACTTTTGTTTTTATTTTCTGATTGTATAAGCACATTAATATATTCTTTTTTATATGCAATGTTTTATTGTGTTTTTGGTGCACATTAATATATTCTTGATGGAAAAGAAAATATTCAAACATAGACCTGAAGTTTAGTCCTCTGTGACTGCATCATGCCCGCAAAACTCAGTCCTCTTTCCAAAGGTAAAAGCCATTATCAGTTTTGTGTATAGCCTTGTAAAACATAATACATACATTGATGTACGTTTATATACAAATATATTTATAGGTATGTATTTATGTGTGTGTACACACATACATATGCATAGTGACTTTTATATCTGTATGATTTACTTGGATAGTCGCATTTTTGTTTCACGACTTGCTTTATTCTTAACAATATATCTTGAAAGTCTTTTATTTTTTTCATTTTTTTTTTATTGTACTTCAGGTGGAGGCTTACAGAACAAATAGTTTCTCATGAAACAGTAGTACACATATTGTTTTATGACATTGGTTAACAACCCCACAACATGTCAACCCTCGACCT
>NW_004444133.1:706127-707811 GCF_000243295.1 Trichechus manatus latirostris | reverse complement strand
ATTTCTTTTGGTTTTGGATAGTCCTTGAGAGTTCATTTCCTAGATGGGTATCTGGCTGGTACAGTTGTGCATCCTAGATTCTGCCTGTGAGCTGAAGTTGGTTGTTCTCAGATCAAAGAACTCCCTTTAATAATTCTTGTAAGTTTGGTTTGGCTTTTACATATTCCCTTAATTTCTGTTTATCTGGAAATCACCTAATTTCACCATCATGTTTGAATGAGAGTTTTGCAGGGTATGTTATTCTTGGCTGGCAATTTTTTTCTTTCAAGATTTTATATATGTCTTCCCACTGCCTTCTTGACTGCATGGTTTCTGCCGAATAATCTGAGCTTAGTCTTACTGTTTCTCCTCTGTATGTGACTTCTTGTTTTTCACGAGCTGCAGTCAGGATTCTTTGTTTTGGCAAGTGTGATTATGATATGCCTTGGTGATTTTCTTTTGGGGTCTCTCCTATATGGGCTTCGTTCAGCTTCTTGGACAGCCAGCTTTTCATCTTTCACGATACTGGGGAAGTTTTCTGTCAGTAGTTCAATGATCCTCTCTGTGTTTTCTGTTTTGTCCCCCTGTTCTGGAACTCCAATCACTTGAAAATTTTTGCTTTTGATTGTATCCCACATAACTCTCAGTGTCTCTTCATTTTTCTTTGTTCTTTTTTCTGATTTTTCCTCAAACAGAGTTGTATCCAAGTGTTTGTCTTTAATTCCACTGATCCTGTCTTCCACCATTTCAAATCTGCTTCTCAGCTGTTCTGTGACACCGTCCATTTCTGAAATCTTGTTGTCTATTTTTTTGATTTCTAATTGTTGTTTTAGTATAATTTCTAGTTGTGAATTTATTTTGGCATTTTGTTTCTGCATCATTTTCCTGAATTATTCTAATTTTTTGTCTGTATTTTTTTCATGAATTTGTCTATTTTTTCCTCATTTTTGTCTGCTTTTTGCTTCAGCTCTTGGAGAATTCTGAGTATTAGAGATTTGAATTCCCTATCAGGTAGTTCTAGTGCCTTTTCTTCCACTGGAAAGTCATCTGGGGCTTTATTTTGGACACCTACTTGAACCATCCTGTCCTGTTTTTGTAAATGTTTTGATATTGTCTGCTTTCTTCGGAGCATTCAGTAGTTATTTTTCTCGTTTATTGATTGTAGATTTGTTTGTTTCTTCCCTTTTTTTTTTGTTTTAATTTGGCTATGTCTGAGCAGGTGGGCTGTATGGTCTTTGTTGTTTGCTTGTTTGTGGGCCCAATACTTTTCGCCTCCTCCGGTTGGCAGGGTCATTCACTCAGATATGGTATGGCAGGGCAGGTCTAGCTGAAGAGGAGTTACTGGGACGGGTTGTTTGTGGCACTTACTGCAGCCACTAGGGCGGGTCGGTAATGAGTGCAGGGCAGGTTCCAGTAGGCCGTGCCTGTGCTGCTTGGTGGTGCGATGTTAAGCGCACGGTGCAGCTAGGCAGGATGTAGCGGGGAGATTGTTATGTGTGGAGCTAAGATGGTTATGGGAGAGAGGAACAGGAGCCAAAAACATACAAACAAAAAAGAATTCTAGGGGAGCTTGCCATTGGAGTGGAGAGATGAGAGACTATGAAATGGAGAAAAACAATAAGGGGAAGAGGAAGAAAAGAAAAGAATGAATAAATAAAAATCGGAAAGGTTAAAGAACCGCAGAGTTCCCAGGGATCCACCGATG